>NC_045541.1:169748252-170058252 GCF_009769535.1 Thamnophis elegans
GGTTAATAGATGAGCAAGTAGCAAAGAAAAGGATGAAAACATAGGTCCAAGATTGCCAAAAAAACCCACACAAAAACACACACACTCCGCAAGCCCAAAGGGTGAGGGAGCAGAGCAAGTAGCAAAGAAAAGGATGTAAAACACAGATCCGAGGTTGCCAAAAAACACACACACACAAACACACACACTACGCAAGCCCAAAGTGGGAATTAATCCAACTCGTAAATTCGCAATTACGCTTCCAGTGTGGTTTCAATTCCTCACTTCCTTTGTGCGTTTTTCACGAGCAACAGAGACCCCCTCGGGACGAGTAGCCGCGTGTCAATTCGATTTAGAAGCAAGTGAATTATGGAATTGGGGCCATTTCCACGTGGGATGGTGGTGACGATTGTCTCGTATGTTCGCAAGCAGTGAGAGCGCTTACCCGGATTTGCACAGAATCGCAACGGGATTCCAAACCAGAGCGACGGACGTGATAGAAAACCCGGGGAGAGGTTCTTTGAATGCGCAAAACCAAAGTAAAGGAGAAATCATCTTTGACTTGCATGTTTTAGAATTTATGCAGTCTCTGTTCTGCATCTCGCTAATGCTATTTAATGGCTGTCAAGAGTTTTCCAGCATAGATTTAATAGTGCTATTTAATAGAAATTCATCACTGCCAATGGCAGCCTGGAAAAGTTGCAAGGCCTCTCTAACAGGAAGGAGGAAGAAGGAAGGAAGGGAATTATTGAGACCATTTAAATTGGGTTTAAATAGTATTTTAGTGACAGAGAGAGAGAGAGAGTTTTAGGGAGTTTCCATAGATGTTTCCATCTATGCAGGAAGTCTAAAGGTCCCTATTTTTCCATTGTTATTATTTTTTATTATTAATAATAAAATCCCAGTCATTTTGAAAGAGATGATTAGACCAACCACTATTTTCTAATGGGAAAGGGGAGGGGTAGGAATATTCTTTGCCTCTTAAATAGCTGTTTTCTATCAAAACTGAGGTCCGAGGAAGAAGATTGGACAGCCAATCTTTGCTAACAGCAAAGATCCTCCACTTAATCTCAGAGTTGCAATTTTCCTTTAAAAAAAAATGAATGCAATAAAAGTAAATTATGGCAAGGGATCAACATTATAGAAATTATGCCACAGAAACGAGATCTTCTGAAAACTGCTGTAAGAAATGGTGCCACTTGATTGCTTTCTTATAAATGGCGAGAAATTATAATAAAAGTGCCTGGTTTCTATCTCCGCCCCCTCCGTTTTTTTCTATTGTCTCCCATAATGTTCCTGGCAGAGAATGTTAAAATATTAAAATATTGTTCTTGCCTGTTTTTTGGGGCTATATTGCGAGTTTATTTCACTGGATTGGGGGGGGGGGGGTTGAATCCCCAGAGGTGGAGAAATCTCTGATCCAATTCATATATGTTAATGTTCGTGTATATTATATATAATATTACCTAGTAAGACTGTATTACTATTATTATTCTCTTCCTTCCTAGTACTTATCTCTTCCCACTTATGACTATCACCATGTTGCTTGTATCTTTACAACTTGTATTGTTTTGTTTCCTAGTATAATTCGATTGCTAATTAGTAACCTATGACTATCACTAAGTGTTGTATGTTATGATTCTCGATGAATGTATTCTATTTTTCTTTATGTACACTGAGAGCATATGCACCAAAGACAAATTCCTCGTGTGACCAATCACACTTGGCCAATAAAGAATTCTATTCTATTCTATTCTATTTTTATTACTATTACTACTGCTATTACTATTACTATTTCACTCCATTGGCCTGCATCTTCTACCCTTCCAGCTTGTGGCTCAGGAATTGCATTCCCATTCACACAGCATAAGAATTTGCAAATCGTCTGTGGGTATAGATTCAGATGGAGAGATCTCCTTTTCTATAGATCACCTTGCATTTCTATTCCCTTGCTCTTTATTACTCACAGCCACATATTTACATGCTAGAGACAGAAAATATTTTAGCTGGGTGTTTATGACACCCATATTTCACACCGCATGCAAGAAAACACCTAGGTTATGCACTCTGCTTCTTCCACCTCTGTGTCTTTCTCTCTCTTTCTTTCTTCCTTTGTCCTCCCAACTCTTCCCTCTCCCCCTCTCCACCCTTTCATTCCCTCCCTCCCAGATTTGGGGGCGGGGGCGTTGAGGAGATGTATTTGTCAATACCACGCTTGCTGTTTTGTGCTTTGAATCGATCGATCCGCTAAGCTGATTTTTTTTTTCTTTTTTAGATTTCTGGCCCGTTTGTTTCATCTACCATAGCCGAAGCTTATCGGTCTGATTTCTTCTTCCTTTTTCTCTCCCACCCCGATGACTCCATCTCTTTAAAGAAGGAGGAATTGCTGAAACAAACAAATAATGCTTCCTTCGCTGCCTTTAAAAACCCTCACCCGCCTCTGTTCGTGGGAAAATAATCTAACAGGAAAGACAGCAAGGACAAATTAGGCAGCCTGCAGTTACAACTGATTGTAATGGGGAAAGGGAGGGGAAAGAGGAGGAGGGGAAAACACCAAAGAGACACCAGTTTACAAACTCTCCAGCACACTGAGTAGTAACCGCAAAATATCCTCACATTTGACCTTCAATACCATGTGACCAAAAACCTGTAGACTGAGATGTGATAATAGAGATGTTAGATTGGAAGATCCTATCAGAGCCTTTAACAGAACAACAGAGTTGGAAGGGACCTTGGAGGCCTTCTAGTCCAGCCCCATGCACAAGGAGGTGATCTTATACCATTCCAGACAAAGGTTGTCCAATCTCTTTTTGAAAATCTCCAGTGTTGGAGAGTATTCACAACTTCTGGAGGCAAGTTGTTCCAATGATTAATTGTTCTCACTGTCAGGAAATTTCTCCTTAGTTCTAGGATTGCTTCTCTCCTTGATTGCTTTCCATCCATTGATTCTTGACCTGTCCCCAGGTGCTTTGGAGAATAGGCTGCCCCTCAAATATTGGAACATTGCTGTCATGTCACCCTAGTCCTTATTTTCATTAAACTAGATGTACCCAGTTCCTGCAACTGTTCTTCATTTGTTTTAGCCTCCAGTCCTCTAATCATCTTTGTTGCTTTTTTCTGCACTCTTTCCAGAGTCTCTGCATGTTTTATCATGTTTTCTGTAAAACTGACTGCTGGCAGACTTAAGCCTTTTGTAGGTGCAAGCCCACTACATACTAGCACATGTCTGAACATACATAGACAGCATGTTCTCTCAACTTCCCTTGATTTATCACATGACTGAGAATGCTTTCTTAAATGGAAGAGAACTAGTAAAGAGTTGGAGAACATTTTAGCCACTTCCCTGATAGGGGATTTCTATAGAGGATTAATCATGATTAGCTATTCATCAATAACAGTAATAAAACTTGATAATGAAATAAAACTAATAAGTACTGGGCAAGAAATGCTATGGGGATTTTCTTCAGAAGTCTATTGACCCACTGCAAAGCCAAGAGTACCTATATTTAGCATTCGTCATGGGTTAATCCACCCAACTCATTCACTTTTAGACCGAAATTTATATTGTCTATTTGCACATAGTGATTCAAGGAGGCTTACAAGAATGTATGAATGTATGTATGTATGTTATATAACAATAAAACTAATAAAAGAGAATGGGCTGCTTACGAAAGTTGGGAACAAACTTTAGCAGTTGCCTTCACAAAATATGTTGAACCTTACTGCACTTAAACTTGGTCAGTGTGTCTGTGTGGTGAGCTTACTACATGTGGGCTTAATATGCTGTATGAATCAAAATCATTTGCTTAATTTTTGGTTCAATCTGCTGTGCAAAGGATAAAAAAAAAACCAAGCTAATTCAATGACCACGTTCAGGTAATTGCGCAGACACAACCAGTGGCTGCCCATAAGATAAACAAAGTTGTTGCTGTCACAGTGGCCATATGACAGGTAGTTCTCAACTTACAACAGTTCATTTAGTGACCATTCAAAGTTACAATGCTGAAAAAAATGCTAGCTTTTCACAGATCCGACCTTTGCAGCATCCCCATGATCATGTGTTCATAAGTCAGAGGGTTGGCAACTGGTTCATACTTATGACGGTTGCTGTGTCCTGCGATCATGTGATCCCCTTTTGTGACCTTCTGATGAGCAAAGTCAATGGGGAAGCCGGATTCACTTATCAACCGGGTTACTAAATTATCAACTACAGTGATTCACTTAACAACCAAGGCCAAAAAAGATAGTAAAATGGGCACGAATTAGTGATAAAAAAAACTTTGGATTGTGCAGAGATGGACAAATTAACACTGAAATTAAAAGATAAAGAAGAGTCGGAATATTATGAAATTTGGAACAATTGGTACAAATGGCTGCAAAACAAGAATAAAATTAATGAAGCCAAAAAAACTATATATAAATATATATAGAACTGTGTATAAAGGAGCGGAAATATAGAAGCGAAATATTATATACATGTACAGGTATGATGACATAACAATGTTGATGTAATGACTAAGGTGTTGTAGAAAGGAAAAAATAATAAAAAATCTGTTAAAAAAGATAGTAAAATGGGGCAAAACTCACTTTAAAATGTCTTGCTTAACAAGAGGAATGTTATGGTCATAACATTCAATTGTGGTCATAAGACAAGGACTCAGTTGTGGTCATAAGACAAGGACTACCTCTATGTGGCCCTAAAAAGGTACATAGAGATATATAGTATTTCTGCAGAGGTGCCTATAGAGAGAGTCCAAAAAGTCTAGATGGCAGCCAAACCTCACGCCAAAGTCACATGTGATGCCAACAATAGAGGAGTGGGACACTTATCACATGATCATAGCCACCATCTTGGTCTTTTCTTCTTCAAATAACCCATCCCCTTGCTTTTCTGAACACGGAATCCTTTCCCCTCTTTTTTAACATCCAGAGATCAGCTTTCTGAAACTGGCCTGAGTTTCCAAAATAAGCTTCAGCCAATTATTGAACAAACTCAGTTGAGGGACTCTCACTGTACATAGGACCCTAGATTAAGCAAATAGGCCCCCTTTGTGCAACATGCTAAGCCAGTGATGGCAAACCTTTTCAGCACTGAGTGCTCAAACCAGAACGCATGTGCATGTGTACGTGCTGGAAACCAGAAGGCCAGCTGGCCAACGTGCACATGTCTGGTTTTTGGCCATTTTTCAAGCTGTTTTCAGGGCCAAAAATGGTCCCAAAACTGCAGTGGTGGGTTTCAAAATTTTTTAGAACCTCTTCTGTAGGTGTGGCCTGCTTTGTGGGAGTGGCTTGCTGGCCATGTGACTGGGTGGGAGTGGCTTGCCAGCCATGTGACCAAATGAGAGTGGCTTGGCAGTCATGTGACTGGGCGGGCGTGGCCAATTTGTAAAATGTGGTGAAACTCACTTAACAACGCTCTTGCTTAGCAACCAAAATGTTGGCTCAGAAACTCTGGCATTTGAAGCATGCAAGTCTTAAATCTGTCAAGTTACAAGACCCTTGCACCCGTAACCCTTTAGAAAAAAAAAACCCAGGGGTGTTCAAACTTGGCAGCTTTAAGACTTGTGGAGTTCAATTCCCAGAATTCTTCCTCTCGCTCTTCATCTTGATGATGTGCGGACAGGCGGGGGGAGGAAGCTGGAACCGGTTCTAAACGGCACTGTAGATTTGTGGAACCTCTTCTATAGAAGAGGTTAGAACTGGCAGGAACCCACCCCTGCTAAACCAGCCTAAAAAGGCCCAGAAATGGCCCAAAAATGGCCTGATTTGGGGGTGTTTTCAAGCTGTTTTCCGGTGCTCCAGCGCCTGTGAAGACCAGCTGGCTGCACTGGAAACCAGAAGAGCAGCTGGCAATGGCACAAGTGCCCACAGAGAGGGCTCTGCATGCCACCTCTGGCACACATGCCATAGATTTGCCATCCCAGTGCTAAGCCATACTAATAGAATACTTTCATTCTATTGTGTCTGACTCTTGGAGATGGTTTGGATAAATCTCTGCAGTTTAATTGGCAAGGATTTTTTTTCAGAAGTGATTTTCCATTGCCTCCTTTGTAGGGTTGAGAAAAGAGAGTCTGGCCTAAGGTCACCCAGCTGATTTTGTACCAAGGGAAGCACTAGAACTCCCAGCATCCTGGTTTCTAACCTGATGCCTTAATCGCTACATGAAACTGGCCCTCACAAGCCATAAATCCATTAAAACTAAAGAAAGAAAGAAAGAAAGAAAGAAAGAAAGAAAGAAAGAAAGAAAGAAAGAAAGAGAAAAGAAAACAGGAGGGAGGAAAAAAGAAAGAAGAAAGAAAGACAGAAAGGACAAGGAAGGAAGGAAAGAAAAAGCTGGAGGAAGGAAAAAGAAAGAAAAGAAAGAAAAAGAGAAGAAAGAGGGAAGGAAGGAAAGAAGGAAAGGAAGAAAGAGCAGAAGGGAGGAAAAAAGAAAGGAAAGAAAGAAAGAAAGGGACATAGAGGAAGGAGGGAGGGAAGGATGGAATGAAGGAAAGAAAGGGCAAGAGGGAGGGGGAAGGAAAAAAGGAAAAAGAAAGGGACATAGAGGAAGGACGGAAGGAAGGATGAAAGGAAGGAAGGAAGGAAAGAAAAAAGGGACATAGAGGAAGGATGGAAGGAAGGATGAAAGGAAGGAAAGAAAGAAAAAGCTGGAGGAAGGAAAAAGAAAGAAAAGAAAGAAAAAGAGAAGAAAGAGGGAAGGAAGGAAAGAAGGAAAGGAAGAAAGAGCAGAAGGGAGGAAAAAAGAAAGGAAAGAAAGAAAGAAAGGGACATAGAGGAAGGAGGGAGGGAAGGATGGAATGAAGGAAAGAAAGGGCAAGAGGGAGGGGGAAGGAAAAAAGGAAAAAGAAAGGGACATAGAGGAAGGACGGAAGGAAGGATGAAAGGAAGGAAGGAAGGAAAGAAAAAAGGGACATAGAGGAAGGATGGAAGGAAGGATGAAAGGAAGGAAAGAAAGAAAAGGGGGAGGGAAGGAAGAAAGAAGGAAAGAAAAAAAAGAAAAGAAAGAAAGCTACTGGGTCTTAAAGGGGCCGGATTAAGCTCTTATGCAGCTTCTGCCTCACCCCAGATTCTCAGCTCTGCAATTCCGAGGAGGGCCATTAAGAAAATTGGCTGATGTAACCACACCGTTACTTGTATTTAGACTAATTAACATGCCAGCAACGAAAGACCAGTGTTGCCACCCTGAACCCTGCTTGGCATTAGGTTTGGCCTAATGGCTAAAAAAACAAACAAAAAAACAACAACATTCAAACCTTCCCTGAACCAGCTTCATGCACTGCATTATAAACTATCTCTATAGTTTACATTCACACAATACACATATTAAATCCACTTTAAAAAAAACCTAGCAAGCTACCCTTTAGGGAGTTCAGCAATTCTACAAACCCAGCCATTAGATTCACAATTGCCCTTTATGTTCACCCCAGAGGTTTCTTCTGACCCCCATCAATAGTTGAAATATTCTGCTCTGTTCTTTGAAGTGCATGGAAAGAATAAAATAGAACAGAACAGAATAAAACATAGAATGTAACATAGGAATAGAATAGAATAAAATAGAACAGAATAGAACATAGAACATAGGAATAGAATAGAATAGAATATAGGAATGGAATAAAATAGAAGAGAATAGAACATGGGAATAGAATAGAGTAGAGTAAAATAGAATAGGATAGAATAGACTAGAATAGAAATGTAATTTAGAATTAAATCTCTCTAGCAGGGATGGCCAACCTTGGCAAAGTGAAGACTTGTGGACTTCAACTCCCAGAATTCCATTGTTTAATGTTGCCAAGGTCGGAAACCCCTGCTCTAAAGCAGGCAGAGAGAAGAAAAAATCAGGTTCTACAAGGGAATATTTATGGTGGGGGAAGCATTTGATCATGCAGGCCACCTCTGATACAGGCAAACTACATTGCTGGAAAGAGATCTAATATGTCAGCAAACAATGCAGAGAGGCCAGGGTGGCACATCACCTTAAGCCTCAATGGGTTCGCTTTTGACCTGCATTAACTCAGCTGCGGTGGTTAGTAAACCATGAAAAATGGTTTAGTGCGTCACATGAACCCAGTAAATTGTGGCTTATCGAATGCCATGTGGTTAATTAAGCGATTGCTTGGCAAATGGGCCAAACCATCAATTATATGCTGCAATTTAAGCCTTGTTTATAAATGGAAGTGCGGTGAAACTCATAAAGTAAGAATTAAGACTGAGAACAGTCTATGGAGAGGCTACAGACGACCCAGCTGGGGTTTTAAAAGAAGGCAGCTGTGTCTTTCCTTAACAGCTGGAGCCCAGGCTGGCTGCTTGAGCTGAACAGGAAAAATGAACAGGAAAAAAACACCAGAAAGAGTGCAGAGAAGAGCAACAAAAATGATTAGGGGATTGGAGGCTGAAACATAGGAAGAACGGTTGCAGGAACTGAGTATCTCTAGTTTAATGAAAAGAAGGACTAGGGGAGACATGATAGCAGTCTTCCAATATCTCAAGAGCTGCCCCAAAGAAGAGGAAGTCAAGCTGTTCTCCAAAGGGTAGAACAAGAACCAATGAGTGAAAACTAATCAAGGAGAGAAGCAACTTAGAACTAAGAAGAAATTTCCTGACAATAAGAACAATTAATCAGCGGAACAACTTGCCTCTAGAAGTTGTGAATTCTCCAACGCTGGAAGTTTTTAAGAAGAGATTGGACAACCATTTGCCTGAAATGGTATAGGGTTTCCTGCCCGAGCAGTGAGCTGGACTAGAAAACCTCCCAGGTCCCTTCCAACTCTGTTATTCTATTTAAATATGCCCCCCTTGGAATTTGGGATGTGGGTGTCATCCTCAAAGAAACTACATTTAATTGTGGCTGGTGAGAAATTCTGACAAACATGCATTTTGTTTGTCAGATCTCCAAATTGGAACCGTAGTGAAAATAAACGTCTCATTTTTTTGTCTTTTTCTGGGAAGCCTTTTTGCAAGGGGAATAAATTGTTTTGACGTTTGCAATTTCATTTCTTTTTCCTTGCTTGATTTGGCATCTCCAGATTTTTGTCAAGGCTCCGAGTCCCTGGAGAGAGAGAAGTGGGGGGAGGCACATCTTCAATAGGCGCCCTTTTTCTTTCCCCAGCCAACGCTCAAAGACTGCTGCGTTCACACAACCCGCGTCACCCGATGGTCGATTTCGCGTGTCTGGATTCTGCAGAGATGGAACGAAGCCAATAATAAACGGGAGGCCCGAGCCAGCGAAAGCCAACCAAGGCGAAGCAGGCTGTGCCAATAAGCACTCCCGGGGCGAAAGCAGCCGCGACTCCTGAGCATACAGGAGCCGAGGTGGCGCAGTGGTTAGAGTGCAGTACTGCAGGCCACTTGAGCTGACTGCTATCTGCAGTTCAGCGGTTCAAATCTCACCGGCTCAAGGTTGACTCAGCCTTCCATCCTTCCGAGGTGGGTAAAATGAGGACCCAGATTGTTGTTGGGGGCAATATGCTGACTCTCTGTAAACCGCTTAGAGAGGGCTGAAAGCCCTATGAAGCGGTATATAAGTCTAACTGCTATTGCTATTGCTATACGCAGAGTACATCTTTCCGTCCCGCCCCCCCCCTCCTGCTCAGCCCGGACTCTCTCGCTTTGGAGCGTCTCGAGAGGATCTTCGCCTGCCCCCCCCCCCTCCCTCGCCGGAGTCAGGCCCGTCTCGGGAGCCCCCAGGGCGAGGAGCCGCGGCGAGCGGAAGCTGCAGCTGAGAGGAAGCCAGGGATCGATCGATCGATGGATCGATCAGGGACATGCTGATGAATTAGGGAGGCCTAAGCAACCTCCCCGCGCCCGGCCGCCCTCACCCGGGATAATGACGCGTTTAAAGGCAATCAGGCAAATGGGAGCCCCACCGGCCGGAGAAAGACTGGGGAGTGAGGGGGGGAGAGGCGAGGAAGAGGAGGCTGGTGGCATGGCTAGTCTAGTGAAGAGAAGGACCAGGGGAGACATGATCGCAGTGTGCCAATATTTGGGGGGGCTGCCACAGAGAGGAGGGGGGGTCAAGCTATTTTCCAAAGCACCTGAAGGTCAGACAATGGATGGAAACTAACCAAGGAGAGATTCAACCTGGAAACAAGGAGGAACTTTCTGACCCTGAGAACAATCAACCCATGGAACAGAAGTTGCCTTCGGAAGTTGTGGGAGCTTCATCACTGGAGGCTTTCAAGAAGAGACTGGACTGCCATCTGTGCCATCTACAATGGTGTGTAGGGTCTCCTGCTTGGGTGGGGGGGATTGGACTAGATCAGAGTCTCCAACCTTGGCAACTTTAAGCCTGGAGGACTTCAACTCCCAGAATTCCCCAGCTGGGGAATTCTGGGAGTTGAAGTCCTCCAGGCTTAAAGTTGTCAAGGTTGGAGACCCCTGGACTAGATTACCTACAAAGTCCCTTCCAACTCTATTAAGCTGTTCGTCTTAATCCTTGATTTGTAAAGGCCTGAAGCAGATCCCTGGGAAATGGGAGGGAGGGGGAGTATGGAACCAGAGAGTCACGCTCCACGCCCCCTTTGGCTACCCCTTTACTTCCCACACACCCCACTTTCTTAGTCCCGATCGCCGCTATTCTCGCCTCCACCTTCCCCTCCTCCCAAAGGGCCGTCCCTTTCCCCCTGGCGTTTCCTCCCCTCATCCTCTTCCCCTCCGCACGTGTCTGCGGGGGAGCGCGCAGCTCTCCAGACACAAAAGGTGCCAACGGAGGAAAAGCGGAGCCTTTTCCGGCTGGGTTCCCCCGACGGCGTCCCCTGGGGCTCGCCTTTCGGCGGCGCGGCTTCCCTCCGTCCCCGCCCCGGCCGAGCAAAGGCAGAAACGCCAACTCTGGCTCTCGATCTGACAGGGACTGACACACACACCCCTCCCCAAAGGAAGACTGGCTCGCCCCGCGCTGAGTTTGACCGCTCTTCTTCTCCTCCCCCCCCCCCCCCCCCAATATCCCACTCTTCCTCCTCGTCACTTTTCTCCGTTTCTTTCTTTGGCTTTCATTCTGGATATTCCTTCTTTCTCTGAGAGATACACATTCGCATCACCCGCCTTTCTTTCTTTCTTTCTTTCTTTCTCTTTCTTTCTCTTTCTTTCTCTCTCTCTCTCTTTCTTTCTTTCTTTCTTTACCTGCCTGCCTGCCTTTTTTATGTCTCTCTCTATTCTCTCTTTTCTTTCCTTCCTTCCTTCCTTTCTTCCTTTCTTTCTCTTTCTTTCCCTCCCTGCCTTTTTATGTCTCTCTCTTCTTTCTTTTCCTTCCTTCCTTCCTTCTTTCTCTCTTTCTTTCTTTCCCTGCCTGCCTTCCTGTCTGCCTGCCTTTTTATCTCTCTCTCTCTTTCTTTCTCTTCCTTTCTTCTTTTTCCCCTCCCTGTCTGGCTTTTTATCTCTGTCTTTCTCTCTTCTTTCCTTCTTTCTTTCTTTTTTCTTTCTTTCTTTCCCTGTCTGCCTGTCTGCCTGCCTTATTTATGTCTCTGTCTCTCACTCTCACTCTCTGTCTCTGTCTCTGTCTGTCTGTCTGTCTCTCTCCTCCCTCTCTTTCTCTTTTTATGCTCCTTTTTTACCTTTTCCTTTCCTCTCCACCCCCTTATCTTTTATTTTTATTTTTTTCCCCTCACAACTTGGGCCTTCTGGAATACACGTTCACTCTGAGAATGATGCCAGAATCCCTCCAACAGATCTAGGATCCTGTAATGCAACTCGCCTGCGGAGCCGGTGGCCCAGGCCGGGTTTCTTTCCAGGGAGGGAGGCGTGGAAAAAGAACAGCGGAGCTGATTTTCCTACTACTACTGGGGAGTAAATCCCTGGCGAACCAGCTACAGCCGCTGCCGAAGAGGGCCTGGAAGAATGACTCCTTCTATGTTTTGGTCGGGTGGGGAAAAAAAAAGAAGAGTTTTAACATACGCACACACGATCTTTACTAATTCACAAATACTTTGGCGCCGGTGCCGGCCAGCTGAAATTGGGAGCTTAAAAATAATAAAACTACCCTTAATTTTATCTGTGATTCTCTGCTATCAAGTACTGAAAAGGCCTGCACATATGTTTATTTTATCCCTGTATCCTGCAATAGATTAGGATATTACTTTGTCTTCACGAAGTTATTTTTTTAAGAACTCCCTTTTCATTTTCGTTTTTAAAAAAACAAAACCCGCAAATCCTCGTCTCTCGATCCCTAAACATTATTGCAGGCCTGTGTGGGATATTTTTGTTCCAAAAATCAGAAAACGTCTAGTAGCATCTGTCAAGAGGAAACACTTCATTATAAGCTGTCAGGTTTATACCGGTTGTCTTGCCTTATAATGAAATTTGCTGGTCTTCAAAAGTGTTACCGGACGCTTTCTGGTTTTTAACATCATTATGATGTTTTCAAAAGATGTATTACCGTATTCCCGGTGAATTTCAAATGCTCCACAGATCTATCTTGCTTCCTTTGAATTTTAACGTTCAGAGCCCCATCCTCCAGCCACGGCTCCCTGGATCCTATCTGCGATTTAATTGGCATTTAGTCCCAAGTAAATAAGCGATAAACGCCAATCGAAGGAAACCTTAGCCGGGCGCTAACCCAATTCAACGCCGCCTGATTTACCGCTGCTTAAGCGCGTATAGGACTGAGCTGCTAGGAAAATATATAGTTTCTATTAGTGGTAGTAGTAGCCGTTCGTAGTATGGTAAGTAGCAACCGTAGCCTGTCACATCAACTGGTAGTGTTTTACATCCTGCATTTTCAAGGCAATGAACTCAATGTTATTACTACCATTCAAATACATTTTCAACTCAATATTATATTCATCGGCATTGCTTTCTCGCTTGGCTCTGCAATTCCGTGCGCATTTCCCTGACCACATCAAGTCCTATGAAAGTCAGCGGATTTCATTCCTAAGCAGTCAAACCTGTGTAGCTTGTAGTAAAGTAAGACGACTTTCCCACAATCACTATAGGGAAAGTTAGTATTTATTCGTTCAATTCATGGGATATATCAGTGTTTCTCAACCTTGGCAACTTGAAGATGTCCGGACTTCAACTCCCAGAATTCCCCAGCCAGCTGGCTGGGGAATTCTGGGGGTTGAAGTCCGGACATCTTCAAGTTGCCAAGGTTGAGAAACACCGGGATATATCTTCCACCCCACCCCAAATGCAAACCAGAGACGCTGGGCCGTTGTAACAATTAAAACCACTACCAAAACAACAACGCAAATAGAGATTGGCGACTCCAGGTAAATCAAGGAGCGGTATCTCATGCTACTACGTAAAAAAGACGGAGGTGCCTGAAAATGAATATGCCTTCTGATCTCACACAATTAACAGACTGTGTAGATGTAACCCTGCTGATTTTTAGCCTGTAAGATCGCCCGGCTCCACAGATCTGGAACTATATAACGTACAACTACGGTCTGACCTGAGTGTAGTACACAAAATTGTCTGCTGTCCTACCTGTCAGCGGCTACTTCAGCTTCAACCGCAATAATACTCGGGCAAACAATAGGTACCACCTCAAGGTAAACCGCTCCAAACTCGATTGCAGAAAATACATTTCAGTGGTCAATGCCTGGAATGCACTATCCGACTCTGTTGTTACATCTTCAAACCCCCATTACTTTAATCTTAAACCAGTGGTTCCCAAGCTTTTTTTGGCCATGCCCCACCTAAGCATCTCTAAAATCCTGATCTCTCCCCCCCCCAAACATATAATTCTTACTTTACTCAAAAAATAAACTCTAGGTTTAGGTTTAGGTTTATTGGTTTTGTATGCAGCCCACTCCCGAAGGACTCCTGGCGGCTCACAATAAACAGGGGAGGGAATAAATAAGAGAATACAACAATTTTCAAATCCACAACAGTCACAATTAAGACAGGGCTGGGTGCTTTAACAGCCCCCCAGCCTACCGGAACAGCCAGGACTTAGTAGCTTTACGGAAGGCCGGGAGGGTAGTAAGGGTCCGGATCTCCACGGGGAGCTCGTTCCAGAGGGCCGGAGCAGCAACAGAGAAGGCTCTCCCCCCCCCGGGGGGGGGGTCGCCAGTCGGCAAACTCTACTCATGGGGAGGAAGCCTAAAAGGCCATTAACTTGGTTTAAACAAGGTTCCAATTGTCCCCATTAAAAATCAAATTGGGAACGTTGGGAACCACTGCCTTAAACTATCTAGCGTGGACCTCACCCCTTTCCTAAGAGGTCCATAAAGGGGGCGTGCATAAGTGCACCAGCGTGCCTACCCCCCCTGTCCTACTGTCCCCATTTATCGTACCCATTTTCTGTGTTCATATCCATGTTTATAACTTATACCTGTTATCTCGTACATGCTTGACAAACTAAATAAATAATGAATAAATAATAAACAATCCTTAGAGGATTATTTGTGAACGCCGGGTCTGTGCCTCTTGCCGCTGCCGAGATTTTCAGGAATCTCGGACACTTCCGTCCCAAGAAAGCCCCCTTTTTTTTCTTGGGGGGTGGGGGTGAAGAAGGAACCACCCCTAGAGGAGCTGTCCGACCCCGGGTCGCTCTGCTTAAAATTCACTCCCGTCGCATTCAAGAGAGGCCTATTCCCGGGAAAGCGTGCCTGGTATAGAAATACCCGGAGAAGTCGGAGTTCGCGCGTCATGCTTAATTTAACCGTGGCTTTATTCAATTAACCTATTTTTTTCTGGGTGGACAAATGGGGTGGATAAACCATCCACGGGTGGCTGGGTTTGTGGCTCGGCGACTGTGTTGACTGAACGGGCGTGGATATGTGGTTTTGGTGGTGGCAGTGGGTGGGAGGGCATTTTTTTTAAAAAAATGAAAGTGTTTTAAAAGTCAGAGTTTACAAACTTGGTTTTCTTGCGGGAAGAAAAGGACACCCTTCTCGCCTAGTGACCTCTTTTCCTCCGCCTTAGGTCATAAATGCATTTATTTGGGACCAGACTGAGGTGTGCGTGTGTGTGGGAGGGGGGGGTATCTTTGAAATTATTTTGAGGTTGGACGGAGGACGGAGGGCTCTGCATTTTGAGATCTTTGGGCTCATCCAAATGGTGGGGCCCCCACGTCGGCGATATCTTCTGGATGCCTAATAGGTAGTTGTGGGGAAGAGAAAGGAGGGAGAAAAGAAATAGCTGCAGACTGAGGGGAGGCTGGGAAAACTGGTGGAAGGAAGGAAGGAAGGAAGGAAGGTAGGTAGGTAGGCAGGCTGGTTGGAAGTGAAAGAGAGAGGAGGAGGAGGAGGAGGAGGAGGAGGAGGAGGAGGAGGAGGAGGAGGAGGAGGAGGAGAAGGGAGATAAATAAAACAAAATAAAATTTTAATTAGACTATAAAATAAATTCGATTTGACTTCCCCAATGGGTATACTACGAAGAAGAAAAGAGGGGGAATAATAGGAGGGGGTTGCTTCATCCTTTTCAGAAACATCTATTTCTGCAGAGACGGAGGCTGGCACCAGTCAGAACCCTTTTCAAATCGGTTTCCAAAACAAGAATTCTCTATTAAGTATCCCTAAGACTCTGGCTTCGCATTTGCTCGTCCGAAGGGAGTTGCAATTTGCAGGACTAGGGTGACTAAGAAATCTCAGATGCGGACAACTTCTCTTCCATCTGGGGAAGAGAACCAGGTTCATAGGCCTCCGATATTTCCCCTTCTTGAAGTGTCCGCTTTAGTTCCTTTAGAGACCGCAAGGAAGGGAAGCTGGACGGAGAAACTGCAGACGAAGGCTGGCAGGCAGGCAGGCAGGCACTATATTTTGCTTCAGTTTTATTTCGTATTTATTCTTTGTTTGTTGAATATAACTTCAAAACATATCAGGTTTCTTAAAACGCTATCCGGAGAAATTCCCTTCGGAGCCGAGAAAGATCGGCACACAAATCTAGGGAATCGGAGCTTAATGCGCTGTTTAAAATACTTAAACATTGCTTTGTTAATCAGTGATGGCCCGGTTTGCTTTCGTTTCGTTCCAGTCGTTCCATTTTCCAACCATTCCGCTCCCAATTAAAATTTAGATACTTATATAGCACCGCGAGGTAGGTAAGACCCAGACAAATTTAGAAACTGTTTGTGTGAGTGTGGGAGTATGTGAGTGTAAGAGAGGGGCGAGTGCAGGGGGGAATAAGGTTTTTAAGAAAAGTAGGCACTTTTTCGTTGGCTTCTTCATCCAAACCTTTTGCTGTAGGAGAGGAGCTGTGTTCGGTGGCTCGGATTTTCCTCTTGGAAATTCAGTCCGCTTCCTTTGTTTGCGCCCAAATAACCGGCTGGGAGAAACGCAGCCTCGGATATCAAAGGAGGAGCTGTCAGTTTGAGGAGGCGAAAAGAGAGGGTGAAAATGTAGGCCTGGAGTCCGAATTGGCTTGCAAATGATACCAACCAGTTTTGGCTTCCTAGTAAATCTAACCGAGTCGCCAGGAGCTAAGAATCCCCATCCTTCAAAAGTGCAAAATTCGGGGGAGGGAGGGAGGGAGGAAGAGAGACTCCCCTCCTAAACTTTCCCCAAATTATGGTATCACGGAGTTGCAATGTTTTCACCACGAATAAAGCTTGGATGGCAAACTTGCTTTTTTTCCTCGCCTTGATTTTAATTGATGCGGATGAAATCAAATTTGGTTTGTATTTTTTAAAACTCCCGACTGCGGTCGTTCGCTTCAGATCGTGATTCTTGGCAACAAGGAACTAGAAACTGCAAGGCGAAACTGTATTTATATCCAAAAGACAAATACAGAAATAATACAGGATTCCGATTTGCTTGCTCCCAGGCCTGATTTTTTTTTAAAAAAAGCAGGGTGGACGTAATCCTGTTGTTGTTAGTTGTGAAGTCTGTCTGATCCAACTTGACCCCATGGACAGCCTTCCTGTCCTCTACCATCCTCTGGAGTCCATTTAAGCTCACGCCGACTGCTTCGGTGACTCCATCCAGCCATCTCATTCTCTCTCTCCTTCTTCTGCCCTCAACCGTTCCCAGCATTAGGCTCCAATGAGTCCTTCCTTCTCATTAGGTGGCCAAAATATCCGAGTTTCCTCTTCAGGATCTGGCCTTCTAAAGAGCAGTCAGGGTTGATCTCCTCTAGGACTGACTGGTTGGATCGCCTTGCAGTCCAAGGGACTCGCAGGAGTCTTCTCCAGCACCAATAATCCTTTAAATAATCCTTTAAACCTACGCAACCCCCCCCCCACCACCACATTTTTAAAAATGCCTCGGAGAGGGTGAACCGTACATTTAATTCTCCCAATGCTTAGGATCACGACTACTCAAGAATAAAGCGGTCGGGCTGATTTCTTGAGTCCACGCAGAAACTCGGGGTGCCTCTGCGTGTGGGGCGGGAGTGTTCAAAACCCTTCCGTCTCCTGGAGTCCTTCAAGGTCGCTTTGGATCCTGAGCGGCTCCACTTTCCTCCTGGTTGCTGTGGGTCCCCCTCCCCCCCCACCCGCTCTTTCCTCTCCACCTTTTAAATTATTATTTATTTAGCAGCATCGGAAATAAAACAGGACGGTCAATTAGAGTGAACAACGGGGGTACTTAAAGAGCCAATTGTGGCGAGTGTTTAAATCTTTATTTACCAGAACCTTGTAAAGGCTGGGGGACAATTTGCATGCTATTAACGGCTTTTCAATAGGGCATCGACTGGAACTAAAAGATGCCACTCGCCCGCCCTAATTAAACACCGCCGGCACCGCTCTCGACACGGAGGCCGAGGGAAGAAGAGGAGGAAGACGCGTCCTTCGCCCCCCGTAAATCATCCGCTTGAGACACCTGGAAGGAAAAGGCGGGCCCCGTCCGAAGAAGCGCCGCCGGCCGAGCGCGCCCCGCCGCCCAAGTCTCCGCCGGTCCGGGTTCAGCTCGGCGCGCGGCTGGTGGTGCCTCGTGGACTCTCAGGAGAGCCACGCGCGTTTCTAAAGGAGGGAAGAGAGGAAAACAGGGAGAGAAGGAATGGCGGGGAGCCCTTCCCTTTCCCTTTCTTTTTCCCTTTCTTTTTCCCTTTCCCTTTCTTTTTTCCCTTTCCTTTTTCCCTTTCTTTTTCCCTTTCCCTTTCTTTTTCCCTTTCTTTTTCCCTTTCTTTTCCCTTTCCCTTTCTTTTTCCCTTTCCCCTTCTTTTTCCCTTTCCCTTTTCCTTTCCTTTCCCTTCCCTTCCCATCCGTTCCCTTTCCTTCCTTTCCTTCTCCTTCCTCTCTTTTCCTCTCTTTCTTTTTTTTAAATCTATATATCCATTCTCTTAACCCTTTGGTAACTTTCCCCCATCTTTTCTATTATCTCTTATTTCCTTTTCTGCAACCAATCCTCTTTTCTTTTCTTTTTTCTTCTTCCCTCCCTCCCTCATTTCCTGCTCTTTCCTTCTTTTCTTCCTCCCACTCTCCTTATCTTCTTCCTCTCCTCTCCTCTTTCCTCCCTGATTCCTTTCCTTTCTCTTTCTTTTCTGCCCTCCTTCTCTTCCCTCCATCCCCCCCACCACCCACATGGAGACTTCCAGCTGAATCAATGGCCACCCTCACCACGCCAAGCCCCACCTCATTTCTAAAGAACCGCTTTTTATATATTGCCTGGCGTCAGATTGGCTCACTGACACTGCGGCCTACGAACTCCCGATTAGCCGAACGTGGTTAACAGCAAGGCATAACGCTTGCTTGCTCTCTCTCCCACCACCTCTCCACCACAGCAGTTAAATAAATTCCACTAGAATCGATGTGGATTGCTTCTACATAAATTACTTCAGGAAAGCCTGGCTGGTCGGTGTCAGTGTGTGCGTGCGTGTGTGTGTGTGTGCGCGCGCGCCCTGAAAGATTTTTCTTTCCTCCTCCTCTTTTTCTCCAATCTGTTCTTCTTGTCTTCCTATCGATCACTTTCTGCGTGGACATCTGTTCCTTTTTTCATATTTTTCACACACAATTCTGATCTAGCCCTTTATCCTTTAAAAAAAAAACACACACAAAAATTCTACCAAATCTCTACTCTTAATAAAATAAGTAAACTTAAAACATGGTCTAATCCACCACACTTCACAAAAGACAATCCTTCTAAAAATATTCCAAGAGATATTGGAATTATTCTAATATTCTAGAAATATTATTGTGAGATTCACATATGTTTCATTCCCTTTAAATACACAAGCACATATACAGACACATACTTGCTTCTTTGTGTTAGTTATCAAAATAAATTATGTTGTATTTGCAGTGTAAATATATAGAATATATAAATATATGCAGTGTAAATATATAGTGTAAATATATTTTTATACTTTCTCTCCCAAGATTCACAAGAAATCAAGAACATATGACCTACTATAAATTACGGATTTATTTCCACCTGTTATGGGTGATAGTAAATACATAATAAAGATAACTCTAAGAATAAATGTAAAAATAATAAATGTATCAAATATAAATGTAGTTCCACACACAAAAAAACTTAAAGTCCATTCATCCATCCATCCATCCACCAAAAGGGACACATTTTGAATTACCATTTCTGTTCATATTTGTTATGGATATATCTCAGTAAATCTTGGGAGTTATTTTTGAGTAGATTTCTTTAAGTGTTTTCTGAAGCCTAAGGCTGAATGTTTTTACTGCATGGTCTTTGGATGACTATATCTTGAGTTCTTTGGTTTTTATGAGACCGGAGTCATGTAAAAAGAGGGCAAATGATCAGGTGTGCTATTTGGGTGTCATTACCCCTCCCATGTCTAGGAAATGCATTGTGTGAATGAATGGCAAGTATGGAGACCACTATTTTTCAAAACATGGCAACTTTAATAAGTATGGACTTCTGTTCCCAGAATTCCCCAGTCAGCAAGTTCACCAGGGAATTCTGGGAGTTGAAGTCCATACATCTTAAAGTTTGAAAGACACTGATCTAAAAAGGACTGCTATGCATTCTTGGATGCCTTGTTGTCAAAGGTATGCTTTGAAATTCTGCTGTAGACTTCCCCTGATGGGGTACTCAAACAAAACAAAATAAAAAAGTCAAGACAGAGACTACAATGGTACAATCCCCGCAGTGATCACACGGTTGTCACCGCCATCTTGATTTTTTTTTTTACCACACCTTGAAGTGTGGTCACTACCCCTGTCAGGAGGAAGCTAACCCCAATTGGTTTCACTCTGTTTGGACAGAAGTGCTGGTGAGAATCCAGTGGATTCAAAATGGATGGTTTTTCCTCCTTCCTTAAATCAGAGAAAACGATACCAGAAAAACCCCTATGTGATATCATTCGGTTAGTGAATTAATCCATTTTGTGGATTGCACAATGATCCAAATTACCGACATGATGTAAATGCATCCACTAAACCTATCTTTTTTTCAATCTTGGCAACTTTGCAACATGTAGACTTCAACTCCCAGAATTCCCCAGGTAGCATGGGTGGCTGTGGAATTATGGGAGTTGAAGTCCAGATGTCTTAAAAGTTGCCATGGTTGAGAAAACACTGTGCTGGTCTTTCAACTAATCTTATTTAAAACACAACCGGCCTTTCTAATCCTGATAGAAACAATCACTGTGCTTTATACAACAGGCTCTATATACCCAGGTACAACATGGTTGGTTAGTTACATTTAACTGTTACTGATATCCTCCTAGTTACATGAACCAAACCATCATCTCAACTCAGGATAAGAACTACATATTCGATCAAACACAGCCATCAGATTTTGTTGAACTGGGTTTAGAATTCACCAGTGGCGAGAGCCCAGATATCAGGGAGTAGACACCCATAGAAGTGGGAGTGAGCCTTGTGAATCTCTTTGTAGATTCATCACCTGAAATTTATTTATTTATTTGTCAAACATGTACAAGATAAAAAAGTTGTATCTTATGATTCTTGATGAATGTATTCTATTTTATTTTTCTTTATGCACACCGAGAGCATAGGCACTGAAGACAAATTCCCTGTGTGTCCAATCGTACTTGGCCAATGAAGAATTCTATTCTTTAAAAAAAAAGAATAGGTATGATCATAACAAAGGAAGTAAATAGAGATAAATGGGGCAGTAAGACAGGGTTAGGGTAAATTCCAACCCACCTGAATAAGAAACAGTTTATTTGGCCCACTGCACCTCTTTATGTGCATGGATGTAAGAGCATTGTTCAATGTGATGGCAGAAAAGGACAACACAATAAATTAGCTATGCATTGGAAGAGTTGTCCTGTTGTCCCTATGATGGTCTTGGCATTTTTTCCTATCAAACATCACCCCCAGCTGGGTGGCTCCTAGGAAGGGAGTCCATGGGTTGTCATTCTTATTCTACATTTAATAAGTAAAGTATTCCAGTCGACCAGCAGGAAACGCAGTGGCTTTGCACATCATCATGCACTCTCTCTCTATACACCTCGGAACAATTTCGTTGTATACGTGACGTACAATCAGAGGTGGTGTGGAGCAGGTTCTGACCAGTTCTGGAGAACCGGTAGGATAAATGTTGAGTAGTTCAGAAAACCGGTAAATAGCACCTCTGACTGGCCACGCCCCCATCTGTTCTCTGCCTCCCGACTCCCAGCTCATCGGGAGGAAATGGGGATTTTGCAGTAACCTTCCCCTGAAATGGGGAGGGAATGGAGATTTTCATTTATTATTATTAATAAAATGGGGATTTTACAGCATCCTTCCCCTGCCACGCCCACAGAATCGGTAGCAAAAAAAAAAACACTGAATCCCACCACTGCGTACAATGACAATAAAGGCTATACTATACTAAAAAAACCAATGTTTCTCAGCCTTAGCAGATTGGAAGAGGGGTGGACTTCAACTTCCAGAATTCCCCAGCCAGTTTACTGGCTGGGGAATTCTGGGAGTTGAAGTCCATCCCTCTTCGACCTGCTAAGATTAAGAAGCATTGCCTTAGAGAACGATATCGCCCCAGCTTCTCTGTATATGTCACTACATAATAGCCAATTTACATTGGCAGGCAACAGATTGCAGAAGGAAGGGGAAAAAAACCGGCTGTAGATTCACAGGAGTCTATGGGTCTCCTTTGCTAGCTGTAAGAAGTTAATGCAACAACAATAGAGAAACCTGGGACGGCACCTTTAGCTCCAGACCCAGCCACCTTTCTATTGTTGCAGAAGAACAATAGGACTCAACAAGAGATTGATATTACAACATTTCTTGACGTACGCACTTTAAGCGCCTTCACAAACTTTCCATTGGCCTGTTGCACCAAGGTCAACAGTTCTGGGCTTGAACAGGAAGTTTATCCCCAGCATCATGCTTTCCCCCGGCGTTAAAGACAGAGCCTGAGAAGGTGCGGTATATGACTCAAGAACAGGGAGATCCTCTGTTAGCCACAAAAGTTCATTAGGGGAATATGAATCAGTCTCTCATGCTCAGCCTGTTCCCCCTGTTCCAGGTTGTTGTGGGATCAATGAGAAAAAGGGTGTCATGTACATCTCTCTCTCTCTCTCTCTCTCTCTCTCTCTCTCTCTCTCTCTCTCTCTCTCTCTCTCTCCCTCCCTCCCTCCCTCCCTCCCTCTCTCCCTCCCTCCCCCCTCTCTCATATTTATAGATCTCTCTCTGTCATTTGTATATATCAGTCTTTCATATCACACACACAGAGCATTTGTGCTGATAAATAAATAAAGGGAGACTAGTATAGATTTATTTATTTATCAGCACAAATGAAACACAAAAATGGTTTTCTGCCTGGAAGGCTCCTAGGGTGAAGCTGAAAGGCAAAAGGGAAGCAGTATGCTCCCTCCCATATTTGGGCACACCGGGTGCTTTGACATAACACTTTACACACACACACACACACACACACACACACACACACACACACACATGCGCCCGCATGTATGTGTGTGTTTCATTTCTCTCTCTCATCTCTTTCTCTATTACTATCTTATCTGTATGTCTATCATCTACCTACCTACCTACCTACCTACCTACCTACATACATACATACATACCAATCTATTATCATCTATGTATTGTCTGTCTGTCTATCATTTATGTATCATCTATCTATCTATCTATCTATCTATCTATCTATCTATCTATCTATCTATCTATCTATCTATCTATTGTCTGTGTCTGTCTGTCTGTCTGTCTATCTATCAATCATCCATCCATCCATCCATCCATCCATCCATCCATCCATCCATCCATCCATCCATCCATCCATCCATCCATCCATCCATCTATCTATCTATCTATCTATCTATCTATCTATCTATCTATCTATCATCTATCTATCAAATTTATAGAACAGCCTAACTGTGCCAATGGGGATTTTTGGCAGCAAACAACCACAGATAAAATAGCCAATATAAAAGTGATGAAAATTTGAAAAGTCACAGTAATAAATAGCATAAAAACAAAACAAAAAAAATACCAAGCGTGGGCAAAGGGAGGATAATAGTAGTTCCCTCAGCAATGGAGGGTCGATCTTGGATAATAGGGAGGGGGAATTCAGTGCCACCAATTGGCACTGAATTGTGGGAGGGGGACTCAGATTGGCTCGGGGAGCTGAGAGACCAAATTCCAAACTCAGAGCCTCCCATTTTCAAGACACCCATTTCACAGTGGACGATGGGAAGTCTTGGAAAATCAGAGGCGCTCCCATTGCAAGAAAAGCTGCGGGTGTCCAGATGTGGCGGGGGGGGGGACTTATACAGCAACTCATTCCATAATGGAAATCTTCAGCTCTGTACAGAACGTTTAAGTGTGCTGAGAATCCTTGTGCCTTCTTTCCCCAGTCATTATTTTTTTTATCCAGTGAATTATTGCTTATCTTGAAGGGCCCTTAACAGATTATGTGCTAGTGCTGGGCTTCGTGTTAGGCACAGCGTAATATCAGCTTTCCATTTATATTCATTACCCTGACTGATCTGTCTTTCTAAATTGTACGCAAGACCTGGGAATAAGTAACGGATGTCACTATTGGCTTTATTTAGTTCTCTTTTACCACCTGAGCATGACAAGAGCCCTATTGAAAGGCAATTGATCCGCTCCAAATGATATTTTTTTGAGGATGAAAGGAGGGGAAACGACTGAAAAGGTTACAGGCTCGAGCTTCAAAGTAGATCCCGCTGAATTCAGGGCAGCCATATTTAAGGAAGACCGCTTTAAACCAATGAGGGTTCTTGACTTATTTTAAAGCTGGGACTATTCCGCTCATTTTCTTAACAGTGGGCAGGATAGGAACAGCATCGGAATGCGTCCAATCCTTCAAATTTAAGCATGCAAAAAAAAAAAATCCCCCATAAAATCAGATTATGAATGGTTGGAACAATCTAGCTGATTTTTTTTAAAATCTGAATTCTCTGTGTGTCTGTCTCCCACTCGCATTTCTTTTAGATTTAGAATATCACACATATATCTCAGTGGTGTTTTCTTTTACATCTACCGTATCATTTGCTGCAGCCAAAACTGTTACTGTTATCACTGTATGTATTTGGCTATATCACCCATGGTTTTGATTGTTCAGTCATCCAGCTTTGGCTTTTTTTACATTTCTTACCCAAAATCCTATAGGTAGCTCTCCCTGCCTGGAAGGAATTAAATAAAGTCCTATTTCAGGATTGACTTTTCTTGGAATCGCACTGCTTTTGATGTCTTAATGGTTTCTATTTTACAACACTTTAACATGCCTCTCTTCGGGTGACAATGGCTGGGTCACAACTCTGCAATAGATAAATATGATTTCAAGTCCTCATCTTTTACCCCCTTCTTATTTTTTCCTCCACCGTCTGCCATCAAGCAACACCTCAACACTAAAGGAAAACCCTTACCGTTCTCAGAAAACGTACAAACCGAACTGCAGGAAGAAAGTAAACCAAAATGAAAGGGAAGACTATTAAAGAAAAAGAAAAAAAATGAATATTTCTTGATGTGGGATGTATTTTACCAATGGTTAGACAATAAAAACAGAAGTTAGAAAGGAGGATGTGTGTGTGTGTGTGTGTGTGTGTGTGTGTGTGTGTGTGTGTGTATGCTGGTCTTGTTATATTTGTGTCTTTTCCCATGTAAGATTGAGATTATTTTGGCAATGTTTAGGCCAGGTCTCACTCGCTATCTTCAGGCTGGGTTTTGGGCTTAAAGCGTGTGTGTGTGTGTGTGTGTGTGTGTGTGTGTGTGTGTGTGTGTGTGTGTATGTGTATGTGTATGTGTATGTGTGTGTGTGTATGTATGTATGTATGTATGTATGTATGTATGTATGTATGTATGTATGTAAATGTTAAGATGGAGAGAATTTGATGGTGAAGATGTTATGGACTATTGCAATTGTATTGATCTATAGTTATATTATTAATATTATTGAGATGAATATTATAACAAGTATGTGGATTTTGATTGTTTAAAACCCAGATCTCAAACTGTTCAGTGGAAGTGGAAAGTAATATAAATAAAATAAATAAAACATGGGGGGGGGGGCGGAAATGAAAGCAAGGATGAGGGGACAAGGTAGAGCCGGATTTTTTTTTTAAAAAAAAGAAGAGTTTGCACGCCTCTTTGTCTGCATTTCCTCGGTTCTAAGGGAGCAAAGGGAAAGCTAGGCTTACACCTTGGTAAGACGAAACACCATGGCCACCAGAGAAGGACAGAGATGGTGGAGCCCTGATAGGAGAAGACAAAGGCAGAAAAGGCGGGAGGGAGAAGGTGGGGATGGAGTTAATCGGCCATGTTATCGATTGGGGTGGGGTGGGGGGTTGAGTGAAGGGAAAGGAGGGAGAAGGAAAATTCTGTTCACAAACCAGATAAGAAGGTGCCAAGTCTTTGCAGGCTGGGAAATAGCAGTTGTAGTCCAACCCTTCTGGACACCAGGTTGTGGGAAATGGCCTAAGAAATGGGTCACACGTAAAGACCTCCCAACTTCTTCATTTATCCTAGACCTAGAGGACGTTTCTTTTCTGGAGAAAGAATTCCTGGCTGGCATTTTGGATCAAGCCCCTGTCAGTGTGAGCCTGGTAGTTTTCCTGCAGAAATTCTTGACAATTGTTCATAGTTTGTTAGCACCATAGAAGACATCAGCTTAACCCGGGGAATTACTCATTTTCCAGATTCGCACAGTACATGGAACCATATGTTAACCCAAGAGGTCGGGTTTGCCCAAATGGAAAAGCTGCTTTCACCTGCCCCCAAATCCAGCAACGGTTCAGAAGTTATAAGAATGAAGACATCGTGTTGGCGCCTGATTAGCCACACAAGCAATGTGGGAGGAAAGTCTTTCTTATAGTGTGTTGGGTGTGTATAATAATAGTGTGATAATGCTGCATCGCAGTTACAGTCTCAGGTGTATCTTTAGAAGTGCTTGTGTTTAAACGTGGGCATGTATGAACAGTGGGGAGAAAAATGTGTTTTTCCTTACAGTAGAAGAACTTGGGGGTCAACCCAAGATCAAGATTATATGTGCTACCTTGAGGTGTACAAAAGAAGGAAGGAAGGAAGGAAGGAAGGGAGAAGGGGAGGAAGAGAATAAGGACAGAAGTAAAGAATAAAACACGGAACTCACTAACTCAGCGCCACAAGAAAATGTGACAGTGATAGCTGGGGATGTTGAAGTCCAGGGCAGGAGAAACTGGGGCAAAGAGGGAGAACTATCTAAGAGGAGATAAAAGGTTCCTAATAAGGCTATTAAAATATGTTTTTCTCCCATTGATAAGTAAGATAAGCAATTAAATTATGTTCTATCAGCTCCTGGATGAAATTGGTTTCCTCCTCAACAGAAGTAGCCAAAATGTAGCTGTTGTTTCCTTTTAGCCAAGTTTACCTTTTTGGCTATTATATCTATATATATATATAGAGAGAGAAAGAGGATTGATCTGCGCCGCCATTGATAACATCTGGAGTGTCTGCATATTGTGGTTAAATAAGTCAAGATGGTGGCTACATCAACTCTCATTAGTCCACAACTTGCAGAAACCCCCATGAAGGAGCATGGAGGATGAAGCTGGAGGGAGAGGAAAGAGAGAATGATGGTGGGTAGGGGTGGGGTGGGTAGGGGAGGGGAGGGAGGGAGGGGAAGAAGAGGTCAGAGGCTGTTGGACCTGCAGGGCTGCGTGTGGTTAGGCCTGGTGTGTTTGTGGGTAGCAAAATTCGTCAGGTTTGTCCCGTTTTTTGCTTTGCAGGGGAGCAACAAAGGAAGGAGGGGGGGAGGAAGGAAGAAAAAAGAACAGAAAAAAAGAAACGAGGGCTGTTTATGGAAAACTAATAGAAAGCTACGGTGGGGGGAAGCTACGGAAGGGTGAAGAGAATGGGTATATAGATAAAAAGAAAGAGTGGAAGGAGAAGAGAAAGAGGAAGGAAGGAAGGAAGGAAAGAAGGATTGTAGGAAAGAAAGAGATAAGCCATCCTCCCACTGCCCAAAATACCTCCCCCCAAAAAAGCAGCAGCTAAAGAAAAAAGGGGGGAGGGAATCCCTGCATTGGAGGAGGAAGGGGAGGTTGTCTCAAGAAAGAGGAAGGGGCTGGATCCCCAGAGCCCCCACCTTTGAACTCTAGGCTTCCAAATGACAAACGGGGGGGGGGGGATTTCCCGATTTCCCGCTCCCATTCCACAAGAATTCCGTCTCATCCTCGGAATCGATCTGGCAACAGATTCAAGAAGGACAAAAAAGAAGGCTAACTATTTGCTCTCCGACAAGACAGAAATCAAGGCGACCCCCGCTCCTCCGACCCCCGCTCCTCCTCTACCCACAGCCAAAGTGACCCTACGGCTTTAGAAAGCCCCCCCCCCGGGAGGAGAGGAGAACAGTCTGCCCACCAGGATCAGGTATGATAAGGCAATGGAGCTCCCATGTTCAGGGGCAGTATACCTTAGAGGCGAAACAAACAAATAGGCCTATCCAGCCATTATCCTGTCCTTCTAGAGACGACATAGGTCATTGTTAGCAAAAGTAAATTGGGTTTGCGATTCAGGATACTTTAAAGCAGACGGGCCTCAGGGACCACTAAATTCACCATTTTAAACCCAGCGGACCACTAATATGAATTTTCTTAAAAGATAAATAGTATTTAGTGCAATATTTTTTTAAAAAATGCAAGTAATTTTTCTGCGGAGCACCAACATTTTCTCATGGACAAATTGTCTTTTCTTTCCTAGATCTTGCCTAAAGTAGACCACCTACTTCCTCAGGCAAGATTGACGTTTGGGCCAGGCAGAGAAAGGCGAGATACCCTGAGCAGTGAATATTTCTTGGAGGAGACTCATCTCTCACAGAGAACAGAGGGCGCTGAGGATGAGCGTATTTGTAGCTCAGGGTTGACACGCTGAGAGGGTCCTTGGGCCGCTCTGAGCTTGTCTGTTTTCTTGCAGGCGTTTCATTACCCAAATTAGGTAACATCATGTGGACTAGCATGATGGTGCGTCATTTAGTTTGAGTAATGAAACGCCTGCAAGAAAACAACCAAGCTCAGAGAGCACTAAGGATCCTCCCCCCCCCTCTTCCAGGTATTCCCTTTCATCCCTTCTCTCTCTCACACACCTTTAACACCTAATAATAGTGGAATGTGGATTTTTAAAATAAAGCTACTAATAGCAATAGCACTTGGGCTTCTATACCGCTTTTCATGGTGCTTTTACAGCCCCCTCTAAAGCAATTTACAGAGTCAGCCTATTTCCCCCAACAATCCTTTTCTCTCTCTTAAAAATGCGTGGAGGCCACACTAATAATTTAAAGCACCACACACCGAATATCCCGACTATAGGCGAAAGGATGCCCATCTTCTCTTTTCACCCAGAGAATTAAAAAATAATAATACTAGAAATTAACTCTGCCCTTCCTTTCCTTTGCCGCCACAAATAACTGGGCGTGGGAATCGGTACACAGGGGCCCTCTGTGATTCCCCTTTGGCAAAGGCGGTGTCCAAAGAGGTGTTCGGGGTGCACACACACACACACACATATACACACACACACTCACCCTGAATAAACAAACACAAGCAAACCTAGCAGCACATGAAATAAGTTGAAAAAGTAGTAGCCGAGATCCTGCCGCTGACTTGGCGAGAGCGAAAGTGCTCTGGAGCCGCATGTGGCTCTTTCATCCCTCTGCTGCGACTCCCTATGGCGGGTCAGTTCTACAATTGATAGGGCTTTTGGTTAGGACAGCTAGAGGAAAAAATGCCGGGAGGAGACTCTATAGAGGGGGAACCGGACTTCTGGTTCAGAATTGAAGGGGTGGGGTGGGGGGCTTCCAGTTAGGACCATTGTAGCTCTGAGTGTTTAAGGCGCCCCCTGAGACCCCTGATCTAGAGCAACCTATTTGGTGACTACAAGTGCCCGCACCCTGCAACTCTCTCTCTCTCTCTCTCTCTCTCTCTCTCTCTCTCTCTCTCACACACACACACACACACACACACACACACACACTCTGTCACACACACACACACACGTCGCACGCACACACGGTTCCTACACCCCGCGTTCAATCTTCAAAAGCAGGGTTTACCGAGCAGCTGCCTTGGCCGAGCGAGCGCGCGGTGTCCAAACAAAGAAA
This sequence comes from Thamnophis elegans, assembly GCF_009769535.1. Classification (NCBI taxonomy): domain Eukaryota; kingdom Metazoa; phylum Chordata; class Lepidosauria; order Squamata; family Natricidae; genus Thamnophis; species Thamnophis elegans. The sequence continues at coordinate 169,777,604 of NC_045541.1, forward strand.
CCGGCTCGAAGTGGATTCCTAGTTCGCACAACCCCGCGGCTAAGACAATGGCCTGGTTCCCACAAGGCATTGAACCGTTGGCGGATCCAGCCACCGGAACCTATTGCGGAACTCGTCCAGAGAGGGGAAAAGATCTGGAATGGATGGACAGGCGCGTGGATGAAAAACACACACAGAATCTTCCCTTCAAACACGATCTGCTCGCCTGGCCGTGGGTTGTAGGGACGCCTCCACGCATTGTTAGGCGCGCGTGTGCCTACACCCGTGTAGACATAGAGGATGTGGTGCATCTGTTTATGCCCAATCATATACCCCCGTTTTCCCTCTCCTGGCTCCTTCTAGGTGGGTTGATTTTTCAACTCCTGACATCCCAAGACAGAACGGAACGGATTCCAAATACGCAGCAGGGCAAGTCCTTCCTCAACCACGAACGTTTTTAAGCAGCGGGATTGTGGGTGGGTAGGGGAGGCATATCTGCTGACCAGTCCGCGGACCAAACTCCTTTCCCTCAGCCGGGCAGCGACGGACACTTTGCGCCTTCAGACGCTTCTCCAGCGGCACCTTCGCAAGGCAAGGAACGCCGAGCGCCTCGGGGAGACCTTACCCACCCACCCCCAGGCGGAACGAGGGAAAAGAAGGGAGGTGCGGTGGAAAGGAAGATTTGATGGAGCTCCAGCAAAAATCGATCCCGACGCGGGGTGCGCCCCGTGGATCGGCATACTGTACTCTCTCACACACACACACACACACACACACACACACACTCATTCACAAACACCCACTCTCACATACAAACACGCACACAAAACACACCACTCACTCCCACTCACACACGCACACAAAACACACAAACACTCACACACGCGCCTTGAAGAGGGTGAGCCAGGGGTCGGCTGAAGCGCCAAAACAAAGGCTTTGCGTGCTGGGCGCAGACTGGAATGCCCTGGGCGCCACGGCTACCTCACCCCCCGCCCCCCGGGTCCAGACTCCCAGAGCAAGGCGCCGCGTTCCCTTCCCTTCCTCCACTCCTTCCCGGCCTCCAGCCCCCCTGCCAGTTGCTGGCTCGCCCCGCTCCTCGCTTCCTGCGTCCCCGCCTGCCAAGCCGGCTGAGCCCGACCCGCGCGCCCCTCTGGGTCCCTTCCCCGGCGCTTCGCCCGCCCGCTCAGCCCCCTTACCGGCCAGCCTGAGGGCAGACATGCGCTGGAACTCGGGCTCCTGCAGCCATTTCCACATCCTGCGGAAGGTCTCCCGGCCGGACTTGAGTTTACTCCAGGGCTTGGGGTTCCGCAGCAGGTCGGAGAGGGTGCCCTGCGAGCGGCACAAGATCCGCTGGGCGAAGATGGCCTGCGGGATGCTGTAGCGCTTCAGCTCGGCCGTGATGCGCTGCGCCACTTCCTTGGTGTTGATCTCCTCCACCTGGCCGGCCCCGCCGCCGCCGCCCGCCGAGCCCGAGGCCGAGACCTGCCGCTCCCGCTCGGCCAGCAGCGAGCCGTTGGCCTGGGCGTGCGGGTGGGCGTGCGGGTGGAGGCCGTTGAGGGCGGGCATCATGCCGGCGCCCGGCGCGCCCAGCCCCCGGGCCAGGTGCTCCTCGCTGCGGGAGAGCAGGTGGGGCTCGAAGCCGTTGGGGGAGAGCAGCTTGTCTCCGGCCAGGTGGCCGCCGGGACCGTAGGGGGCCAGGGACTGCTGCCCGTTGTGGAGGCCGCCCAGCCCGTTGGCCAGCGGGGAGAGGGGCTGCCCCATGGCCGGCATGTCTTTGGGGTAGTGGCCGTAGAGGTTGCCCATGGAGGCGGCGAGGCTGCGCTCCTCGCGCATGAGGGCGAAGCTGCCGCTAACGTTGCCGGCCAGGCGCTGGTGCGGCGGGTGGTGATGGTGGTGATGGTGGTGGTGGTGGTGGTGCGGGTGGGGAAACTTCTCCGAGACGGTGGAGATGGGCGGCAGGTGCTGCAGCGGCGTCAGCGTGGTGTAAGTGCTCATGCCCGACGGGGACTCGCAGGCCATGCTCATGGCCGGGTGCAGCGGGCCGCCCAGGCTGTGCTCGGCTCGGTAGTCGCCCGCCCCGTCCAGGATGGAGGCCATGCTGGAGACCATGGCCGGCCGGCCGTGCGAGGAGACCAAGTTGCGGTGGGTCGACGGCGGCGGCGGGGGAGGCGGCGGGGGAGGCGGTGGCTGCCTGGCGTGCGCCCCGGCGGGGCTCAAGAGCTCCCCGGCTTGGTGGAGGTTGCCCAGTCCGTCGAGGTTCAGCTCCATCGCTCGCTCGGTCTCCCCCTGGCAGCGAGGGTCCCCCCCGCCTCCTCCACCCCTCCCGCCCGCCCCCTCCGGATCTCCGCCTCCCGCCTCCTGCCCCGCCGCCTCAAGCCAGATGGCCGGCCATCTCAAGAGAGCGCCATCCGCGGGGCCCGACGCCCGCAGCCTCGGCGGCCAGAGCGGCAGCAGCCACAGCGGGAGAAGCAGCGGCGACAGCTGGACACGCGAGCGGCGGCGGCGGCGGCGGCGGCTCCCCTCCTGCCCGAGGCTGCGGAGCTGGGCGCTCGCCTCTCACTCCTGCTCTCGCCTCCGCCTCCTCCAACCTTCGCCCGGGCTGCGAATCGCCGCGCTGCCTCTCAGCTCTGCCTCCCTCTCGCCTTGACGTCACGGCTCCTCAGCCCCGGACTGTCCGCCTCTCCCGCCCACGGACGCGCGCGCGCGCGCCCCGAAGCCACAGGGCCGCGCGCTTGCTCGCGCCTCGGACCCACCGCTGGGAGAGGACGGAGCGCCCACCTGCCGGCTCCCCTCGCCTGCCGGGACTCTCGGCTCCGGTGCCCCAGCGGCGGCCGGGCTCTGCCTCCACCTCACGCGAGAAAAATGGGAAAGTTGAAGGCAGCTGCACGGGGGGAAGGAAGGCGGCGAGGGAGAAGACAAGAGGAGGAGGCGGCGGTGGCGGCTCGGGCAAGGAGGCTGGAGAAAATCAATTCTGGCTGCTGGAGGTTGAGCCAAGCGCAGGCTCGACGCCAGCCGTCCCCAACCTGAGGCCCTCCGGGGCGGGCTGAGCTACGTCGCCCACTACAGGTTGGGAAGGGGAAGCCGGCCCACCCGGAGTTGGCCGACTGGAAGTGTTGGGAAAGCGCTGAGATATGTTGGTGTGGAGAGGGAAAGAAGGGAGGGAGGGAGGGAAGGAAATAAGAGCGGGAGGAAGTAAGCAAGGAAGGAAAGGAAGGAAATAAGGGAGGGGGAAAGGAGGGAAGGGGAAAGGAGGGAGGAAAGGGAATAAGGAAGGGAATGAGGGAGGGAGGAAATAAGGGAGGGAGAAGAGAAGGAAATAAGGGAGGAAATAAGGGAGGGAGGGAGGGAGGAAGGAAAGGAGGAAATAAGGGAAGGAGGAAGGAAAGGAAATAAGGAAGGAGATAGGGAACGGAGGGTGGAAGAAAGGGAGGGAGGGAGGGAAGGAAATAAAAGAGGGAGGAAATAAGGGAGGGAGGAAATGAGGGAGGGAGGAAGGAAAGGAAATAAGGAAGGAAAGGGAGGGGGAAGGGAGGGAGGAAGGAAAGGAGGAAATAAGGGAGGGAGGGAGGGAGGAAGGAAAGGAGGAAATAAGGGAAGGAGGAAGGAAAGGAAATAAGGAAGGAGATAGGGAACGGAGGGTGGAAGAAAGGGAGGGAGGGAGGGAAGGAAATAAAGGAGGGAGGAAATAAGGGAGGGAGGAAATGAGGGAGGGAGGAAGGAAAGGAAATAAGGAAGGAAAGGGAGGGGGAAGGGAGGGAGGAAGGAAAGGAGGAAATAAGGGAGGGAGGGAGGGAGGAAGGAAAGGAGGAAATAAGGGAAGGAGGAAGGAAAGGAAATAAGGAAGGAGATAGGGAACGGAGGGTGGAAGAAAGGGAGGGAGGGAGGGAAGGAAATAAAGGAGGGAGGAAATAAGGGAGGGAGGAAATGAGGGAGGGAGGAAGGAAAGGAAATAAGGAAGGAAAGGGAGGGGGAAGGGAGGGAGGAAGGAAAGGAGGAAATGAGGGAGGGGGAGGAAGGAAAGGAAATAAGGAAGGAAATAAGGGAGGGAGGGAGGGAGGAAGGAAGGTTCCAGTAAAGAAGAAAGCTGAGGAAAAAAAGGAAGCAAGAATGGAAAGATGATCGATTGGTCCCTGGAGAAAGAAGAGGGAAAGAGATTTGCAAGCAAGCGAGCGAGCGAGGGAGGAAGGCAGATAGAGGAAAGCCAGAGTAGGAAGGCTTGTCTTGGGACAGGTTGGCGGAGGTGGGAGGACGGCACTCAGTTCTTTGCCTGCCGGCCCCTCCGCCCCGGACTGTATCAGCAAGCCATACATCACGGCACTCCATCGCGCCTAATCTCCCGGTCCATCTATCACGGGCGTTTCTGCTTTATTGCTCGATCCATCCAGGTCGGGGAGAGCGCCTGATGTCCACCCAGCAGCCTAGCAGCCGCCACTGCGCTCCACTCCCCCCCCCCACCCCGTCTTGTTCCACTTCTGCCTTTGTGTGGATCGCCCTTCCGTCCGCCCTGCAGACAGACAGACAGACAGACAGACAGACACACGCACAAACACACACACACGCACACACAACCCCCCCAGTCCCAAACCGAGCTCCCTTCCTCGGTCCTGCCTCCCCCCCCCCCCCCGCGCGCTTCTCCGCTTTTGGAGCTAGCTGAGGGCGCTGAGAGGGGGGGGGCTTCTCCGGCTCCGCGGCACGGCCCCCTCCTGCGCTGCCCTTATCGATCGCGCAGCTCGCTGGGAATGGAGGGGGGGGATGAAAAGCTTTTACTTGAGGCTGCAGATGCTCTGTAGGCAGCCTTCAGGGAGGAGGGGGGAGGAAGGATGCTTGGTGAGGATGGAGGGGCACGGTTTGAAATAACCCCCCCCCGCCCCACGCGCGCGAACACACACACACACACACACACACACACAACTCCCTCCGCCCAGCCCTTGCGCTGTATCCGGAGGCTCGCTTCAAACAGGTCTTCAGCCCAAACTCAAGGCGGACAAAAGCCTAGCCGTCGAAGGCTGAAGGAGGAACCCACAGCCGGGCGTTGCTGAGCTCTGGCCGACGTGTGAAGCTGTTCATGAAGACCCCCGTCCTTCCCTCTTCGCTCTCCACCCCCCCCACCTCCACCCCCCACCCCGCCAGCCTCTGAGCAGCAGCTGCCCAAGTTCAGCCCCGAGTTCCCTGTTGATATTGTGGTAGTGAACTTTGGCAAGTCCAACGGTCTGGCTCGGAAGGGGGGGAGAGAGGGTGAGTTTGAAAAAGAAAGGGCCCTCCTTCCCACAACAACGACAATGACTACGACAACAACACAAGCACGCTGTCAATGAAGCATGGCTGGCTGGGGAATTCTGGGAGTTGAAGTCCACAAGTCTTAAAGTTCCCAAATTTGGGCACCCCTGCGTTAAAGATTCGAGGTCCCTCCTCGATGATATTTACCTTCTAGGTGGAAAAGCAGCCCCGGTTTATTTATTTGATTTACACGGCGCTGCTCTCCATTGGTGTGTGTGTGGGGTGTGTGTGTCAAGGCTGCTAACTACTTTTAAGAACGAAAGTCATTCAAAACAACAAAAAAAGGTTTCTTTTTTTTAAACTTGGGGAGACTGACATCTATCCTTAGGACCAGTTACTATTTGTTCTGAGTCTACCCAATATTTTGAATATAAGTTAAGGCAACCTATGGAATATAAGGCTACCTATTCCCCTCTCCCTCCCCAGGGTTCTCCAGATGTCATCCATACTGATAAAGGATTGTATCTCTAGAGATTCTCAGTTATCCAGGGCATGCTTGTCCCAAAGGTGTTTTTTTTCAGAAGGCAACTGGACTTTCTTGTTTTTTCTTTTGAAGACCTTTCACTTCTCATCCAAGAAGCTTCTTCGACTCTGACAGGATCCTTCCACTCTTCACTATCCTCAGAAGAAGAAGAAAACAAAAGAAAAGAGTCCAGTTGCCTCCTGAAAAAGCACCTTTGAGATTGTATCTCTAGCTTTCTCTCTCTTTCTCTCCCATCTCTCATCTGTTCTATTTATATCTATCTATCTATCTATCTATCTATCTATCTATCTATCTATCTATCTATCTATCTATCTATCTATCATCTATCTATCATCCATCCACCCATCCATCCATCCATCCATCCATCTATATCATCTATCTATCTATCTATCTATCTATCTATCTATCTATCTATCTATCTATCTATCTATCTATCATCATCTTATCTATCTTATCTGTCTCTAAGTCTCTCTGCCTGCTTGTCTGCCTATCTAACATCATCTATCTACCTTATATTCACATCATGATTCGGATGTTGTAACTTAGCTTGGAAGCTAAGCAGAGTCAGGCTGGGTAATATTTTGGGTGGGGGACACCAGAGGAACCACACTGGCAATAGATGGAAAGCTGGAAAACCTCCTGTCAGATGACAGGACCACACCTGGATGTGTCCCTTCATCCCATCTATTGCTCTGGTGCCTCCCAACCAAATACCGCCTAGCTTGATTCCGCTTAGACTCTCTCCTGTGAGGTTCAACCAAAGGTATCTCAAACACTTTTGCTCTTCAGCAAAACCTAGCTTATTTTCATCTCAGAAATCAATTCTGTGAGAAAGTTAATATAAAAGACTTAGAACCCCCTGAACAGGCAGGAGGTTGGTCTTTCCCACCTGAGCGTTAAGAAAAGCTCCCACCTGTAAGACCATTTTGATCTTTTCTCGGTTGTCCTCGAGCCAGACTGGAATGCCACCTATTTGGGAGGGTTTGATTTTGAAGCCATGCCCTGAACAGGGGATTGGACAGGACAGCCCAAATATCTCACAATAATCTTCCAGAGCAAGATGAGTCCTCCTGTAATACCAGAAACAGTAGAGAATATCAGTAGCTCAGTGTTGAACTGGGTTCTTGGCTCCCTGAGTTTGGTAGTTTTCCTGCAGATGTTTCATTACCAGGCTAGGGTGATATCGTCAGCAGACAATACTGGAAAGGCTACCTCTAACTTTTGGAATGGAAGAAAAGGGGCTACCTTTGTGTTAAAATATTCAAGACTGGGAGAGACATGGGAACAAGGTCAGCCAATGAATAGGGGCATAGCAACTAAGTCAGCCAATGGGAGCTTACATAGATCTGAGTCTGTGCAGAGAATTGAAACAGAAACTTAAGCAGTCTGCTGTTCTGAGAAGTAAACTAGCAGTCTGTATGGGCTTGTCCACTGAAATGAAACTAACTGCTTGTGTTTGCCTGTAACTCTCCTGCCTTGTGTTTACTTGGAAGAACCACCTGTTGGTATTGTACACTTATTCATCTATTCTTATGTATATAAAGAAGTTAATGAATGCAGCTGAATCCGTTATCTGTGTGTGCTTTCTGGATTTGATTTTTCTGCAACCAACTGACACTTCAATCTGAGGCATAGTTTTAGAACATGTTGTTCAGTGCTCTAAACCTTAAGGTGTTTGCTTGTTTGGGTTGCCTGGGGAATTGCTGGGAATTGTTGGCTGGGCAATTCTGGGAGTTGAAGTGCACAATCTTCAAGTTGCTGAGATTGAGAAACGTTGGCTTAGAACAGAAGGCAATCCGTTCCGACTTATTAAAAGAATAATGAGTAAACAAACCATGGCTAGCACAATGAATCATGCTATGTCAACTTTGGTAGGCTTAGAGTGTGGCTAGAGAGTGAAGGGAGGTGATGAGACAGAACTGTACACCGAGAGAGGAATTCTGGGATCCATTGAAAAAATAGTATTTTATTCAGATTCTTGGAAGTCTTTTAGTCTGTCTTTCTGGTTTCAGCAGGAAGTTCTACGCAGGATCTTGCAACTATGCAATTTCAGATAACTGACATCCAGACTCTGTTTAAATACAGTTAGTGAAGGAATGGCAACTATCTCCTACTCCAGTTCTATTCTATTGTCCCTATCACTCTTGTGATATGGAAATGTCCCCTAATTCTGGGGTCTCGTGAAGCCCCTCCCCATGCCCCGTTTTGGGACTTAGATGGATCAATGTTATAGGGGTACTTTGGCTCCATAGGATACCACCAGAGCAATGACCTGCTTAATACGGTGCTGCTCCTTGAGGAAATTAAAGTAAATAAATTAAAAGACGCTCGCTCCTGGGGAGGAAGGCTATGGCAAATCTATACAACATACTAAAAAGCAGAGACATCACCCTGCCAACAAAAGTACGTATAGTCAAGGCTATGGTTTTCCCAGTTGCAATGTATGGCTGTGAAAGCTGGACCCTAAGAAAGATTGAACGCCAAAGAATCAGGACCTTTGGTGCTGGAGAAGACTCCTCCAAGTCCGTTGGACTGCAAGGCGATCAAACTGGTCAGTTCTAGAGGAGATCAACCCTGACAGCTCTTTAGAAGGCCAGATCCTGAAGAGGAAACTCAAGTACTTTGGCCACCTAATGAGAAGGAAGGACTCACTGGAGAACAGCCTGATGATGGAAAGATTGAGGGCAGAAGAAAAAGGGGACGACAGAGAATGAGGTGGCTGGATGGAGTCATCGAAGCAGTCGGTATGAGCTTAAATGGACTCCAGAGGATGGTAGAAGACAGGAAGGTCTAGAGGAATATTGTCCATGGGGTTGCGATGGGTCAGACACGACTTCATAACTAACAAAAAGCTCCTTGAGGAATATTTTTGGATCAGTCTCTGGCCTATCTGGAGACAGAAGAGGCATCCTTGAAGACTGGGCCTTGATGAATTTAAATAGCGGAACTGTCCCAAGTACTGATATTTAAGTTAAAAGACAAACTTGGCAATCTCAGATCAGATCATCCTTATCAATCACAAGCTAAATTTGAATCTGCTGTAGGATGCAGTTGCCAAAAAGGTAAATGCTACAGGAGCATAAAGTCTGGATCCTAAGAAATAATTGTTCTATTCCAAGAGCCAAGGTGGCGCAGTGGATAGAGTGCAGTACTGCAAGCTACTTCAACTGCAGTTGGGCAGTTCAAATCTCACTGGCACAAAGGATGACTCGGTCTTCCATCTTTCCAAGATGGGTAAAATGAGGACCAAGATTGTTGGGGGCAATAGGCTGACTCCGGAAACTGCTTAGAGGACTGTAAAAGCGCTATATAAGTCTAATGCTGTTGTTATTGCTATTCTCTTCTGCCCTGGTTCAAATTTCACTTGGAGAACTGTTTAAACTTTGGGCAACATTGTCCTAAAAGGACAGCAACAAATTGGAACAAATTCAAAGGAGGGCTGTCACAACGGAGAAGAGTCTGAAAACCAAGGCTTATCAAAAGTCCTTAAAAGGAGGTTTGACCTGCAGAAGAACGTAAGGGGCAATATGATAGCCATCATTTTATATACATAAATGGTTGCCACACAGAAGGAAAAGTGGACAATGGAAGGACCAGATCCAATGGAAGGAGTTTCAGCTAAGACATCAGGCTTCTTGACCACATGAGTTGTCGGTCAATTAAATAGCCTACCACATACCATGGTGAGTTCTTTTTTTGTTGGACGTCTTCAAATTGATGCTGGATGATCATCTATCAGAGATGCTTTAGGGCAGTGTTTCTCAACTGACAACTTCAAGATATATAGACATGTATAATGTTAAGAACGTATTATAATGATATTTCGCTGCTGATAAACAATTTTAACAAGGGAATAATTGAAAACTGGTATATATATGCAGTGACGTTTTGATGAAAAATGAAGGAATAAGATCTTTGTTTGAAGGTATGAAATACAAGGACAATAATGAACATGTATGTTTTCTGAAAAAAATAATACTAATGTTAACTGAATATATATTGTAGAATGAAAATGAGGTTTTTAATTTTACTAGATGAAAAGTTTGAGATGGTAAATATTATTCGAGGATGTGGATGTTAAAACACTTGTAACCAAACGACATGTTGCATGTGATGATGGTGTTTTTTTCTTTTTGTGTGTTTTTTTCTTTTTTTTCTTTTTCTTTCTTTTTAATTTTATTTTATTGTTGTGTCTATTAAATATATAACAGAGAGATACGGGTTGTGTATGTGGGGGGAAACATAGCTGGGATGGACTGTCACAGGTAGGGGAATAAGAAACGATACTAAATTGTAATCTATTAAATGAAACAATGAATGTATAAGAATGATAAATGTTAAAAGACCTGTAACCAAACGACATACTGTATGTGAGGATGGGCTTGGTTTTTTTTTATTTTGTTTTTTTTATTTTTTATTTTGCTTTTCTTTTTCTATTGTGTGTATATGTTGTCTATGTAATAAAAAAAAATTATATATATAAAAAAAGGATATATAGACTTCAACTCCTAGAATTCTCAGATAGCTCGCTACAGTAGGCAATTCTGGGACTTGAAGTTCATCATTGCCAAGATTGAGAAACAATCTTGGTCTTAATGGATTCCACACTGAAGGTGAGGATTAGATTAGATGATATCTAAAGTCATTTCCAACCATGGTTCTCTTTTGAACTGTAGACCACATAGTTGTGGGGAGCCCACAAGTGGAGGAAGGCATGCAAGTGGTGCTTCCATTGTTCCTGTGGCACCTAATAGTATTGCAGAATATGGCAACATCTCCACTGAAGACAGACAACGAACAGAAAGGTGAAGTATATTGGAATTAACTCCTGGTAATTTCAGGGAAAGGTCCATGTGGTGTTTTGGAAACAGTTCAGAAGTGCCTTCTTCTAGGAAGTTATTTCCACTCCACGGCTTTGACATTTTCTGGTAACTTTTCATCTATAGTAAGTACTAACCAGGTTCAATTCCACTTTGTTTTTGAAACCAGCTAGGTGTCAGGGTTCCAAGTAACACCCCCAACTAAAGATGACTCCAAGGCTTGAGGTTCCTCAAAGTTCCATTTTATTAGAGATGTCATACTGGCACAACTGGGAAAACAAGAATCTGAAAGCTTCCAGGTTTTCCCCACCCAAAAGAAAGTCCAAGTCCCTGCCCAGCACCCACATGCCCATCACATGGCCCAATGAGGCACCATCCAAAAGTGGAGATGCCTCCCAGTCACATCACTCCATGGTGCAGGGCACGATGTCCTTGACTTTCTGAGAAAGGAATGCTATTTTGACTATATATCTCCCATACGCCATATAATCCCCCCTCACATTTTCTCACAGGATTAAATGTGGCAGGCCTGAAGCACCAATGCAAAAGATGTCTTTCAGGCCTGACACTAAGATTGACTAGGTTGTGCAAGGTGCATCTAGATATTCCATGATCAGGGAACTTTTAGTAGTGGTTAAGATGTTGGACTAGGACTTGGAGGAACTAGGTTCAAGTCTACCCTTAGCCATGGAGAGTCACTGGAGACTTTAAAGCAGTGACCCTCTCAGTCTAACCTACTCAGAGGTTTGCCACTGTGGGGTTAAACTAAATAGAGAAACTGATGTTTGTCACCTTGAGCTCTTGACAGAAAGGTGGACTATAAAGCTAATAAATATGATAGACCATGCTGCAATATGTAGAATCAAACTGGGGTAGCATCAGATGCGAGAGCACCAGTAGTTTCATTTCAGGTAGATAGGCTGGTGTTGACAGGGCTGGATGGGTGGTGAAGATTTCAGTCTAATTTATTGGTTGATTTTGAGAGATTAAATTCAGGAGCTCAAACTGGCATATAGAGCACCCTTCCTCCTATTTTGCGCAAAACTTGTTAAATGGGAAGGCAGGAATACGACGCACGTAAACAAACACCCATCAACAATGGTTGCTTAACAGGCAAATCATGAGGACCCGGATTGTTGTTGGGGGCAATATGCTGACTCTGTAAACCGCATAGAGAGGGCTGAAACCCCTATGAAGCGGTATAGAAGTCTAACTGCTATTGCTATTGCTATTGCTATGTCCATTTCTGAAAGTGATAGAGCAAAAAAGAGTGCAAACGCTTCAGATCTGACCCAATATAAATCCCCAATTACTATTTCCTGACAACTGTTCATTTCCTGGAATACCATGAAGCTACTATTTCCAGCCAGGAATCTCCTGGGTCTTGGTGGAGCCTGTCAATCATGTTTGAAGTAAAGCATGTCCCTATTGCTGCTAAAATCACTTTATGAATGTGACCATGTAATGGCTTGAATCTGAGCTCAATTTGAGGATGTCTTTATCAGCAGAGGCACTAATGGATCGATCAATGGAGATTCTCAGTCATCCAGGTCATGGTTGCCCCAAATGTGCTTTTTCAAGAGGCAACTGGGCTTCCTGGTTTTTCTTTGAAGACGTTTCACCTCTCAACCAAGAAGCTTCTTGGATGAGAAGCGAAACGTCTTCCAATAATGGGTCAGTTCTATTCATTAGCCCTTCCTAGATGATTCCCAATGAGGTTGGTTCGCCCAGGCCTTGGTTGAGTCTGCAAACTAAGTGGAAGAGGAAAACAGTTTCTTTAGGAGACTCATATCTCTTATTCAGCTGCCAACCCCCAATCCAGATGAGCAAAATAGATGAAAGCCCATTGGGTGCTTGTATCCTTCCTTACTAAAAAGCAGAGACATCACCCTGCCAACAAAAGTGTGTATAGTCAAGGCTATGGTTTTCCCAGTTGCAATGTATGGCTGTGAAAGTTGGACCACAAGAAAGGCGAGCGCCAAAGAATTGAGGCTTTTGAACTGGTGCTGGAGAAGACTTCTGTGAGTCCCTTGGACTGCAAGGCCATCAAACCGGTCAGTCCTAGAGGAGATCAACCCTGACTGCTCTTTAGAAGGCCAGATCCTGAAGAGGAAACTCAGATACTTTGGCCACCTCATGAGAAGGAAGGACTCCCTGGAGAAGAGCCTAATGCTGAGAACGACTGGGGGCAAAAGAAGAAGGGGGCGGCAGAGAATGAGGTGGCTGGAGGGAATCACCGAAGAAGTCGGGGTGAGTTTAAATAGACTCCATGTTAGAGGATAGGAAGACCTGGGGGAAAGTTGTCCATGGCGTCGCAATCTGTCAGACATGACTTTGCAACTAACAACAACAACATCCTTCCTTTGTTGGTTGTGATGCTTCCCTCTGGGACAGAGGGTAGCAGAGCACACATCACATAGAATAACAGAATCACAGTGTTGGAAAGGACCTTGGAGGTCTTCTAGTCCAACCCCACCCCCCACAGGAAAGCCCTATTTCAGACAAATGGTTGTCGAATCATGCCGAGGTGGTGCAGTGGTTAAATGTAGCACTGCAGCTACTTCAGCTGACTGCAGTTCTGCAGTTCGGCTGTTCAAATCTCACCGGCTCAGGGTTGACTCAGCCTTCCATCCTTCCGAGGTGGGTGAAATGAGGACCCGGATTGTTGTTGGGGGCAATATGCTGACTCTGTAAACCGCTTAGAGAGGGCTGAAAGCCCTATGAAGCGGTATATAAGTCTAACTGCTATTGCTATTGCTATCTTTTTTTAAAACAAGTGATGAAGCATCCACAACTTCTAAAGGCAAGCTATTCCACTGGTTAATTGTTCTGTCAGACTATTTCTCCTGATTTCTAGATCAGTTCTCTCTTTGATCAGTTTCCACCCATTGCTTCTTGTCCTGCTTTGGCTTGAAGTACCCATCATTCCTTATCTTTGGGTTGTCTTTTTAAAGCCCCATCGATCTCCTGCTTTTTCAAAAGGTGCTGTACTTTCTCTCTCAACGCCTTGATATCTGGAATCCTTTAGAGATTCATATATTTTCATCTCTGCTTCTTCCCCTTTGCTGGCTTTTCGGATTGGAACATTCTTGCAGAAACCAACTAGATCTCTCCCACAAAAGCTATTTCTTCCTGTCTTTTTTGCTCTGAACTGCGTTAATCTCCTCTCTTGCTTCTTGGAACCTCTCTTTATAGTTCATATGTTCCACTTTCCGCAGACCTGCAATACCCCACCCCCCCTCCGAATCCTTTAAAAACACACTGTAGGAAGAAAGCTACTTGCTATGATAGCAAATCAACAACAATTTGATTACATTTTTTCCAACTAGCATGTTTTATTAAGAAACATTATTAGCTTTTGTTACAGCTCACAAAAGCTTATGTCTTTTAATAACATTTGTTAATGAGAAAAAAATGCGACCAGACAATTTATGATGGCAAGGAAGCAAATAAATTAATTTCCTTCCAGTATTACTGTCTGTCCAGTTTTGGTCGCCACGATATAAAAAAGATATTTAAACTACAAGTAGTGCAGAGAAGAGCAACAAAAATGATTAGGGGACTGGAAGCTAAGATATATGAAGAACGGTTGCAGGAACTGGTTATATCTAGTCTAGTGAAAACAAGGACTATTTGTGACATGACAACAGTGTTCTAATATTTGAAGGATTGCCATAAAAAAGAGGGGGTCAACCTATTTTTCAAAGCATCTGAGGGCAGGACAAGAAGCAATGGATAAAAACTAATCAAGGAGAGAAGCAACCTAAAACTAAGGAGAAATTTCCTGATAGTTAGAACAATTAATCAGTGGAAAGACTTGCCTACAGAATTTGTGGGAGCTCCAACATTGGAGGTTTTAAAGAAGAGATTGGACAACCATTTGTCTGAAGTGGTGTAGGGTTTCCTGTTTGAGCCAAAGGTTGGACTAGAAGACCTCCAAGATCCATTCCAACTGTTATTCTATTCTTTTCTGTTGGCCTACGATTGTTGCCTTTTTCCATATTGATTGCTAGCTAGATACCCATGCCCCACTATTTTTCGGACTATAAGACATACTGGAGTATAAGACGCAAGAAGTAAATTTTTAAAAAAGTTTTTGCCTCCCCAGCCCCCAGGAGCACTCTGCAGGCCTCCCAAACCCTCTGCATGCCCCATTTTTTTCTTCTCCTATCCCCCTTCTCTCCCTCAGCCTGGCTCCATTGATCTCCCCTTCTCTCCCTTAGGTTTGCCGCACAGAGGCCTCACCTATCTTATCCCTTTCACTCCCTCTGTATAATTCTTTACCATCAGAGTGTTTTTCAGGTGAGGACTGGGAGTACAATGTCTAAACTGCCAGCCTGAAAGCCGGATGAGTCACATACTCGCCACACGTATGCCTAAGTGGCAGTTGGAACAGAGTTCTTTTCAGGTGGGGAGAGGGAGTAGAACATCTAATGCCTTAGCATCAGTGTGTTAATAATAATAATAATATAAGAAGTAGTAATGATGTGATGGTCATTTTGAAAAATCCTTTCTTAGCGAGCACATGGAAGCCAAGAGGAACATACATGACAAATTTCAAGTTTGTAGGCTTTATGGTTCTGGAGATTTTGTGATGATGCGTGAGTGGTATTTCGCTTTTATACATATAGATACAGGATAGTCTTTGACTTACAACCATTGGTTAGCAATGGTTTGGAGTTACAACGATGCTGAAAAAAGGGACTTATGACTGTTTTTCACAATTATGGCCATTGTAGCATCCCCATGGTCATGTGATCAAAATTTAGGCACTTGGCAACTGGCATGTATTTAGGACAGTTGCAATGTCCCGGGATGGTGTGATCACCATTTGTAACCTTCCCAGCTGGTTTCCAACAAGCAAAAGTCAATGGGGGGAAGCCAGGTTCACTTAACGACCGCACGATTCACTTAACAATTGCCATGATTTGCTTAAGAACTGTGGCAAAAAAGGTTGTAAAATGGAGTGCAACTCACTGAGCAACTGTCTTGCTTAGCAACAGAGATTTTGGGCTCAATCATGGCCGTTCATCAAGGATATTCTGTAGGCTTATGTCTTATAACTTTGCAAAGTACAGGCAAAGAGCTGAGTATAAAGCATTCCTCCTCATTTCCTTTATTAAAGAAATAATTCCACCCTGTGAAAGCCCCACCCCCTTACCCATCCTCCACCCCTCCACCCCCTTTCTAAAATGCCTGGATTGGCCGCAGTAGGTCTTTGGCTTTCTGTGCAGTGTGAGCCGGACCTTCCTTCCCTCCGCTCTGTAATTAATAAAATATAATTGAGCTGTGCTTGCCTGTTCGCCTTTCCACTGGGCAGTGACACCCCGTTGCTCCAATTTAATCAATACAATGTCATTAGGCAAAGGGGAAGAAAATGTGCTAAAGCATGGATGGGGTGGGGGCTGGTTGAGGGAGGGGGGAGGGGCACTCTTTCCCAGAAAAAGACATGAAACAATGGAAGGATCCTGAGTCCTAAAAGAGGCCTTTCGAAGAAGTTTCTTTCCTCTATAGCCTTGGCATGTTTAAACTTTTCTTCTCTTTTCTTTATTAATTACAGATTCTTGGAGTGGTTTGTCTTGGCTCTTTTCCATGCGCAATACAATTATTTTCTCTGGGTCAGCGGCAGTGGTAGGTTTCAAAATATTTTAGAACCTCTTCTGTAGGTGTGGCCTGCTTTGTGGGAGTGGCTTGCCAGCCATGTGATTGGGTGGGCGTAAAATGTGGTGAAACTCACTTAACAACGCTTTTTCTTAGCAAACCAAATGTTGGCTCAGAAACTCTGGCATTTGAAGCACGCAAATCTTAAAGCTGTCAAGTTACAAGACCCTTGTACTCCTAACCCTTTAGGAAAAAAACCCCAGGGGTGTTCAAACTTGACAGCTTTAAGATTTGTGGACTTCAACTCCCAGGATTCCTCCTCTCGCTCTTCACCTTGATGATGTGCAGATGGGTGGGGGGAGGGAGCTGGAACCGGTTCTAAACGGCACTGTATATTTGTGGAACCTCTTCTATAGAAGAGGTTAGAACTGGCAGGAACCCACCCCTGGTCAGCAGTCATCGACTGGTGGCCTTGAGAAAATTTCGGTGGTTTGCAGAAAAATTATTTGTATTTTTTATATTACATTAAATCAGGGATCCTCAAACTACATCCCCTGGGCCAGATACGTGCAATGAATGCTTGTGTTGCTGCAGAGAGTCCCCCATATGGGGTTTTTTGGGGGTGGTGGCAGAGGGGGGCAGAAACTCTGACTTGGGGTCTGCTTCAGCCTCCTGGTGTGAGGTTTTGGGCGAAGGCTGGAGGGAAGTGCCACTAATTGCGAAGAGCCAGAGAGCCTCGTTCCAGTGGGACTGTATCATGGCCTGGAACTGGCTGACCATCTCACCACGCTGAGCCTCCAGGTGCCAGTACCTGGCCTTGCACTCCCACAGGTCTTCCCTCTAGTTGGAAAACCTGTGCTCATAGTCCTCAGTGAGGTGCTTCTGCTGAGTCTCCTTCTCGGTCAGATCCAGTTTGAACTGAGCCAGCTATTTTGCTAATGCTTTCTCGTGGTGGCTGCTTAGCTCCAACAACTGCTTCCTGTTGGGGTCCTAAGGAATCCAGGCAGGCACGCGAGGAGTAGCTGGGAAGGGAGGGGCAAGTAGAGGCCAGTGAGGCGCCCCTTGACATGAGTGACATGAATTTGGCCCCGCCCACCCAGTCCCATGACCACCTAGCCACGCCCACCCAGCCAGTCATTAGGCAGATCATATTAGTGGTTTGGGGGATTTAAAATTATGAGTTCAGTGGTCCCTGAGATCCGAAAGGTTGGGGACAACTGCTCTGGGGCATATTATTTGCAATCCCACCACCTAGGTTTACCCCACAGGCCCCAAATATTAAAAAATATACCATTCGGGACAAAAGTTAAATTTCAGAATTTCTCCAAAGGCCTTTGCTTTTAGCGAGGGTAATATGGATAGTCCCTGACTTACAACCGTTTTGTTTAGGGACTGTTCAAAGTTACAATGGCTCTGAAAAAAGTGACATGACAATCTTTCACACTTAACGGCCATTGCCGCACTCCTACAGTCACGTGATCAAAATTCAGATGCTCGGCAACTGACTCATATTTATGACGGTTGCAGTGTCCCCCGGGTCCTGTGGTCAACTTTTTGTGACCTTCTGACAAGCAAAGGCAACGAGGAGGCCCGATTCACTTAACAATCATGGCAAGAAAGGCCGTAAAATGAGACAAAGCTCACTTAACAACGGTCTCACTCAGCAACAGAAATTTGAGATTTAACTGTGGCCATAAGTCGAGGGCTGCCTGTATAGCAGGAGGGTCAAACTCAATTTCATTGAGGGCCAAATCAGGGTTGTGTTTGACCTCAGGGGGGGCTGGGGTGGGTGAGGCCAGGGGGGCCAGCTCGATGTCACTCACGCCAGGGGCACCTGTGGAGGCCTAAGCGGTCTGCCTGTGAAAACAGAGCTTGGGAAGCTACTGCGACCTGCAACCCTCTGCCAGTGAAAACGGACCTCTGGCGGGCCGTCTGTGGCCCTCATGAGGTCCATTTTCAGCTGCAATAAAAATGGAGCTTGGGAGAGCCGCCCGCAGCACTCCCAAGCCAGAGGTGGGTTCCTACCAGTTCGCACCTATTCGGTAGAACCGGTTCGTCAAATCTACCGAACCGATTAGAAGAGGTTCCACCAGTGGACCCAGAAAGAGCCGAAGTGGCGCAGTGGTTAGAGTGCAGTACTGCAGGCCACTTCAGCTGACTGTTATCTGCAGTTCGGCGGTTCAAATCTCACCGGCTCAAGGTTGACTCAGCCTTCCATCCTTCCGAGGTGGGTGAAATGATGACCCAGACTGTGGGGGCGATATGCTGACTCTGTAAACCGCTTAGAGAGGGCTGAAAGCCCTATGAAGCGGTATATAAGTCTAACTGCTATGGCTAACTGCTAAGTAGGCCACACCTACAGAAGAGGTTCCAAAAAATTTTGAAACCCACCACTGGTCCTTGGATATGATTATTCTACACTATCATGCTCATATTTATAAAACTCAGTGCCTCTGTGAAAGGTAAGGATGACTGCTGCGTTTGTGGTGCAATCAGAACATTGCGTGTGTTGAAGTTGTTTTAACGCAAACCAAAGATGCCTTTTAAAAAACAAGTTTACATCCTATTCTTATGCATCCCAGTGCTGCGTGTGAGGTAATTTAAGGTGGTTCTGACATGTGTCGTCGACATCTTCATATCTGGTTACATGGGCAGCAAGCCACTCCCACAAAGGAGGCCACGCCCACAGAGTAGGTTCGAACAATTTTTGAAACCCACCACTGTCTCAAGCTCTGTTTTTTCTGTCAAAGGCACCGTGGGCAGGTCCTTCACTGTTTCCAGGGCGGCCCCACAGGCCAGATCTGTGGGGGTCCAGATTGGGGGTCCAGGCCTTGAGTTTGACACCCCTGCTGTATAGGAAGAGGCCTGTTGGATCAGGTGTCAGGTTGATTTAATCTAATATTCTTTTCCACAAATCAATAATTTTTTCCCCCTTAAGTGGGAGATCTTCCATCATGGAAGAACTATTCAAAATTGTGATTATACACACACAACAGTGTGAAGTCGCAATTGCCAATTCTTAGCTGATATTGGCTTTCCATATGCATTGAGTTCTTTCCAAGAACCTAAGATGTTGTAATGTATCGGTGTAGCTAGCATATGTGCAGATCCAAGCAGTATGGCCTTTTGTAATTGACAGACGGACATTTTGTCAATAAGCAGATTTTCAAAGTGCTGTCCAAGATTTTTTGGAATGGCACCCACTGTGCCAATAATTATTATAATATCAATATGCTATATAACTATTATATTTCTATGCTATCTTTTTTAGAAATTTTGGTCTATTCAAGACAGTGAATGTACCTAATATTTTTGCCTCCTATCTTTCCTGCAACAATTCTGCAAGGTGAGTTTGGCTGAGAGAGAGTGACTGGCCCAAAAGCACCCAGACTTTCCTGTCTAAGTGGGACTAGAAGCCACCACCTCCTGGTGATTGGCATGGTCACCCATCCATTTCCATGCCTAGGGTGGGAGTAGAAGTTATCAACTCCTGTGATTGGCCCAAAGTCATCCATCCATCTTTCATGCTTAAGGCGGGAGTAGAACTCACCACCTCCTCTGATTGGCCTAAAGTCATCCATCCATCTTTCATGCCTAAGGCGAGAGTAGAACTCACAGTCTCCTGTGATTGGCCCAAAGTCACCCATCCATCTTTCATGCCTAAGGCGGGAGTAGAACTCACCACCTCCTCTGATTGGCCCAAAGTCATCCATCCATCTTTCATGCCTAAGGCGGGAGTAGAACTCACCACCTCCTCTGATTGGCCCAAAGTTACCCATCCATCTTTCATGCCTAAGGTGGGAGTAGAACTCACAGTCTCCTGTGATTGACCCAAAGTCATCCATCCATCTTTCATGCCTAAGGCAGGAGTAGAACTCACCACCTCCTCTGATTGGCCCAAAGTCATCCATCCATCTTTCATGCCTAAGGTGGGAGTAGAACTCACAGTCTCCTGTGATTGGCCCCAAATTCCTCAACTGGCTTTCATGCTTAAAGGCAGGACTAGAATTTATAGTCATCTGGTTTCTAAGCCAGCGTCTTAATCACTATACCAAAATTTGCAGTGAACAGCTGTCGTTAGACCAGTGTTTTTCAACCTTTTTTGTGCAAAGGCACACTTTTTTCATGAAAAAAATCACAAGGCACACCACCATTAGAAAATGTTAAAAATTTTTAACTCTGTGCCTATATTGACTATATATAAAGTAATTCTCTTGAATAGGAATCAAATAAACAAAAAGAAATTATTTTATAATTGTTCATATTTCTGTTTACTTACTCAGTGCGAAACCTGGGCCTGTTTTTCTAAACACAAAGCTGATATTCGGGGCCGCAGGGACTTAATAGAGGCATCCCTGTGTCCCGAAAGCAACTTTTGGGACACAGAGATGTCCCGAGGCAAAAACACCCGGTGGGTGTTTTTCCCACGGCACACCTTACACTATGTCACGGCACACTAGTGTGCCGCGGCACAGTGGTTGAAAAACACTGCGTTAGACATCTTCACCATGATTTCTTTCACTTTTGACCAATGATGGTCATCTCAGTTGGCAGAGTGTACCATATCTTGTAGCAAATCACCCACCAAGCCTATGAAAAACTCAGCCCTTATTATTGTAAGAGAGCCGTACTAGTCTTGTTAACAAAAAATTGGAAGGATTCCAGTGTCACCTTTTCTGACTGGCACATTTTGTTAAATGATTCATGAGTATGGTACTTAATTTTACAATTTAATGCAATTTGTCACTTGGAAAAGATACTGCCAGACACTTTTGGATTTTGGGACACAAAAAAGCTCAGAAATCTTTTCACTGTCTGATTTTGCTGAGTGGGGAATTGTCAGGTTGGCGGTGAGAAGCTGAAATGAATTCGAGATCCTTGACAGGCAACCAAATGGGTGGATGGGGCAAGTTGCCTCTCTTCTCTAAAGCAGTGTTTCTCCACCGCAGGGACTTTAAGGTATGTGGACTTCAGTTCCCAGAATTCCCCAGTCATGCTGACCAGGGAGACCCACATGTCTCGGCATTGCTGAGAGTAGGGGTCTCCAAACTTGGCAACTTTAAGACTTGTGGACTACTGCTTGTTGGCTGAGGAATTCTGGGAGTTGAAGTCCACAAGTCTTAAATTGCCAAGGTTGGAGACCCCTGCTGTAGAACACATTAGGGACAAGACCCATGTAACCCATCTGGAATACAAAGTTTCCCTCTATAGCAGGGCAACTTTGCAACCTGTGAAGTTCTTGCTGGCTCAGGAATTCTGGGAGTTGAAGTCTGCAAGTCTTAAAGCTGTCATAGTCACCTACCCCTCCTCCATAATCATGTCAATAAATGAAATATGTGCAGAGGTCCTTTCCTTGTTTAGGGCAGTGTTGGCATGTCGCACACAACTAAAAGCTTCCAGTTGCATTTGCACAACGTAGCAATAGCACTTACCTCCCCATAGTGCTTTACAGCCTTCTATGAACAGTTTACAATGTCAGCATGTTGCCCCCAACAATCTGGGTTCTCATTTTACTAACCTTGGAAGGATGGAAGGACGAGTCAACTTTGAGCCAGTGAGAATCAAACTGCTGGCTGTGAGCAGAATTTGCCTGCAATACTGCATTCTAAACACTGCGCTACCAGGGCTCTTTTGCATGCAATGTATGGTTAGTATTACCCTTGGTTCATTTCCCTGCAGCTTAGACTAATGCATGAACCCCACCCAAGCAGCAGCATATTGTTTGAATCCATAAAATGGGTTACTTCACTGGCCAAGTAAAGCATGTCATCCATGTATCCCTAAGATAGCCTGTTTTAAATGACAATCGATCTCCCGAGAGGCAAGTAGAGAAGAATCTTTCCTACTTTATTCTAGTACGATTCGCAGAGAATTCTGCAGACTGAATCTGCTCTTCTACCAAGCCAGTTTGGTCTAGTGGTTAAAGCACCAGACAAGAAATGGCAGGATCATGAGTTATAGTCCCATCCCACTTTAGGCATAAAAACTGGCTGAGTGACTTTGGGTCAATAACCAAGAAATGGTGAATTATAATCCAGCCTTAGACATGAAAGCCAGGGGTGACTTTGGACTAGTCACTCAATCCAATCTATATAGACATAGAGATTAGATAAATAGAGATAGAGATAGAGAGATAGAGAGATAGAGAGATAGAGAGATAGAGAGATAGGTAGGTAGGTAGGTAGGTAGGTAGGTAGGTAGGTAGGTAGGTAGGTAGATAGATAGATAGATAGATAGATAGATAGATAGATAGATAGATAGATAGATAGATAGATAGATAGACAGACATTAGATAGATAGAGATAAATAGACATTAGATAGATAGATAGATAGATAGATAGATAGATAGATAGATAGATAGATACATACATACATACATACATACATACATACATACATACATACAGGAAGGATAGATAGATAGATAGATAGATAGATAGATAGATAGATAGATAGATAGACAGACAGACAGACAGACAGACAGACAGACAGACATTAGATAGATAGAGATAAATAGACATTAGATAGATAGATAGATAGATAGATAGATAGATAGATAGATAGGTAGGTAGGTAGGTAGGTAGGTAGGTAGGTAGGTAGGTAGGTAGGTAGGTAGGTAGGTAGATAGATAGATAGATAGATAGATAGATAGATAGATTGATAGATAGATAGATAGATAGATAGATAGATAGATAGATAGATAGATAGATAGATAGATAGATAGATAGATAGATAGATAGATAGATAGATAGATAGATAGACAGACATTAGATATAGATAGATAGATAGATAGATAGATAGATAGATAGATAGATAGATAGATAGATAGATAGATAGATACATACATACATACATACATACATACATACAACATACATACAGGATAGATAGATAGATAGATAGATAGATAGATAGATAGATAGATAGATAGATAGAGATAGATACATACATACATACATACATACATACATACATACATACATAGAGTATAGATAGACATTAGATAGAGATAAATAGACATTAGATAGATTAGATAGATAGATAGATAGATAGATAGATAGATAGATAGATAGATAGATAGATAGATATTAGATATAGATAGTTAAATAGACATTAGATAGATAGATAGATAGATAGATAGATAGATAGATAGATAGATAGATAGATAGATAGATACATACATACATACATACATACATACATACATACATACATACATACATAGAGTATAGATAGATAGACATTAGATAGGCAGAGATAAATAGACATTAGATAGATTAGATAGATAGATGATAGATAGATAGATAGATAGATAGATAGATAGATAGATAGATAGATAGATAGATAGATGATGGATGGATGGATAGATAGATAGATAGATAGATATACAGACATTAGATGGATAGAGATAAATAGACATTAGATAGATAGATAGATAGATAGATAGATAGATAGATAGATAGATAGATAGATGATAGATAGATAGATAGATAGATAGATAGATAGATAGATAGATAGATAGATAGATAGATAGAGATTAGATAAAGATAGATAGAGGATAGATAGATAGATAGATAGATAGATAGATAGATAGATAGATAGATAGATAGATAGATAGATAGATAGATAGACAGACAGACAGACAGACAGACAGACAGACAGACAGACAGACAGACAGACAGATAGAAGCCATTTTCCAACACCACAAAAAGGAACAGAAAATAAGTTCTATCATCCCCAAAAGTGGGAGAGCTTCTAAACACCAACATCCCACCACTGTAGCTAACCTATTGCGGTTTGCATTGGCTACCCCTGGATCCCTATAATTCCTTATCCTGGAAAGCCAATGCAAAGGTCTCAGGGTCAAGGAAGCAGGTCAAGCTGGGGAAACCGCAGGGGTCGAGCCAGATTGATTGATTGATCGATCGATTAGATTTATATTTCACCTTACAGTCAGGAGTTCAAGGCACCCCACGGTCAGAAACGTAAGGCCCCCCTCTTCCTATTTGTTTTTTCCTAACAGCTTTGTGAAATATGCTGGGCTGAGAAAGAAGGACTGTAGGTACCAAAACACAATTGGGAACTTTGGGAGACTAAAACTTGGGTTCTGCCTCTTCCTGGGCCAGCAACTTCACCACTGCACCCCATTGGGTCGCCTAATTTTGGTGTATGCTGGGATGAAACATCTCCATAATTGATCCCTGGTTTTCTCTGCACGTAGACAGCAAATGATGCTGAGTTTCCAACAGTCACTTCACTATTAGAATAGAACAGTACAGTACAGTACAGTACAGTACAGTACGGAACGGAACGGAACGGAACAGAACAGAACAGAACAGAACAGAACAGAACAGAACAGAACAGAACAGAACAGAACAGAACAGAACAGAATAGAATTCTTTATTGGCCAAGTGTGATTGGACACCCAAGGAATTTCCCTTTGGTGCATAGGCTCTCAGTGTCAGGCCGGCAGCCATCCTTTCTTTTGGATCTTTGGCCTGCCACACTTTCTATTATTCGACTATGCATTCTCTATTGTGGGAAAATGGGAGAGGGGGATTGTAAGGAGTGAGATGCGATGTAGCCATAACAAAATTCTTTCTCGAAAGCCAAGGTCATCCTTTGTCTCTGCACCTCTGCACCTGACCGAAACTGGATGGGTGGAACTGCCAGCATGGCAGTGGGAGATTGGACCGTGTGATGGACTTGTGGGTGTGGGGGCAAGACCTTGAACTTTCAGCCAGGTGTGGAAAACCGGGAAGCTTTCCCAGATGTGCCAAATAAATTGGAACTTTGAGCATTACTTTGCCTTGGACTCTGACTTACTTTT
This sequence comes from Thamnophis elegans, assembly GCF_009769535.1. Taxonomy (NCBI): domain Eukaryota; kingdom Metazoa; phylum Chordata; class Lepidosauria; order Squamata; family Natricidae; genus Thamnophis; species Thamnophis elegans. The sequence continues at coordinate 169,802,595 of NC_045541.1, forward strand.
GGATGCTATTTGGAACCCTGACCCTGTACATAAAAGAAAAGATACCTTCGTCATGAATCACAAGGTGCAACCCTTAATGATAGCCATAGGGTACAAATAAGCAATCAAATCATACAAGGAAACAATTTGATTTGATTTGATTTGATTTGATTTGATTTTTGATTTATTTATTTGTATGCCGCCCTTTTCCCTAAAGGGACTCAGGGCGGCTCACAACTCAGAAAGGGAGGGGAAATACCAACAAAGTTACAAAACATAAAACCATACATAGTTAAAAAAAACACAACAATCATACCGTTCGAAGTGGGGCAGCGAGTCTTTAGCCCCAGGCCTGTCGGAACAGCCAGGTTTTAAGGGCTGTGCGGAAGGCCTGGAGGGTGGTGAGGGTACGAATCTCCACGGGGAGTTTGTTCCAGAGGGTCGGAGCAGCCACGGAGAAGGCCCTCCTCCGGGTAGTCGCCAGTCGACACTGGCCAGCCGATGGGATTCGGAGGAGGCCTAGTCTGTGGGATCTAATTGGTCTAGTGGAGGTAATTGGCAGTAGGCGGTCTCTCAAGTACCCAGATCCAATACCATGAAGGGCTTTGTAGGTGACGACTAGCACCTTGAAGCGTACCCGGAGACCAACAGGCAGCCAGTGCAGCTCACGGAGGATAGGTGTTACGTGGGTGAACCGAGGCGCACCCAAGATCGCTCGCGCGGCTGCATTCTGGACAAGCTGAAGTCGCCGAATACTCTTCAAGGGCAGCCCCATGTAGAGCACGTTGCAGTAATCCAGTCTAGAGGTCACAAGGGCACGAGTGACTGTTGTGAGAGCCTCCCGGTTCAGGTAGGGACGCAACTGGTGCACCAGGCGAACCTGGGCAAATGCCCCCCTGGTCACAGTTGACAAATGGTGTTCAAAAGTCAGCTGTGTTTCCTTACGATTTATCAATATAAATCGTAAGGAAACAAGCAACAAAGTTTCAGTCATACAGTCATAAGTGGGAGGAGATGGGTGATAGGAACGACAAAAAAATTAATTACAGGTAGTTCTCAACTTACCACATTTCATTTAGCGACCATTCAAATTTACAAGGGCACTGAAAGAAGGGACTTATGACCAGTTTTCACACTTACGAACGTTGTAGCATCTCCACAATCACGTGATCACAATTCAGGTGCTTGGCAATGGACTCCTATTTATGATGGTTGCCGTATCCAAATATCACCTTCTGCAACCTTCTGAGAAGCAGAGTCAAGGGAAAAGCCAGATTCATTGAACAACCGTGTTACTAACTTAATAACTGCAGTGATTGCACTTAACAATGGTGGCAAGGAAGGTCATAAAATGGGAGCAAACAGGCCTAAATATTTCACTTAGCAACAGAAATTTCAGGCTCAACGGTGGTCGTAAATTGAGGACTACCTGTATTTATATTTTTGCCATTTGGACACATCTGTCTCACTTTTGCATCATACATCAATGGGAATCTTAAGGCAGAAATACCATGGTATTAATTTGCTTGGATCTTGTTTTCATCGGGACTTGGATATTATGTTCATCTATGTTCCAGCACAACTGCTTACTTTATTTCATTGCCTGGCCAAGTTGTGGGTTTCACATTTTGTTACCACTGGTTCGCACCCCTTCCATGAATGTGCCTGGCCTTCTGTGCATACGCTTTGCTCACCCGCACGCCTTCCACACTTGTGTCCGACATCAAAAACGTGCCTAAATATGACGGCAAACAGCCGGGGCAGGTAGATGGCTCACCCATGATTTCTACTACCGCTTTGGGCAAACCGGTCCGAACTGGCTGAATACCACCTCTGGCCTGGCCCTACAGCATGGGTGTCAACCTCAAGGCCCAGGGGCTGGATCAGGCCCATGGGGTACTTAGATCTGACCCGTGGGGCCACCCTAGAAACAGCAAAAGATCAGCCTGCAGTGCTTCTGCCAGCAAAAGCAGATCTCGGGAGGGCCACAGGCTCCATTTTCAGCTGCAACGGCCTCCTGCTGCTGTCTGCTAGGGAAAACGAAGCTCGGGGGGGCACACGCGCTGCCCCCCACCCCCCGAGTTCCATTTTTACTGGCAGAGGATGGCAGGAGGCTGTCGCAGCTGAAAATGGAGCTTTGGAGCCTGTTTTCACTGGCAGGAATGCTTGGGCCCCTGACAGGAGTGATGTCAAGCTGGCCACGCCCAGCCCAGCCCGGCCCCTGAGGTCAAACACAACTCTAACTCAGCCCTCAATGAAATCGAGTTTGACATCCCTGCCCTACATCCTCACTTGGTAGGTTTTTTTTTTATTTAAAAAAATCTTCTGAATGGTTATATATAGAGCCAACCACTCAAATCTATTGATACGGGTCAAGTTATAAATATCTGAAGAAATAAACTTTGGCAATGCAGTGTTCTCACTCTTTCTAATGGAACATATGTGATCGCGCATCTTTTATTGGCTTGGAAAAATGCTGCAGGAATTCACATTTTACTTCCCTCCCAGCGTTTCAAACAGGAAGAAGAAGAAAAAACCGCCCAGCCATCTCGAATTGTCATGGCTTCAGTTCCTTCCCTTCCCTTCAGCCCAACTTTCAAACTGGTTAAGAAACAGGTCAGGAAACGTCCTGGCCCTTATCCAAGGTGGATTAATTTATTATTAATCGCCCATTAATAGTAATAATTTATTTCTTTGCAAAAAAATGAATTATTAAATAGATGCAGCCTTGTTGTTCAACGTAGCACGGCTGAATAAAGTACATATCAACAGTCCTTCATCCCGTAACGCTGCATGATTCAACAAAATGGCTCTGTGATGCAGGGAAGCGGCACATTGAAGGCCGAAGCCTCTTCTGTGGTGAGTCCTCACAGCTGACCAAGGCTACAGAAGAGCAGGATTGCTTTTGAGGCCAGTTAAGAAGCTGCTTTTCACCAGGTAGCCCATGTTGCTGACGACTGGCAAGACAGAATTGTCAGCCGCTTATCAAAATTTCAGATGGGGGATCTGGAGGAATATTTTGTAACTGCAGCAACTGGGACTTGAATATATGGATTTTGCATATCCAATCACTGGCCCAGGTAGGTGGTAGCTCTTCATCCTGGTTGTAATGTGTGTGTGGGAAGATATTCAAGTCTTGAAAATAAGCACCATTTTGTTTTCAGGTGGACAGAGGAGAAAGTAAATGACTAAATGAGGAGAGGAGGGGAAGAGAAGGGAGAGGAGAGGGAAGGGAAATTGGAGGAAGGAGAGGGAAGGGGGGTTAGGGGAGGGATGAGAAATGGAATGGGTGGAGGGAGGGAGGGGAAGGAGCGAGTAAAGAGAGGGGGGAGAGGGACAGAGTAAGGAGAAGAGAGGAGGGAAGAAGAGGGATCGGAAATGAGAGGGAGGAAGGAGTGGGGAGAAGGAAAGGGAAGAGAAGAGAAGGGGGCAGTAAGGAGAAGGGGCAGGGAGCGGCTAAGGGAAGGGGAGAGGAAGGGAGGGGAGGGAGGAAGGAGAGGGGAGAGGAGGGGAGAAAAGAAAAGGGAAATACATAGAATGCATACATATTCAAACTGGAGCATTTACTGCTCTACCAATTCCTTTGTATCAAAGAAATATTTTTATAAAACTGAAAAGAAGGAAGAGATGGGACAGCAATTGGTATCACCTGTGTGTCCCTGTCATTCTTGATCTCAGGCCTATTTATTTATTTAGTTTTCTTTCTTGTTCATGGGTTTTCAACCTTGACCACTTTAAGACTTGTGGACTTTGTTAGGAATATAATTCTAATGGTTGGGTTGGCAATATGTAAAACAATGCTGTACCTGTTTCTTTAAATCATGCTGTAAATGTGATTGGTTGCTGTTTCCTCAATCAGCCATAAGAGGGAGCCAAAATCACTGTTAGATGCTGATCTGATCTGAGTGTTTGGAAGCTGGCTGTGAGAAGTGCCGTATAGTGATCCGTGTGAGCTATTGTAAGTTTTGCAACTGCTAGCAAACTTTGTGTACCGGACTGTTTGTATGATTATGGACTGTGTAATTTGGATTATCCCTTAAATGATGACTGACTGTCTTAACCGTGTATGACTTGGACTGTTTGATGGACTCTGATACCTCTATTTCCACGAAAGTAAAAGCCTATTTAAACTGCTGGTTTGTGTGTTCTCCAACACTACTCTCACAACGCTTCTCTGAACGCACTCTCTCTCCCAACGGGGAGCTTACCTAACACTGGTTATGGACCCAGGTTATACCAGACGTAGCTAAAGAAGAGTTGGTGTTGATACGCAATACCAAATATAGACAGCTGTTTTCATTAGTGATTGTTACTATCCAGGAGAAGATTGCGAGCGACCCATCAACAAGCTTCTCGATGACAATCCGGTTGGATGAAACAAACTATGTTTCCTGGTCTATGAAATGCAGTCTACTCCTGCGTAGGGAAGGTTTATGGGATGCTGTACAGAGTCCACTGGATGTAACTGCTTGGGATCTAGATAATGGTGATGATGCCAAGAAGATAGCAGATTTTCAGCGATGCAACGAATGGGTGTTGTGTATAATTGGTCTAACACTGAATGACCAACAATTAGTACATATTCGTGGAGAAAATTCTGCTGCAAGATGTTGGGAAAATTTGAAGAGGATTTATGTACGTGACACTGTAGGTGCACACATACATCTCACACGCAAAATGTTTAGGGCACGTCTTCTGAAAGGTGGAGATATGTTAGCTCATTTAATCTTTATGAAAGGGGTTTTCCAGGAGCTACATGAAAAAGAACTATTTTTTTCTGAGCTACATCACTGGATGAGAGTTATGATGTTTTTGTATCTTCTCTTGAAGTCCTAACCCAAAATGAACATTGACTGACATTACTGCACGACTGTTGGAAGAGTCTAGAAGAAGGATGAAAAGAGAACAACTGAGAGAGAAACCACCACAACATGAGGAGTCACCTTCTACTGCTTATACTGTTCGAAAATATTTTTCTTGTGGGGCTAAGGGACATATAGCTAGATTCTGTAAAAAGGCAAAACAACAGAATGCCGGAAGAGCTAGAAAAAATGATAATGTCAACTTAGCTAAGTCTACTTTGGCTATGTCTAGCAATGTGCCTGTAAACCATGATTTGTGGGTTGTTGATAGTGGAGCATCACAGTGCATTGCTAGAGATAGAAAAAGGTTTGTAAAAATGACCACGTGCAAAGAACATGTATTTTTGGCAAATGGATGGAAGGTGAGGGCATCTGGTGAAAATAATGCATATTGTTCATTCCTAAATGAGCAGTTACCAATGATATATGTACCTAACCTGAAGTTCAACTTACTATTGGTTAGGGCTCTGGTTAACATTCGCTATATGGTAACCTTTAGGGGAGATATCTGTATTATTGAAAAGGAGGATAACAGGGTTACTGCTACTTAAAAAAATGGTTTGTATGTTATACCAGATGGCTAACACAGCTGATCATAATGTTAAACCCCATGATGAATGTATATATTTACTTCATAGACGCATGGGGCACATTAATTTCAAGTTGCTGCAACAAACTGTTAAGTTGGCAGAGGGAGTAAAAATAAAACCATGTGGAAAATATTTAAACTGCAATGTTTGCAATCAGGAGAAAAGCAAAGTTACTCCAGCAAACAGACTGAATGGTTTTAAAACAAAAGAACCTCTGGAGGTTGATTTTGCTGATATAATAGGACCTAAGAAACCCAGTTTGGGAGGTGCCTGTTATATTTTGAATATCATGGATCATTATTCACGATACGGTTTCTGTTACTTAATGAAAAACAAAACAGAAACGTTTCAGCATTTCTTTAATTGGCTGAGGTTTGCAGAAAGAAAGATGAAAGCCAAGGTTATTACTTTAGTTACTGAGTTTACCAATTATAAATTCCAAACAATGTTAAAAACAGCTGGAATCGAGCACAAATGTTCTGCTTCTTATAGGCCACAACATAACTCATTTGTAGAACGAAGGGGGCAAACATTACAGGCCATGGCTCGAATTATGATAGCTGATTCAGGTTTGCCGGAAACACTGTGGGGTGAAGCTATGATGTGTAGTAACCATGTTTTAAATAATGTGGTGAATACAACAACCGGTGAATTGCCATTCACTAGGTGGCATGGCAGAAAACCAGATTTGAGTTACCTACATACATTTGGAAGCCCCAGCATGGGTGCATATACCATCACAAGTGAGACTGAAAGGGCAACATAGAGCTCGACAGTTATTTTTTGTAGGAAATGAGGCTAACCATAGATCATTTAGGTTTTGGGAGAAAGGCACAGCTAAGGTTTACTGTAGCGCTAGTGCTAGGTTTATAGAACACATGGGGTGGAATAAATTAGAAACAAATGATAATGTAATTATCGACACCCAAGTAGTCCCTAATGATGAGGTAGGAAAACCAGTAATTAAAGAAATTAAGGAAGAAGTACAGGACGAACCAGAACAAGAGCAGGTTATACAGGAGAGTCCACTGGTGAGTCCTGAAATACCTAGATGTTCAACTCATGTAACGAGACCACCTGACAGGTATCAGGCGTCTATAGCATGTCAGGCAAATAAGGTTCCTGCTAATTACCAAGAATTAACTCTATATCCAACTGAAGAACAGAAAGCTTGGAAAGATCCAATGGAAAAGGAATTAAAATCATTGCAAAAGTTAGAAGTATATGAAAATGTAAAGTTACCACCAGGTAAACATGCCATTGGTTGTAAATGGATTTTCAAAATTAAAAATAGTGAAGATGGGACTGTAACCCATAAAGCCAGGTTAGTTGCACAAGGGTTTGCTCAGGCAGCCAATGACTATGATGAGGTCTTTGCACCTAGTTTAAAGGCTACAACGTTACATGCAGCATTAGTGTGGGCAGCTAAGAATGAATATATAGTTAATCATTTAGATGTAGAGAAGGGAAGCAAGGGATGGCACAATGAACTTCTGGCTTGCTCCACTTTTACCTGCTGCACTTGATTGGCTCCTTGGCTTAGGGGATGGAACTGCCCCAAAGTCAGCCAATGAGCTTGCACGGATGAAGGAAGGATTTTGTCCAGCATTTTCATCCATATATCTGACTGGCTCAGTGCAAATTATGCTGCCCGGGTAAACTCAGCATCCTTAGTCCCAACCAACATAACAGGCAAAATATGTGGGCATAGCCAAAATGTCTGGGGTAGGTTCTGTCTCTGTTTATATTTCAGGATATAGACAGACAGACACACACACACACACACACACACACACACACACACACACACACCTATAGGTTCCGTGGCTTATGAACAGCAAAAATTTAAAATAGTTGGCTGAAATAATTGAAAGCATATTTTCAATTCTCCCACCATGTTAATAGATCCTTGAACTTGGTATAGTATTTGATGTAATGCTGACTCTGGGGTATTACTGGGGCAGTGAACATTCTGTCATTTGTTGCAAACTCTCTGAGGCAGATATTCAATCTTCTTCACAGAAAATATCTCTCAGTGAAACAAGTTCTGAGATCAAAGCTATCTGGGCACAAGTGCAAATGCTTCCCCCTGCAAATAAGGCAGTTCTTGGCTTCCCCATGATGTGTGACTCCAAAGGCCCCCATTTGAGCTGTTGCACTAAAAGGAATCATTTTAGCTTCTCAGGTAGGCATCAAGTTGTTTTCTGGGCTGGAGATTACGGGAAGTTAATTCCAGGAAAATTCAGGAAGGGAAGAGGAAGGCCGAAAAAGAAAGAAAGAAAAGAAAGAGAGAGAAGGAAGGAAGGAACAGAGCAAGGGAAGGGTTAAGAAGGAAAAGAAAAGGGGAGGGAGGAAGGGGAGGGGAGAGAGGGAGCAAAGGAAGGAAGGAGCAGAGCAAGGGAAGGGATAAGAAGGAAAAGAAAAAGGAAGGGAGGGAGAGAGAGAGAGAGAAAAAGAAAGAAAGAAAAAGAGAAAGAAAGAAGGAACAATGGATAAGGAAGTGAAAGGATAAGGAAAGGATAAGAAAAGGGAAGGGAGGGGAGGGAGGGAAGGAAGGAAGGAAGGAAGGAAGGAAGAAGCAGAGCATGGGAAGGGATAAGAAGGAAAAGAAAAAGGAAGGAAGGGAGAGAGAGAAAAAGAAAAAAAGGAAGGAAGGAAGAAAAACAAAGAAAGAAGGAATAATGGATAAGGGAATGAAAGATAAGGAAAGGATAAGGAAAGGGAAGGAAAGGGAGGGGAGGGAGGGAAAGAAGGAAGGAAGGAAGGAAGGAAGGAAGAAGCAGAGCATGGGAAGGGATAAGAAGGAAAAGAAAAAGGAAGGGAGAGAGAGAGAGAAAGAAAAAAGAAAGGAAGGAAGAAAAACAAACAAAGAAAGAACAATGGATACAGAAATGAAAGATAAGGGAAGGATAAGAAAAGGGAGGGGAGGGAAGGAAGGAAGGAAGGAAGGAAGGGAGGGAGGGAGGGAGGGAGGGAGAATGACAGAACATGTACAAGTAAAGTATGAAAACGCGAATGAAAAAGGCGAGGAAAGGAAAGAGTGGGACCGGTCCTTCTGCGGGCTCCACTGGATTCCTTCCACTCCCACATTCCGCAGATCCATCATAAACGCTCCAGCTCCGACACGTAAAGATTGGTTTCCTCTCCTGGGCGATCGATTGGTGCCCGGGGAAAATCCATCCCGGCGCCTCTGCTGGCGCCCCCCCGCCCACCCCGGCCGAAAGGAGGGCAGCCGGGGCCAGATTTGGGAGAGGCCGAGAACTTCCCAAGACCTCCGCCTGGAAAACCTCCGGGAAAGTCTGGGGCCGAAGGAGAAGAGACCTTGCGGCCGAGACTGGGGGCGGTGGGGCTCTTCCCGCCCCCTTGGAGAGGGGGAATCTCGTGCCTCTCCCTGATCCCCGAAAAAGGCCGCTTCGTGGCGACCCTTAAGACATTCGGGGGTCCCAGAGGGGAGCTGCTTCGCCCGGGGCTGGGACTGCTCTTCCTTCAGCTGGGAAACTGGAGCAGTTTCGGTCTCGGAATGTCCTCCCTCGCAGGTTAGAGGAAGGGTCAGCTTCCGGGAACCCTTTCTCCCTTGGAAGCGCCTGTAAAAAAAAAGTGGGATATAAATGTAGAAATACGGAATTTATCGAATTAGGATATGGGAAACAGAAAGGGGGCACCATGTCCTTAGCACTTTGCCAGGCAGATATTTTTCTTTTTCTTTCTTTCTTTCTTTCTTTCTTTCTTTCTTTCTTTCTTTCTTTCTTCCTTCCTTCCTTTCTTTCTTTCTTTCTCTCTATCTCTCTCATCTATATCCATCCATCCAGCCAGCCAGCCAGCCAGCCAGCCAGCCAGCCAGCCAGCCAGCCAGCCAGCTATCTAGCTATGTCTATGTGTGTCTGTCTCTGTCTCTCATCTGTCTCTGTCTCTGTCTCTCTCTCTCATCTCTCTCTCTCTCTCATCTCTATCTATCTATCTATCTATCTATCTATCTATCTATCTATCTATCTATCTATCTATCTATCTATCTATCTATCTATCTATCTATCTATCATCTATATCTATCTATCTATCTATCTATCTATCTATCTATCTATCTATCATCTATCTATCTATCTATCATCCATCCATCCATCCATCCATCCATCCATCCATCCATCCATCTATCTATCTATCTATCTATCATCCATCCATCCATCCATCCATCCATCCATCTATCATCTATCTATCTATCTATCTATCTATCTATCTATCTATCTATCTATCTATCTATCATATCTATCTATCTATCTATCTATCTATCTATCTATCTATCTATCATCTATCTATCTATCTATCATCCATCCATCCATCCATCCATCCATCCATCCATCTATCTATCTATCTATCTATCATCTATCTATCTATCATCCATCCATCCATCCATCCATCTATCATCTATCTATCTATCTATCTATCTATCTATCTATCTATCATCTATCTATCTATCTATCTATCTATCTATCTATCTATCTATCATCTATCTATCTACTTATCTACCTATCTATCTGTCTGTCATCTATCTTTCTATCTATCTAGTCCGTCCGTCCATCTGTCCATCCATCCATCCGTTCATCCATCATCTCTCATCTATCGTATCTATCGATCTCTTCTTCTTCTTCCTCCTCCTTCCCTCCCACTTTCTACATACATACATACATACATACATACATACATACATACATACATACAATTAAATGGCATTGAATCCACGAATTATAATATGAACTCCAGTATCATAAAGGATTCCTATATAAATTCTCATTTTAAGTCTTTCCTTTCATGGAGAAGGAAAAGTCTTTGATAGTCAAAACCAGAAGGACGCCACATCCGGATTTTGAGAAGCCACATAAAGAAGACTTGGGGAATGCAACTTATTTCCTTCAGATATTCTATTTTCTCAGCGTTAAAGAAAGAACAAAAAGTCACATCAGCCGATATCGGAGCTGGTGGAGAGCTGAACCTTCAGATACTTTCTGAAAAAAGCGAAAGGGAGGGAGGGTTAGATTCCCACGGCTATCTAATTCCGTATCCAAGTTTGCCATAGGCAAAGAAATAACGCCACGACTTAACCCCGCGGCCACCTTATGCGAAGACAAAATATGTGGAGCTCGTTTTTGCAAGCCTTGGCCTTATGAGTTTGTAAGTCTGGGAAAGTTGTGAGGGCCCCGTCGCCCCGTCGTGGAAGGAGAGCTCTGGGCCCGTGCGAGTCCAGCCCGAATGCTTAACCCGGGAACCTAAATTTTCCCCTCCGGTCTGTATATAGCGAGGAAGAAGAGGGTGAGGACTAAAAGGCTATCCTTGGTGGGTGGACATAAGAGAGTATGGGATTTTTACTCACGAGTAAACAACAGCATGCAATCCCAATAATAGTAATAGTAATAATAATAAATACCATCGGCATTGACAAAATAGCAAAAGCTGCCTTTTGCTATTACTCGGAACAGCTTACATTCTGCGACGCCAAACATCCACATCTGCCTATCCCAGGTCCTTGGGAAGGACTCGATGGGTGGACAAAAATGCCAAATCCAGTTTGAACATCTGGCTGACTGTGCGACTATAACCTTATAAATAATGCATGGGATACCTACAATATTCCTTCCTTCCTCCCAAATTGAAGGCTGAGATCCCCTTCTTTTGAAAAGCCTGAAGTTTTTGATCCCGACCATAAAAATAATAATAAAGGCAGAACGCATTAAAAATTATATTCATGGTGCACAATTAAATTTCCTCACTTTCCAGATCGGTCTCCTGTGGTTTAGGAGTGCAAAACATTTCAGCTTTTTGGGTTGTTTTCCGAAATGATCATATGTGAATGTAAATTCTGGGTATTAGAAAAATACTTCCCTGCCGTTGTTTAGCCTTGCCTCTAACTTTTTTTAGAGTTAAGGCAGCTTTTTCGTATTGTGTATCGCGTTTGTATGGTCTGCAAATGCGAGTACAAGATTTCGCGCAGACAGATCGGGATTGTGTATCCTTTATAATTTTCATTAGCGTGTGGAAATAATATAATATAATTAATATAATTAATATAATATAATATAATATAATATAATATAATATAATATAATATAATATAATATAATATAATATAATATAATATAATATAATATAATATAATATAATATAATATAATATAATAATATAATATAATATAATATAATATAATATAATATAATATAATATAATATAATATAATATAATATAATATAATATAATATAATATAATATAATATAATATAATATAATATAATATAATATAATATAATATAATATAATATAATATAATATAATATAATATAATATAATATAATATAATATAATATAATATAATATAATATAATATAATATAATATAATATAATATAATATAATATAATAAATATAATAAATATAATATAATAAATATAATAATATAATATAATATAATATAATATAATATAATATAATATAATATAATATAATATAATATAATATAATATAATATAATATAATATAATACAATACAATACAATACAATACAATACAATACAATACAATACAATACAATACAATACAATACAATACAATACAATACAATACAATACAATACAATACAATACAATATAATATACAGATGCGGAAACTTCTGTAAAGTTAAAGGTAAAACAAGAAAATTCATCAGTTTGCTCTGGCCATTCTCTCCCCCTTTCACTTTTACTTGCTCCAAACTTTTACAGAAGGTGGTGGTGGTGGTGGTGGTGGTGGTGGTTGAGGAGGAGGAGGAGGAGGAGGAGGAGGAGGAGGAGGAGGAGGAGAAATAAACCGCTTTAATATTTTTGGGAGGATGAAATGCCTGTATGATTTTCTTCTTCCTGGCTGGCTTCAAAAGCGAAAAGCTCCTAAATTTATTTCAATCGGTTTTATTCGCACGTTTTAAAAAAAGAGTCGACATTTTCTTTATTTATTGTTGCATCCACCACAGGATGCAATATTTTATTTGCATTTCAATACGTCTTTCAAATTGATTGGGTTTATCCCCCCTTCCTCTACAAGTTATTTTATGGATTCTCCGCTCCCTCCCCAAGAGATACACAGGACAATCATTTTTGCCGCAAAATTTCAATATATTTCTTAGGGATTAGAAGATCTAATTGAAGAATACAATAACCTTGAGTAGGATGGGGGCATTTAGCACAGGCTGGAGAGTGTCTATGGAGACTCTCAGTCAACCAGGACGAGGTTGTCCCAAAGGGGCTTTTTTTCAAGGGGCCACTGGACTCTTTTTGCTTTTGAAGACGTTTCGCTTCTCATCCAAGAAGCTGAAGAAGCTTCACGGATGAGAAGCGCAATCTTCAAAGAAAAAACAGGAAATCCAGCGGCGTCGGGGGGGGGGGGGGGAGAAACACCGTTGGGATAGACTGGAGTGGATCCCTAAATGTCAACTTCAACAAAAGGGCTGGCTACCCAAAAAGGGAGAAAGGAGTGACACAAGGTAATAACAGCGCAACGCGATCCTATACCCAACTCTTCAACATTAAGTTTTACCGCGCTCAGTCAACCACACGCGCTGAAAAGTGGGTCCAAACTGCAACCCACCCTTGGACTCTAGTCGGCTTACTTTGGAGTAAATCTGGTGGGGATGGCGCTAACAAAGCAACAAGTGGGTTTGACCCCCCTCAAATATTCAACTGGTTGCCACTGGGACAATCTGCGCCTCAGCTGCGCCCTATTAAACGCCCAAGTGAGCAAGCTCAGAAGTTACTCCCTTCAGCTAAAGGCAGGAATCTCACAGGTGCCGTTTTATAGATGGTGGGGTTCCTGCCAGCGTCCCGTCCCCCGTCCCCCGCAGAAAAATCCACGTTCGTTTTCAGTTTGTGACTCTTGCTGTGAGCCGAGGCTTCCTCAAACGGAGGCGGAGGATGCGGGAAAAGTCCCAATAATGAGATGTACGGAGGTGTCAGAAATAATTTCGAAACAAAGACAATTCATTAACCAAATTAATTCTAGGAAAATTCAGAAAGTGAGGAGGAAGGAAGAGAGAGAGAGAGGGAGGGAGGGAGGGAGGGAAGGAAGGAATAGAGCAAGGGAAGGGCTAAGAAGGAAAAGAAAAGGGGAGGGAAGAAAGGAAGGAAAGAAGGAAAGAAGGAAAGAAGGAAGGAAGAAGCAGAGCAAGGGAAGGGATAAGAAGGAAAAGAAAAATGAGGAAAGGAAGGGAGGGAGAGAGAAAGAAAGAATAAAGGAGAAGGAAATGATAAAGAAATGATAAGGGGAGGGCAGGGGAGGAAGGAAGGAAGGAAGGAAGGAGCAGAGCAAGGGAAGGGATAAGAAGGAAAAGAAAAAGGAGGAAAAGAAGGGAGGGAGAGAGAAAGAAAGAATAAAGGAGAAGGAAATGATAAAGAAATGATAAGGGGAGGGCAGGGGAGGAAGGAAGGAAGGAAGGAAGGAAGGAAGGAGCAGAGCAAGGGAAGGGATAAGAAGGAAAAGAAAAAGGAGGAAAGGAAGGGAGGGAGAGAGAAAGAAAGAATAAAGGAGAAGGAAATGATAAAGAAATGATAAGGAGAGGGCAGGGGAGGGAGGAAGAAAGGAAGGGAGGGAGGGAGGGAAGGAGGAAGGAAGGAAGGAAGGAAGGGAGGAAGGAAGGAAGGAAGGAAGGAAGGAAGGAAGGAAGGAAGGAAGGAAGGAAGGAAGGAAGGAGCAGAGCAAGGGAAGGGATAAGGAGGAAATTTGGAGGCCGGCAAAATAAAGAGAAAAAGCAGGGGTGGCGTGTGTGTGAGAGAAATTACGGACATAGATCTTCCCACTGAACATATAGACACACAGAGATAAAGGCAAGGCAAGTGTGTAAGTGTGTAAAGACAAATTCCTTGTGCGTCCAATCGCACTCGGCCAATAAAGAATTCTATATTCTATATAAAAACAAACATTTCCCCCTTCGAGAACGAAATGGGGCACTTCTCGCTACTGCCTCCTTAAAAAGATCATTCCCCAGGTTCCTTCTCCACCTCCTCGTGGCCCCCTTTTCTTTTCCCCAGGTGGTGGTGGGAAAATGAAGTGTACCCCAAGTCCAAGATCTTAAAGGGAGACGCATCCCTTTAAAATAAAGATCGGCTTGCAGAATCGAGACAGAGATTATTTCGGTCGACGAGAAGCCTCTGAAATGAAGCCGCCGAACTTTTAAGCGGGAAGAGAAAGAGATGGGCGGATAGCTGGAGTCATCCAATACCCCGCGATCTGTTCTTCCCCCTCCCCCAACAAAGTAGATTTGAAGGGCGCTCCTAAGGTAGGAACCTGGGGCTCCTGGCTCGACCTTGGCCCAGGCCTTCCTCGAGACCAAGGACGGCAAGAGCCGGTCCGAGAACTCTCTTAGGAAGAGGAGCGAGTTTTCTGCGTGGAAAGGACCCCCTTATCCTAATTTCCCCTTTCTCAAACCCTACGGAAAGTTGGCTCTCCGCACAAGCAAACCCCGTCGAAACCAACCAGATTCCCGTGCCAGGCGGGAGGCAGCAAATCTCCTTCCCTAAGTGGTTCTTGGCACTTAGGGAAGCCAGCTTCGCTATCTTTTCTCCTGTCCACGGAACTATTGGAGTGCCGGATTTTATTCGGGAGCCCCGGAGAGAAAACGTAGCTTGGTCTCACTTTACATTCGGGGTTTGGCTTTATGCCTTTAAAGGGGAGGGGGGGTTACGGGGTGTGTGCGCGCGTGAGAGAGATGGCTAAAATACCCCGAGCCACAAGACGCAAAGCTGCGATTTTGGTGGCAAATAACAGGGCATCTGCGAAGGGATCCCTGAAGTTCTTTCCCCTTTGAAAGGAAACCTGGTTTAAAGTTGGGGGAACCGGGTGGGGATTTCGGGGTGGCGGCTGGTGCTCCAGATCTGAGGCCAGGAAGCACCAGAAGGACGGAAGGCGCTTTCAGAGCCAAGGTTACCCCCAAGAGAGACGGGGTGTCAGAGCCAGGGCTGTCTGGAGGAGGGGCTGGCGTGGGCCGCTTCGGAAAATAAAGCATTTTGTCTCGAACCGGCCGAGAACTGCCAGTCCCCTACGCCGTGGGCGTCCCTGGATGGCAGCTGACGAAATCCAGCGCCAATGGACTGCAGCTAGGGGTGTGCGCGCGTGTGAGTGAGTGTAACAGAGAGAAGAGCATAAGTTTTGAGAGTGCAAATATAAGGGGCACACCTACCTATACACTCATCTATTTTATAAGGTCCTGAAAGTAGCTGCTAGGTGTGTGCATGTGAGTGTAACAGATAGGGGAAAAAAACGTAAGTTTTGAGAGTGCAAATATAAGGGGCACACCTACCTTACACACTCATCTAGTCTATAAGGTCCTGAAAGCAGTTCGGGTGGGATCTGCGCCGTAATTGATGCAGATTGAATAGCGGGTGCGCGAAAGCACTTTTCAAAGGAGGATTTTTCATCCACAAGCTAGTCTAGTTTAGTGAAAAGAAGGACTAGGGGAGACATGATAACAGTGATCCAATATCTCAGGGGTTGCCACAAAGAAGAGGGAGTGAAACTATTCCCCCAAGAAGCAATGGGTGGAAACTAATCAAGGAGAGAAGCAACTTAGAACTGAGGAGAAATTTCCTGACAGTTAGAACAATTCATCAGTGGAACAACTTGCCTCTAGAAGTTGTGAATGTTCCAACTCTGGAAGTCTTTAAGAAGATGTTGGATAGCCATCTGTCTGAAATGGTATAGGGTTTCCTGCCTAGGCAGGGGGTTGGACTAGAAGACCTCCAAGGTCCCTTCCAACTCTGCTATTGTATTGTATTGTACAATAAGAACTACACGCATAGGGCGCTTTGACTGACTCACTTTCGCCCGTTACCCACTTGAGGCCATCCCGAGAGGGAGGGAAACTGCTGGAGTGGGCAGGGAAATGGGTAGGAGCCAGGGTTTTCAACCCCACTCCTGGATCCGGAAGCTGCTAAAGATACTTTAAATTTCATCCCAGCCAAAGAGAAAGAAAGAAAGAAAGAAAGAAAGAAAGAAAGAAAGAAAGGAAGGAAGGAAGGAAGGAAGGAAGGAAGGAAGGAAGGAAGAAAGAAAGAAAGAAAGAAAGAAAGAAAGAAAGAAAGAAAGAAAGAAAGAAAGAAAGAAAGAAAGAAAGAAAGAAAGAAAGAAAGAAAGAAAGAAATGTTTGATCTGCTTTAAGTCGGCCTCAACCGGGCCTTGGGGTTTCACAACCATTCAGGCCAAGGGGCTGCTTTCCCCACCATTTTGTTTTGTTTTGCATTGTATTTCTTTCGCCTCTGACAACGCCTGGCATAGCTTAGGGTGGCCTCGGCTTGGCAGCACCTTCCCCCTTTCTCTAAAGGGGTCAAAGTCCGCCTTTCCCCCAGATTGCAGGCTGGTTTAAAAAAATATATCAAAGGAAATTATGCTCCTTTTTTTTTGAAACAGGTTCTACCACTTTGCTTATTTGGGATTATGGTCTTTATCGACACCTTTGTTGGTTTCGTTCTTTCAAGCAACTCTCGCCCGAAAAAAAAAAATTCTTTCGGAAGTCGTCTTGTCCATCATTTTCAACAAAAAGTTTGCGGAAAGGTTTGGGGGCTAAATGCGGCTGGGAGGCGACGCCTGTGGGCTTCTGTATCTGTATTTATTTTTATTATTTTTATTATTTTTATTATTTTTATTATTTTTATTATTTTTTATTATTTTTTATTATTTTTTATTATTTTTATTATTTTTATTATTTTTATTATTTTTATTATTTTTTTATTTTTATTATTTTATTATTTTTATTATTTTTATTATTTTATTAATTATTTTATTTTTATTATTTTATTATTAACATTATTATTAACATTATTATTATTGTTATTATTATTATTATTATTATTATTATTATTATTATTATTATTATTGGTTGCCCCCCACCCCCTCAATTCCCGAGACGTGTGTGCTGTCCTTTTTTTTTTTTTTTTTTGCATTTTATTCTTTTGGTGAACTCTTTTGTTGTCTGAAAGGGTCGAGCGGGCTTGATGGGGGTCCGGGTGATGTTTTGGAAATATAAACCTGCCACCCCCAATTTGGGAAAAATGGAAACGGAACGAGCTGCGAATCATTCCTCGGCCCGTCCCAAAGGTGCCCGCATTGCCCAGTTCTGAGAGTTTAGGCAAGGCCTCTCGTGATGGGCCCCAGCACACAATTTCTGGCAGCGGCAAAGAGGCTGAAGAAACAACTTTTCTCTGCCATATCGCAGAAGTCCTCATCTTTGCCGTTAAAATCTGAATATCCCCTCCATTTCATCCCCGCCGATGAAAACTGTCCACTTCCAGGCTTCCGGAGCCTGCTCCATCCGCATTCCGTGCTAAACCCTCCTTCCTAAAGACCAGGAGAAACCCGTGTCGATTCCCCCCACCTCTCTTCCTTCTGTCTCTCCCTTGCTTTTTCTTTCCCTTAATGTAAAATTTCCCCGCTTGTCTCTACGGACCCGGTTCTGCAAATGGGACTCGCTTCCCGCTTCCCGCTGCCAGGTTTCTCACGCCCGAAGAATGGGGTCCCCGTGGGCGCTTGTTTTATTGTGCCAGCTAGGATGACTCCTTGGCCTTATTTTCTCCCCAGAAGCCATGCCCGGCCTCTTCCCCCTCCCCACGGAGTCCCCCGATCCAGCCCGGCTCGATCCAGCCGCCACTCCGAGTGTTAGGGCTTTAGATTTCCCACTAAGCACCCCGGAGAGATCCCGTTGCGAGACTTGGCAAAAAATAATAATTCATAGGGTATCTCTAAATTTTGCGAAGCCACTTTTTTAAAAAAAATCATTTCCCCGTCTCCTTTCTCTGCCCGTTTTGCCAATCCGTCTTTTTCTACCCGGCCTTTTTCCGTTCAGTGCAATTCTCCAGAGAGCAACGGTAAGTAAAACCAGGAAATCAGCAGGGCCGCTTGGCTACTTAATTCGCCATTTACTCCAATGTGCGGGCTTGTGTCTATGAGCAGCTCCTCCTGGTGTATATTCTTCTCTCTCTTCCCCCCTCCGCGCCCCAACACAGGCCCCCTAAAGACCAACCAGGCCAATCTGTAATCTGATTTTTTTTGCTATTAAGTCCCCTTTGAGATTCAAAAGGTAAGGACGCAAAAAAGAGGGGGGGGACCACCGCAACGCGCCCCTTTCCTTTCAACCAGCCAGGCCTCGCTTCCCTCCTTTTCTAGCTGAACGGTTCGTGGTTTAAAGCCCCTTTCCCCGTCCTTCCTTTTCCCATCCCGGCCCGGTTGAAAAAGTGCCAAGGACGCACAGCTTTGTTTTGAAGGCAAGCCCGGCTGTTAAGCCTGCTCCGCTCCGCTCCCCGCGCCAAGCCGAAGAGGTCGGAATCCTGCGCCAAATTGATCAGAATGGGAGTTTAATTGATCGGGCTCGTCATTGATCGCCATCGATCCCTTCCCGCCGCTTAGCAAGCCTGGCGCGAACCCCCCACCTCCAC
The DNA here is from genome assembly GCF_009769535.1 of Thamnophis elegans. Lineage (NCBI taxonomy): Eukaryota > Metazoa > Chordata > Lepidosauria > Squamata > Natricidae > Thamnophis > Thamnophis elegans. Next base: position 169,821,458 of record NC_045541.1, read on the forward strand.
CCCATTGCAGCAAAGGATGGGGAGTGGGATGGCGGGGTAATCCACGGGAGGGTTGGTTTTCGCTCTGTACAATTTCTTTCCACGGGCCACACCAACCCCTCCTTCAAGCCACCGGGCCTTTTTGGGAAGCGGTTTAAATCTGAAAACAAAATAAATCAAAACAAGCGATTGAGACCTTCGGCAGGAGGGGAAAAAAACAAAACCTGAAGGCGAGAACGAGGCGTCGCGCGTGAGAAGGTGGCAACGGAAAGGCTGCCCCGCCAGTCTCCGAGACGAGTCCTCTTGATTTCAACGGGAACATATTGGAGAAAAGGGCTTGGGAAGTTTTAGACTCCAGCCGGGCTCCAGGAGAGAAAGAACGACAACACCGAGCTATTTTCTCTTCTTCACCACTCAAGGGTTTTCCCCCAAGAGCTGCTTTGGCCCAGAATACGGCCCAGAGTCTCCATTGCCACCAATTCACAGGAAAATCGACCTTTTGTAAATTTATCCTTCGCTCCATTCCTGACCTGCCCCTTAAACCCTTCTCCTTTCTTTGCTCTCTCCTCCCCTTCAGCTTCTCTCTCTCTCTCTTTCCCTTTCTCTCTCTTCTCTCCCTCCTCCTCTCTCTTGTCTTTATCTCTCTCTGTCTCTCTGTCTCCCTCTCTCTTTCTCTTCTCTCTCTTCTTTCCACCTCTCTCTCTCTTCTTTCCACCTCTCTCTCTCCTGTCTTTCTGTCTCTCTGTCTTCCCCACTCTCTTGTCTCTGTCTCTCTTTGTCTGCCTCTCCCTTTCTCTTTCACTTCTCTCTCTCCATCTCTCTCCCTCCCTGTCTCCCTCTCCCTTTATTTTTCTCTTCTCTCACTCCCTCTCTCTGTCTCTTCTCTCTCTTTTTTTCTCCCTCTTTCCCTCTCTGTCTCCCTCTCCCTTTATCTTTCTCTTCTCTCTCTAGCTCTGTCCCTGCCTGTCTCCTTCTCTCTCTCTTCTCTCTCTCTGTCTCCCTCTCTCTCTTCTCTCCCTCTCTCCCCCTCTCTTCTCTCTCTCCCCCTCTCTGTCTCCCTCTCTCAGTGTCTCTCTCTCAGTCTCTTTCTGTCTCCCTCCCCCTCTCTCTTGTGTGTCTCTATCTCTGTCTGTCTCTCTGTCTCTGCCTCTCTCTGTGTGTGTGTGTGTGTGTCTCTCTCTCTCTTACCTTTTCTGCCCTCACTTCATAGCGGGGAGGATCAAACAGACTTCTTTTACAACCACAAAAATAACTTTCCAGCTCTTTGAGCCCTTCGATTTTTTGATCAGTTGGCAATGATGTGGGAAAAAGTGAAGGAAAAGGAACCCGGGGGATGCATGGCTTGTGGGACAGATGAAACCCCATCTACGTTCCCCTAAAGCATTTATTCGGGAATAAACTGGATCCCCACGCAAACAGGCAGGGGAATCTCCCTTCTGGGCACCCAATTGGGACAGCTGGGTGTGCTTTAGCCTCCTTGCAAACCCCATCCTGTGTGCTCCTGCGCCCTCTCGCCCTCCCTGCGTCGCCTTCCCCGGGGCGCGATTTCCCAGAAACCCCTTAGATCGGTTACTCTGGAAATCTTTGCGCCGGGATGGCAGGGGTCGCTTTACTTCCAGCTGATGCGAACCCTCCTGCGCCTCGGCCGGATAGGGCACCCCACAGCCGTTGCTGGAAGCTGGAGAATTCACCCTCCGAGCCTGTTTCCCTACCTCGTTGCAGGCAGCCACCCTCACAGCCACCCCTAAGAGGAGAGGGCAGAGTTTAGCAGTAAGTCGCCTCACCTTTGGTAGAGACCACAAGTCCTTTTCGTCCGAAAATCCTACTTGGCGTTCGTTCCACCATGCTTTCATCCTACTGTCTGGCTACTAGGCGTCGAAAACCTCGTGGATCTCGTCTAGCTCCCCAGTGATCGACTGATAAATCTGTTTCCTTTCCATTTCTATTTTTCTACGGCCAGATAGATACCGGCTTTGTTCCTTTAAAAAGGGCACAGGAAAAATCCAATGATAGATAGAGATAGAGATAGAGATAGAGATAGAGATAGAGATAGAGATAGAGATAGAGATAGAGATAGATGGATGGATGGATGGATGGATGGATGGATGGATGGATGGACGGACAGACAGACAGACAGATGATAATGATAGAGAGGCATGACAGACAAATAAATGATAGATAGACATGGATGGCTGGATGGAGTGTGGGAGGGATGGAGGGATGGAAGGATGGACAGAGACAGATGATAGATAGATAAATAGATAGATAGATAGATAGATAGATAGATAGATAGATAGATAGATAGATAGATAGATGATAGACAAATACACGATAGACAGACAGACAGAAATTCTATCTTGAAATTCTGTCTTACTAGGGGAGGGAAATCATCTAGTAAATGTAATCTTATGAATGTCTCTCCCTCTACAGCTGTTTCTTGGCAACTTTATGTGGACTTCAACTCCCAGAACTCCCCAGTCAGCATGCTGAATTCCAACAAAGGGTGAGACACCAGTTCCCATCGTTCCTAAGTGTTGCTTCTGCTGCTAAGATATGGAGCCCTACAGTTAATATTTAATCAGATCCCTGGTTTTAAACATGTCAAAAAGGTTGATTAATTTCTAAATAAACTCGGGCAAACTCAGAAAGAAAAGACAAAAAGAAAAGCCTGATTAGAGGCAGCAGAACAATGTTTCCTTGGAAGCAACCAGCCTGAAGAAGACACGATGGACGCAACTGTAAAGCAAAGAGTAGATCAGAAGATCCCACCCTTCTCTGACACCTTTCTCTTTCGAACAATATCTTTGGGCTTTGGGAGGTCTGAATGGAGCTCTTCCATGAGGCCTTGATGATGCAGGAGGGGGTGCACAGGTAAACCCACCAGTGGCTGGCCAGGTTAGGTGGTCTTAATAGAATGGACCTTATAAATTCATATTAGCTTGGCTTTTCATTCTAGTGCCCTGGAGTTCCAAAGTTGACTTTTAGCTGGAGTGAACTTTCTCTCCAACTTCCTCATAAGTAGTAAAAATAGGGCTGAACAGTGTGGCAAGACCCTGTAAAGGAGGGGCACAGGAAGCCAGGCGTGGGTGAGAGATAGAACAGAGATAAAAACTGCTGACAGCTTAAGACATTATAGGAACTTCTCTTTTTTGTATTTTTCCTATGTACTTCTCTGTAACATTCCAAATGAACTTCTCCTTTTCGAAATGTCATGCTTGTCTCATGTATGGAAACGCCTTGAGAATGCACAGTGTGGAACACGGCATAAAAGTAGCATCCTGGGCAGAGCCCAGGCAGTTCAGATTTTGGTGTGTGAACACGCTGAACTCGATGCATCAAATAAACCTGTTTCTCTCACCTTCGTGGTATCGAGTCCTGGTCTTTCGTAAGTAGATTACAAACCTCAATCTGCTGCAACATTGAAATTAGGCAGAAGATTGCAGAAATTTTAGGATTACACACCACTCCTACACAGTGAGGCATCAACAGCCAGATGTAAAAGCTAAAGCAAGGGTGTCAAACTCAATTTCATTGAGGGCTGCATAAGGATTGTGTTTGACCTCGAGGGAGGCGTGGCCAGGGTGGGCATGGCCACCTTGACATCCCTCATTTTTGGCTACGATGGATGGCTCCGGCAACACTCTGCCCGCAAAAACAGAGCTCTGGAGGCTTTCGCGAGCTCCGTTTTCACTGGCAGAGGCACTGTGGGCCATTTCTGTTTCCAGGATGGCTCCATGGGCCAGAACTAAGCACCTCATGGGCCGGATCTGGGCCCCCAGGCCTTGCGTTTAACACCCCTGATCTGCATTTTGACTTACAGGTTGCATTCGCACAGCAGACGTAATCTTGTTGTGGAAGGAACCCATTGCCAGAGTTTGCAAACTACACTGAATCAAAACCAGAGCCAATGGCCTTGGGCAGTGATGGCTAACCTTCTCCAGATTGAGTGCCCGAAGCGCACCTGAACCCCCAAAATGCAATTCATGTGTGGCCCCTGCACATGTGCCCCTCCCCTGCATATGCACACAGGGCCCCCACATGCACCCCAACCCCCATGCATGTGCATGCACACACACACCACACACACCCTGCTCTCTATGCATGCATGCACAGCCCCCCTGCATACCCTCTGCTCCCCACCCCAGCACATGCGAATGCAGCCGCCTGCACACTGCCCCCCCCCCCATGCATGTATAGCAGAGACCCAAAGAGAGCTGGCTGGCAGGAAGTGTGTGCAAGGCGGAGTTGAACTGGGGCAATGGCTCGCGCGCCCACAGAGTGCTGCATGCCACCTCTGGCATTCGTGTCATAGGTTCACCATCCAGGGGCTAGAGTCACACAATGTTCTCAGACAGAGAGAAATAACTAACCACGATTTATCATAGCTAAGCTTCGGATGCTATGTGAATGAGGCACTTGATGAGAGAGAGAGAGAGAGAGGGAGAGGGAGGGAGGGAGGGAGGGAGGGAGAGAGGGAGGGAGGGATAGATAGATAGATAGATGATAGATGATAGATAGATAGATAGATAGATAGATAGAGAGAGAGAGAGAGAGAGAGATAGATAGATAGATAGATAGATAGATAGATAGATAGATAGATAGATATATATTATGATTTCTAGTTGGTCTTCAGAAGCTTGCAGCTTTTTAAAATGCCTCTTGAAGAAATGAAGCTGATAGTGACCTGCTCGCGTCATTTTATTCTTAGAAGTACAGGGCCTGTGTTGTTCAAGAAGCAGCTAGGTGTGTGTGTGTGTGTGTGTGTGTGTGTCAGGGGTGGGTTTCTCACCCAGTTCCAACCGGTTTGGTTGGAACAGGGCCGGTGGCATCCTCGTGCACGCGCGCGGTGCACGCATGCGTACTAGCGTCTGCGCGACGCTCCAGCTGCTCCTGGACGATCGTGCAGGTGCTGTATGCATCCTGCGCATGCGTGGAAGCGCAGAACTTGTCAAAACCGGGTAAGGACCGCGGGCGGGCGGGCGCACCCTTCGCCGTTCCCGGAAGTTACTTACTTCCGGGTTCGGCGACCAACCGGTTCGCAGGGACCGCCGCGAACCGGTTGAAACCCACCCCTGGTGTGTGTGTATTTGTTTAGCATTTATTGAGCAAAGATGCCTAGGACAATTTTCTGTATCAAACAAGGAAATATAAGAGATCAGGTGTGGCTTTAGAATTGCTGGGGGTTTTTTCCTCTCCACTTGTTGAGGTTCCACAAAATCCCCAACCTTCAATCTGGGTTCCCAGAACAGACACCAACAAAGGAGAATATTTGTAGTTCAGGGTTGAAATGTGGGGTCCTTGGTGCTCTCTGAGCTGGCTTTGTTTTCTTGCAGGCGTTTCATTACCCAAACTAGGTAACATCATCTAGCGCTGAGGATGTTACCTACTTTGAGTAACGAAACATCTACAAGAAAACAACCAAGCTCAGAGAGCACCGATGACCCCTCACAAATGGAATCATTGTATTCACACAGTACACTGTACCCCTTCCCATAATAGACCGGTATTACAGCATAACACTTGACTGTCTGTTTTACATGGCCTACTGAGACCATAGCTGGATGCCTTCCATACATCTCAGTAACAATGATCCTGTCTCATTGCATGAGTTGCATGAATTCAACCTCTCTGGGGCTATTCTAATAGTCCCTCCTCTAGTCTTTAAAAATATTTGCCCTATATCTATGTACATAAAAGGCAAATACCACTCACTCATCACAATATCTCCAGAACCGTAAAAAACTACGAACTTGAAATTTGGCATGTATGTTCCTCTTGGCTTCTAGGTGCTCGCTAAGAAAGGATTTTTCGAAATGACCATCAGATCATTAGTATTTCTTATACAGTAATTATACAGTAATCTGATACTAAGGAGTTCTACTCCCCCTTCCCATCTGAAAAGAACTCTGTTCCAACTGCCAGTTGTCTCATATTAACATGCTCTGATGCTACCCCTTCGCTAGACCAGGTGTGGGCATGACCTCACATGACTCATCCGGCCTGTGGATGAGTCACACTGGCCATCCCCCCCACACACAGGTACATGTGCATACCTGTGTGTAAATAGATATACACATACATGCCTATACATTAAATTAATAAAAAATTATGTACAGGTAGTCCTTGACTTAAGTCTACTCCCCCTCCCCACCTGAAAAGAACTCTGTTCCAACTGCCAGTTGCCTTATATTAACATGCTCTGATGCTAAGGAGTTTCTACATTAATTTTTAAGCTTTAAATGTCAAGTCATCAAGCCCAACTGTAACTACTCATCAAGCTTTAAGTGTCAATTTATCAAGCCCGATCACATAGTTTCATAGCAAAGCACAGGTATCCAGCTAGTATATTTTTATATTTCTAAAACAGGATTTCTCAACTTTGGCAAGTTTTAAGATGTATGGACATCAACACCCAGAATTCCCCAACCAGGCGTATTGGTTGGGGATTTCTGGGAGTTGAAGTCCACCCATTTTAAAGTTGTTAAGGTTGGAAAACACTGTTTACAATCCATCGGATGTTGGATGATCTATATTAGTAGCATACAGTGGTGTTGTTTTGCTTTTACTGTACAATGTTTGGCTTCTTGTGCAGTTCTCTAATTTCGTTTTCATGTGATTGCTTTTTAATCTCCTTGTAGGTCATAAACTAAGAAGGCCAAACAACCTGATTCTGCTGCCAGCAAAGAAAACCGAGTACACACTGCTCAGTGAGCGACCATTTTCTCTCCAACTCCCATCATCCCTGCCCAGGGGCCACACTCTCTCAGATGGATGGGAATCGGAGTCATTCCATGGCCCATTTGCCATCAGGCACCACACAGCTCTGCCTCCACCAGCTCTTTCCTTCCTTTTTCTTTCACAAATTGCCTCTGCCATCTTTTTCACGGTCCTGAGGATTAATTAAATAATCTGTTGGCTAAGACGTTAAATTAAGATCCACTGCTGGGTTTGATGCAGTGCAAGGAAGAATTGACAGAGAGAGGGGGTGGGGAGGGAGGGAAGGAAGGAAGGAGAGAGAGAGAGAGAGAGAGAAAGAAACTGATAACGTGGGCCTTCTCTCTTCTCTAGTGGGCCCTCTCTCTGCCAGAATGAAAAGGGGATAAGGGTGTTGCCTGTTTAGGACAGGGAGTCAAACTCCATTTCAATGAGGGCCGCATCACAGGTTGTGTTTGACCTTGAGGGGAGGAGCATGTAGGTGGACATGGCCAGCTTGATGTCACTCGTGTCTGGGGTGGTGTCTGTGGTGGCCCGAGAGCTCTGCCAGTGAAAACGGGCTCCCTTTTCCCTGGCAGAGGCATCGCAGGCCAGTCCTTTGCTGTTTCTGGGGTGGCCCCATGGGACACATCTAAGCACCCATTTCTGGCCCCCGAGCCTTAGGTTTGACACCCCTGGTCTAGAATCTACATTGTAGAGCTGTGATGGTTTAGGTTTTAGGTTTTAGGTTTTATTGGGATTTATATGCCGCCCTTTTCCCTGAGGGGACTCAGGGCGGCTTACAACCACAGGGGAGGGGAAGTGCAAGGTCAAAACAAACACTTTGTGAACAAAAGAAAAATAATAAAACACAACTTTCATTCAGCAATCAAACACTCGGGCGGGTAATTGGAAGCCTATCCCCAGGCCTGCTGGGAGAGCCAGATCTTGAGGGCTGCGCGGAAGGTCTGGATCGTGGTGAGGGTGCGGATCTCCATGGGGAGCTCGTTCCATAGGGTCGGGGCAGCAACAGAAAAGGCTCTCCTCCGTGTGGTCGCCAGTCGACATTGACTGGCAGATGGAATTCGGAGGAGGCCCAGTCTGTGCGATCTGATTGGTCGATTTAGGGAGGTAATCGGCAGAAGGCGGTCTCTCAAGTACCCAGATCCACTACCATGGAGTGCTTTAAAGATGGTCATCATTATCCTGAAGCGCACCCGGAGACCAACAGGCAGCCAGTGCAGCTCGCGGAGGACAGGTGTAACGTGGGCGAACCTAGGTGCGCCCACTATCACTCGCGCGGCTGCATTTTGGACTAGCTGTAGTCGCCGGATGCACTTCAGGGGCAACCCCATGTAGAGCCCATTGCAGTATTCCAGTCTAGAGATCACAAGGGCTCGAGTGACTGTTGTGAGGGCCCCCCGATCTAGGTAGGGCCGCAACTGGCGGACCAGGCGAACCTGGGCAAATGCCCCCCTGGTCACAGCTGACAGCTGATGGTCAAAAGTCAGCTGTGGATCCAGGAGGACTCCTAAGTTGCGGACCCTATCTGAGGGGTATAAAATTTGACCCCCCAGCCTAAGCGTTGGTGTATTAGCCAAATTATTGGGGGGGAAACACAACAGCCACTCGGTCTTATCCGGGTTGAGCACCAGTTTGTTAGCACTCATCCAGTTCTTAACGGCCTCCAGACCCCGGTTCATCACGTCCACCGCTTCATTGAGTTGGCACGGGGCGGACAGATACAATTGCGTATCGTCCGCATATTGATGGTATTTTATCCCGTGCCTCCGAATGATCTCGCCCAGCGGTTTCATGTATATGTTAAATAGTAGGGGGGATAGGACCGAACCCTGAGGTACTCCACATGTTAGGGGCCTCAGGGACGATCTCTGCCCCCCTACTAACACCGACTGCGACCTGTCCGAGAGGTAGGAGGAGAACCACCGCAAAACAGTGCCTCCCACTCCCACCTCCCGCAGTCGTCGCAGAAGGATACCATGGTCGATGGTATCGAAAGCCGCTGAGAGGTCAAGGAGAACCAGGATGGACGCATAGCCTCCATCTCTGGCCCTCCAGAGATCATCGGTCAATGCGACCAAAGCGGTTTCTGTGCTGTAACCAGGTCTGAAGCCGGACTGGAAGGGGTCAAGATGGTGAACTTATGGCACCTGTGCCACAGGTGGCACACAGAGCCCTCTCTGCGGGCAGATGAGCTGTCGCCCCAGCTCAGTTCCACCATGCATGCATGTGCGCCTCTCGCCTGCCAGCTGGTTTTCGGATCTCTGCTGTGCATGCATGGGGGGTGCATACAGGATACGTGCACCCATGTTGCGGGGGAGCAGAGGAGTGCGGGGGTCATGCCGGGGGTGTCTTGCATACCTGCGCTGAGGCGTCACGTGCATGCAGGGGGCAGGGTGCATGCGGAGGTTGCACATGCATGCATGGGGAGCAGGCTGCATGGGCCCCCACACATGCATGCATTACATTATGGGTATACACGTGTGCTATCATGTGTGTGCATGCTTTCGGCCCGCAGTGACGGAAAGGTTATCCATCATTGGTGTTGAGATTCTGATCAAAGAAATATAAGAAAAGATTCCTAAAGGATCAGATCAAACGTCCATGTTGGCCTTGCATCTGGATTCCAGATGTTTTATGGAAGGTTGCAAGGAACAGAATGAGGACATCAACTGCTGATAGTTCCTTCTCTGATTTCAGAGACAGACTACTACACAAAGGTCCCTATTTTAGCTGTGATGCAGAGTATCCTCCTAGGAAATTAACTGCTTTCTGGGATTGGATAAAATGTCCATTATACAGGTAGTCTTCAACTTATAACTATCCATTTAGCAACCACTCTATTTACAACAGCACTGAACAAAATGACTAAGGATTGGTTTTTCATACTTAGAACTGTGCGGCATCCCCCGGGTCATGCAATCAAAATTTGGGGCATATATTTATGGCGGTTGCAGAGTTCCAGGTTCATCTGTTCACCACTAGCTGGATACCCGTGCTTCGCAATGAAACCATGTGATCAGGCAATGCAGGAGAAATTCAGTTCACTCTGGTTCAATCTGTTGGCTCAGTGGAGGTTGGTGATTGAAACATATAAGGGAACATCACTCCCGCTGCCTTGAATTCAGAAGCAGTTCCATAGATGGAAGGTGTAGACCTTTTGGTGAGGTACCAACGTTTAGTACTGTAAGGAGCCCCAAACTGCTCCCGAGTGAAGGAGTGCAATGTCTGCCACTTTGAACTGAGGTAATGGAATGTGAGGCAACTTGCAGTTGGAACAGAGTTCTTTTCAGGTGGGGAGGGGGAGTAGAACTCCTTAGTATCAGATTACTGTATAATTATTGTATAAGAAATACTAATGATCTGATGGTCATTTAGAAAAATCCTTTCTTAGCAAGAACCTAGAAGCCAAATTTCAAGTTTGCCAAATTTCAAGTTTGTAGGCTTTACAGTTTTGGAGATTTCATGATGAGTGAGTGGTATTTGGCTTCTATATATATAAATTTGCAACCTTCCCAGCCATCTTCCAACAAGCAAAATCAGGGGGGGGGACCCAGATTTGCAATATGATTCACTTAACAACTGCATACAGTTAACAACCAGGACAAAAAGTTTGCAAAATCAGGCAGTGAGTCACTTAACCACCGCCTTGCTTAGCAACGTAAATTCATAAATCAAGGACTACCTGTACCCCAAATTCTCTTTCTAACAGCAAATGGAGCCTCTAGAAGGGAAGGGAAAGACAGAGGGGACCACCCCCCCCTCCATTCTCCTGAATCTCAGCTAGACTGCCGTGGTTCGTGGTCATTAATATTTCTGCACTGTTCCTTAAAATAAATCCATGCAATCATTTTGAAAAAAGAGACCAAACTAGCAGTCTTAACTAGCAAAGATTTCCACATGCCATTTATTGACTTATTATCGAATTTATATTCTCCCTATTTTTTTCCAAACTGAAGGTACTTTGCAACCTTTCTTTCCCGGTGTGTTGCTTTTATGAGGATATATTCTGCATTGTTTTTATGATTTACTACTGCACAGACTTCGGCATGACATAAAGCACTTCGAATAAATAAACCCCGTCCTTTTATCTGCCCTGTGTGAAGAGCAGCAGGAGTTCCACCAAGCTACGGCATCAGCCTTCAAAACCCAGGCGATAAAATCAGGGCAACCAAGAGATGGGAAAAGAGAAATCAATGAAGCCACCAACTCAACAGGGAGGTTATTCCATGGTTCTCTTGCTGCCCAGTGACTCCCTTCCAACTGAAAGTCCCACTTTTGGGGAATCAGTCTGATCCCACCCTTTGCCTTCTCCTCCATTAGCCAGAAATCAAGATCCTGAGAAGTGGGGATACTACTCTATACTGCCCTAATTAAGACTACATTTTGAGTACTGTGTCCAGTTGTTGTGGTCCGCAAACAGAGCTGGTGGCGTACTCAGACAGTGAAGAGGTTGGGGAGGAACATGGACCAGTCCTGGAGTCTGGGGAAGGCTCTGATGAGGGCTGTGCATCAGAGGCAGACAGGGGGCCAGGGAACTCTGGGAATTGAAGTCCATACATCTTAAAGTTGCCAAGGTTGCGAAACGTTGCTTTCCTCTTGCTGACATTTCCTTCTGACGCCAATTCACCCAGTATAATCCACTGTGATGAAATCTTTGCGTCTTTGAATTATTTCCTCGTCTAAGATCTTATCCTTTCACTGGAAAGGTATACCCTGAGCTAGGTTAACACCACAGCAACTTGAATGAAGGTGATTAATTCCTGTATTCTAAAGGATAGGGGGATAAATCATAAGAGTTCCTAGCTGCCACAATTGGGAAACTGTGCTTATGATGCCTAAGAGTAAACCTATCGTATTCTTCAGATTATAAGACACAACTTTTTGTATCCCCAAAGGGGGTGAAAATGTCTGTGCATCTTATAGACCGAATATTGCTGAAGCCCCACCCACTCAACAGCCATTTTTTGGCCGCTGAACACCCTGTTTTCAGGCCTTTTTTCAGCCTTTTTCAGGCTTTATTTTGGCCCATTTTAAGGTTTAAAAAAAAACAGCCAAAACCCCCTCAAAAATGGCCCAAATAGAGCCACAAAAATGCCCCCAAAGGCCTCAAAAATGGGCTGAAAAAAGCCTAGAAAACGGGCCAAAAAGTCTCGAAAATGGGCCAAAAAAGCCTCACAAATGGCCTGACAAAATGGGTAGAAAAAAGGCTGGAAAAGGGCCAAAAAAGCCCCCCCAAAAGGGCTGAAAATGTGGCGTGTGGAGGCCAAAAACCTTTTCTTTTTGTTTTCCTCTTCTAAATGTAGGTGTGTCTTATAGTCAGGTGCATCTTATACTCTGAAAAATATGGTACTTTTCTCTCTTCCTGCTTTGGTGATTCCACTGATTTGATTTGATTTGATTATTGCATTTCTATGCCGCCCTATTCCAGAGGGACTCAGGGCGGCTCACAAACCAAAGTAAGGGGGGGATACAAACAGGAGGAAAACAACAGGCAAACAACTACAACAATTTAAAAACAATCAACAACCACACAATTCGAGCGGGGGCGGGGAACTCGTCAGCCCCAGGCCTGTCGGAACAGCCAGGTTTTAAAGGCTTTGCGGAAAGCCTGAAGGGTGGTGAGGGTCCGAATCTCCACGGGGAGCTCGTTCCAGAGGGCCGGAGCAGCCACTGGACCACAAAGATTTTGCTTCCTGAACATTTTTGGGTGTATCTCATTGATTTTTAGTTGCTAATCAGGAAAACAACCCACAATTTAACATAGTATCATGTACCATTTTATAGAGAGCTTCTGATTTTCACACAATGGAATTTTTAAAAAAAATCTTCTGGGGAATAAAATATGTCCAGTTTTCACGGCTGAATACCAAGGAAAATTCTTTGGCTTTTTCCAAGGGATGTGAAGGAAAAAAAATCATATACGCATATCACTTTTAAAGGGAAGGCTGTCTTTGAAATCTGCCTGGGTGGAAGAGGGGAAAGAAACAAGAAATCAATGCTTGCTATATTGTGAGATTGAGGGAGACAACATCCATCTATCACTTAGAGCTTTGATAGGATTAGAAACGGTTTGTCAGCCATGAATGGCTTGAAGAAACCCTCTCAGCAGCTACTGCGGTACTCTCACCTGGCTGTAATATCATTGCTTGATTCATCATTCACACAAATTTTCTGTCTCAGAAGGGTAGATCTCCAATGAACCAGAGTCACAATCAAGAGTTGTCCTTATCACCTTCTTTTAATGACCCCATAATCCCTTGCTGGGTGGATTCTGGGCAACTGAATGGAGTTGAGTGTTGACTGGCTGGATGCCCTTCCTGTCACCAATGCGGAGTTTTGTTCAAGTGGATAAATTCTCATTGTGCCCAGGGAGAGAAATATCTGCCTCTACCTAGGATCGAACTCACCACCTCCTGATTGTGAGGCGAGAGCTCCATCTCTAGGCCACCGCACCACTCCTAGAATTGTCCTTATGTTCAGCCATAATTCTGCATAGAACATAGGAGACGTTGGACCCAGCTCAGTCTTCTACTGGGTCAGCAGATCCAATGCTGGGAAGAGGACAGGATTTAATTGGCTGGTTAGGGTTTTTTTTACAGGTGGTTCTCAGCTTACAATCATTTGTTTAGTGACCGTTCAAAGTTACAATGATCCTCAGAAAGGAAATGGCCCATCCTTGCACTTACAACACTTTGCAGCAGCCCCATGGACATATGATCAAAATTCAAGCGCTTGGCAACTGGCATGTGTTTATGACAGATGCAACATCCCAGGGGTAACATGATTGGCATTTGTGACCCAGCTGTCTTCCCACAAAAAAAGTCAATGGGGGAAACCGGATTCGCTTAGCAGCTACATAAGTCACTAAACAATTGCAGTGATTTGCTTAACAACTGTCGCAATGAGATTTTAAAATATCAGATGGGGCTCACTTAACAATTGCGTTGCTTAGCAACAGATTGTTGCTATTTGTGGTCATAAATTGAGGACTACCTCCAAAAAACAGAAATGGAAGTTGATGATAAGGCATAGATCTCAGTTCAGCTAAGGAGGCCATTAGGAATTTTGAAAACTTTGACCATGGACATGCTCCCAAAAATGGCTGCCCTGTGGTACCTAGTGAAAGGTAAAGGTTCCCCTGCACATGCGTGCTAGTCGTTCCCGACTCTAGAGGGCGGTGCTCATCTCTGTTTCTAAGCTGAAGAGCCAGCGCTGTTCTAAGATTGGTTGGTTGGTTGGTTTATTCGACTTGTATGCCGCCCTATTCCCGGAGGGACTCAGGGCGGCTGACACAAGATGTCTCTGTGGTCATGTGCCCAGCATAACTAAATGCCGAAGGCACACGGAACGCTATTTTACCTTCCCACCAAAGATGGTTCCTATTTTTCTACTTGCATTTTTTACATGCTTTCGAACTGCTAGGTTGGCAGAAACTGGAACAAGTAACGGGAGCTCATTCTGTTACGCGGCGCTAGGGATTCGAACCACTGAACTGCCGACCTTCTGATCAACAAGCTCAGTGTCTTAGCCACTGAGCCACTGTGTCCCTTTTTCCCGTAGTGCCTATCCAATCACAAAAGAGTGATTTATAAGAAAGAAATTGACGAGATGATGGCAGAATTCTCTTCCTTTCCATGCCAGCTCGGCTCTGTTTCTCTCCACCATCCCAGGGCAGATGGGCACAGGGATGAGCCAAGCTTGAGTTTAGAGTTTTATTGATTTGTATGCCGCCCACTCCCGAAGGACTTCGGGCGGCTTACAATAAAACAAGGGAGGGGGGATAATACACAAACAACGTATTAAAATATACAACAGTCACAATTTCCGAGGGGCTGGATATTTCGAGAGCCCCCCGGCCTGCTGGAGCAGCCAGGACTTAACGGCTTTGTGGAAGGCCGGGAGGGTAGTAAGGGTCCGGATCTCCATGGGGAGATCGCTCCAGAGGGCTGGAGCTGCAACAGAGAAGGCTCTCCCCCGGGGACTCGCCAGCCGACATTGGCTGGCAGATGGAATCCGGAGGAGACCTAACTTGTGTGATCTAATCGGCCTATGGGAGGTGATCGGCAGGAGGCGGTCTCTCAGGTACCCAGGTCCGATGACATGAAGGGCTTTATAGGTAACGACCAGCGCCTTGAAGCGGATCCGGAGACTAATGGGTAACCAGTGCAGCTCGCGGAGGATAGGTGTAACGTGGGTGTACCTGGGTGCACCCACGATCGCTCGCGTGGCTGGGTTCTGGACCAGCTGGAGTCTTCAAACACTCTGTGACCTCTTATTATTATTTGCTAAACATGGTTTTGGGGGCTCACTGGGGCTCCAGAATTATTATTGTAAATGAAGAAGGCAGGGGTAGATTGCTGCCGGTTTTACTACCAGTTCGCAACCTGCAAGCAACGTGTGCTTCACTTGCGCACGTGCGCTGTTCAATATAAATTGTTCTTCACACATGCGCAACACAATTTACAGTGAACTGCGCACACTCAGTCACTAAAAACCAAAATGGCGATGGCCCAGCGGCAGCGAGGGAACTGGTTCAGGGGCGTGGCAGGCCTGGGTCACTGCTGGCTCTGCAATGCAGGCCTGATTTCCACTACTGGTTCAGCCGAACCGGGAGCAGCTCACCTCTGGAAGAAGGTGTGGAGAGCCGAGTCTTTGCTTTCCAACCTATCAGCTTCCCAATAACAAAAATGGAAAAACCTAAAGTCTGGTGTGAAAAGCATCAAGGGGAGGAGCACACACGATGGAAGACAACTGGATTTGTAGCTGTGGACATCTGCAAAGGCAATGGATAATTCGAGACCGGAGATAAACACATTTCGTCTCTCTCTTTTTCCTATTATTTCACTGTTCACCCGCTGCTCTGAATTGTATCCTACTGATTCCTCCTCAAGTTGTTTTTAATGAGAATTTCTAAAATTAATTCTCAAATTAGGGCTGCTCCAGCTTGATCCAGTTCTCAGGTTATTTCATCTTGCCCGAGCCTTCTAAATTACCAGTGTATCAGAGGTGGTATTTAGCCGGTTCGGACTGGTTCACCGAAACTAATAGCGGAAATCACCCGCCCTGGCTCTATGCTGTACTATTTAGGCACATTTTTGGGGCTGGGCGCATGCACGGAAGGACATGTGCGCAAGGGGTGTGTGCAAAGCATGTGCGCATGTGGCAAAACAATGGTAACAAAATGTGAAATCCACTGCTGCAATGTATATTCTGCATGGATGAAATTCTGCCAGAAGGCAGGAGAGGGAAGGGAAGAGCGACCCTGTATTGATTTGATTGCTAGTTCAGTTGTATCAAGAGTCTTTTCCTGTTGTGCTTTGCTGGTAGACTTATGTTCCATCACTCCCAACACCTTTGTGAGAAGAATTTGGATTTAGCCCTAAACTTCTTCTTTTCTTCCAGTGGTGTTCTAGCTAATAGCACACTAAAGGCAAATAGATGGGGAAGAAATGGAGGTAGTGACAGAATTTATTTTCCTGGGCTCCAAGATCACAGCAGAAGAGGACTGCAGCCAGGAATTTAAAAGACACTTGCTCCCGGGGAGGAAAGCTAGGGCAAATCTAGACAGCATCTAAAAAGCAGAGACATCACCCGATAACATAAGTGCGTATAGTCAAGGCTATGGTTTCCCCAGTTGCAATGGATGGCTGTGAAGGTTGGACCATAAGAAAGGCTGAGCAACAGAGAATGGAGGCCTTTGAACTCTGGTGCTGGAGAAGACTCCTGCAAGTCCCTTGGACTGCAAGGTGATCAAACTGGTCAGTCCTAGAGGAGATCAACCTTAACTGGTTCTTCAGAAAGCCAGATTCTGAAGAGGAAACTCAAATACTTTGGCCACCTAATGGGAAGAAAGGACTCACTGGAGAAGAGCCTAATGCTGGGAAAGATTGAGGGCAGAAGAAGAAGGGGATGACAGAGAATGAGGTGGCTGGATGAAGTCACCGAAGCAGTCGGTGTGAGCTTGAATGGACTCCGGAGGATGGAAGAGGACAGGAAGGCCTGGAGGAACGTTGTCCATGGGGTTGCAATGGATTGGACACAACTTCGCAACTAACAACAAGTGTTCTAGCCATGTATGATGCGAAAAAGGCACAAGAGAACCAAGCAATTAACAGTGGCAATCTATACAAAATTTAAAAAATTGGAAGATTGCTGTCGTGGATTCAGTCTGAAGAAAAAGCACCACACTGATGAACCTAGTTTATTGCCACCATCACTGGGTGCCTGCTTTAGAAGAAAGAAAGATCCTGAATAATTCATTTATATTTTAATTTAATGTATTTACTTACTTGTTTAAATTATGCTTTATTACTTGTGTAAATAATTCAAGGCAGTGAACACACTTAATACTCCTCCCTCCTCCTATTTTCTCTACAACAACCACTCATGAAGTGGGCTTGGCTGAGAGAGGGACTGGCCCAAAGTCACCCAGCTGACTTTCATGCCAACGGTGATGACCAGAACTAACAATCTACTGGTGATTGGCCTCAAGTCATCCAGTTGGCATTCATGCTTAAGGCGGCATCAGAACCAGAACTCACAGTTTCCTGGTGATTGGCCTCAAGAGGGATAAATGAGGAACTCATCAAATTTGCAGATGACACCAAGCTGGCAGGAATAGCCAACACTCCAGAAGTCAGGCTTAAGATACAGAAGGATCTTGACAAACTTGAACAATGGGCACTATCTAACAAAATGAAATTCAATGGTGAAGAGAGTAAGGTTCTACATTTAGACAAGAAAAACGAAATGCACAGGTACAGTATAGGTGGCAACTTGCTCAATAGTAGTAACTGTGAGAGGGATCTTGGAGTCCTAGTGGACAACCATTTAAATATGAGCCAGCCGTGTGCAGCAGCTGCCAAAAAAGCCAACACAGTTCTAGGCTGCATAAACAGAGGGATAGAATCAAGATCACATGAAGTGTTAAATACCCCTTTATAATGCCTTGGTAAGGCGACACTTGGAATACTGCATCCAGTTTTGGTCGCCACAATGTAAAAAAGATGTGGAGACTTCAGAAAGAGGGCAGAGAAGAGCAACAAAGATGATTAGGGCACTGGAGGCTAAAACATATGAAGAACGGTTGCAGGAACTGGGTATGTCTACTTTAAAGAAAAGAAGGACTAGGGGTGATATGATAGCAGTGTTCCAATATCTCAGGGGCTGCCACAAAGAAGAGAGAGTCAAACTATTCTCCAAGGCACCAGAGGGTATAACAAGAAGCAATGGGTGGAAACTGATCAAGGAGAGAAGCAAGTTAGAACTGAGGAGAAGTTTCCTGACAGTTAGAACAATTAGTCAATGGAACAACTTGCCTCCAGAAGATGTGAATGCTCCAACACTGGAAGTCTTTAAGAAGATGTTGGATAACCAGTTGTCTGAAGTGGTGTAGGGTGGGTAAAATGAGGGCCCAGATCGTTGAGAGCAATAAGCGGAATCTGTAAACCGCTTAGAGAGGGCTGTAAAAAAAGCACTGTGAAGCAGTATATAAGTTCTAAGTGCTATTGCTATTTGTTTGAAAAGGCATAGGATCTCCTGCTTGAGAAGGGGATTGGATTAGAAGGCCTCCAAGGTCCCTCTCAACACTATTATTTTATGGGCAGGCTGAGCCTAAGAACCGGGTCAAACACATCATTAGTTTGGAGTCTCTATAACTCTGTAAGAGACCTAAATCCACCCCCCCCTAAAGTTTCTTGATTCTTCTCTGGCACCAATTTGCCTTGACCACTAATGGTTCAGAGTCTTGTGTATGGGTAGCAGGAAATAAACTCACAGTACATTTGAACTCTACCTCAGTTCCTGCCTTCTTGCATCTGACAATTTTGTTTCTAAGTCCCTTTGAAAAGAACCGAGGTGCCCACTTCCCCCCAATACATTTAAAACAAGTCATTTTGGAAAGCCACAGCAAGCTGAAGATGAATGGAGGTGTGGTGAAGGTGGGGGCAGAGGGAAAGGAAAGCAGGCATTGAGCTCCTTTTATCAATATTTCTCCTGAAAATGTATAATGCATTTTCTTTTCTGAAAAATTAATAACCTTGCTTTGTCTCTATTGACTTTTTCTCTGGCTCGTAGTGGATGTCCAGTGGAAATTGAGTGGAGAGCGAAAAAAACACCGGCTGACCCACAGCCAACCAGCTCTGGAATCTTGTCAATGGCTGCATGTTGCCGCCTTCCAGACACAGAGTCTCTCCCGCACTGCAGGAACAGAAGCCTTGGAAATGTTATTTCTTGTCCCTTGGCGGCTCTGCCCATGATTCATTTGGCTTGGTTTAAAACAGGGGTGTCCAACTTTGGCAACTTGAAGGTTTGTGGACTTCAACTCCCAGAATTCCCCAGAGGCTAAAACATAGGATGAACCGTTGCAGGAACTGGGCATGGCTAGTCTAGTGAAGAGAAGGACCAGGGGAGACACGATAGAGGTGTTCCAACATTTGAGGGGCTGTTACAGAGGATAAGGGATGTGTTGGCTCAATGGCTGAGACGCTGAGCTTGTCGATCAGAAAGGTCGGCAGTTCAGTGGTTCAAATCCCTAGCACCATGTAATGGAATGAGCTCCCATTACTTGTCCCAGCTTCTGCCAACCTAGCAATTCGAAAGCATGTAAAAATGCAAGTAGAAAAATAGGGCCCACCTTGGGTGGGAAGGTAACAGCATTCCATGCGCCTTCAATGTTTAGTCATGCCGGCCACATGATCACAGAGACGTCTTTGGACAGCGCAGGCTCTTTGGCTTTGAAATGGAGATGAGCACTGCCCCCCCTAGAGTTGGGTACGACTACATTTTGAGTACTTTGAAAATGTGCCGGGGGGGGGGGGGACTTTACCTTTACCTAACAGAGAGGAGAGGGGGGGTCAAGCTATTTTCCAAAGCACTTTGAAAGTCAGACAAGGAATAATGGATGGAAACTGATCAAGGAGAGATTCAACCTGGAAATAAGGAGAATTTTTCTGACATTGAGAACAATCAACCAATGGAACAGAAGTTGTCTTCGGAAGTTGTGGGAGCTTTGTCACTGGAAGCTTTCAAGAAGAGACTGAACTGCCATCTGTCAAAAATGGTGTAGGGTCTGCTTGAGGGGGGAGGGGTTGGACTAAATGATTTACAAGGTCCCTTCCAACTCTGTTAATCTGTATCTGGTCCAAAAGGAAGAGGGAGCCTCAGGGTCTATTGGTTGAGCCTGCAGAAGAGAACCAGGGTAGAAACAGATTGCGACATAATAGTTGAGCTAGGATTCAGAAGATCCAGGTTCTAGCTCCTCTTCAGTTTTGAATATTTACTGGGTAACTTTGGGCCAGTTTCTTTCCCTCTTTCCCCAGGCAGCCTCAAAACAAAGACAGAGTTGTGATCCAGGGTAGAACAATTTAGGATTCTGTTTTTGTTTGTTTGTTTCTGGTTTTCCTGCTTGAGTCCACATCAAGGAGTTCAGAAATATGACAATCTCGGCTACTGCTGAGAAGACAAATGGAACTCATCCCAAAAGCCCATGAGACTGGTCTTGGTATTCTAAAATTCAACCTCAGGGTATGGGGTCGTGTTAATATTATTTGCAATGGGAAAAGTATCAGCTAATAACGATCCAAATTGAAAATATTTGATGGTAAATTCCAAAGATGGGTCTGTCAATCTGTCCATCTCTCTCTCTTCCTCTCTCCCCCTGCCCTGCTCTCTTGTCTATCATGTATACTGTATCTCTCATCTATATAACTTTACATCTCTCCTCTCTCTCTCTCTCTCTCTCTCTCTCTCTCTCTCTCAGCTCTCTCTCTATCTATCTATTATCTATCTATCATTATCTATCTACCTATCATCTATCTATCTATCTATCTATCTATCTATCTATCTATCTATCTATCTATCTATCTATCTCTCTCTCATCTACCTATCATTATCTATCTATCTATCTATCTATCTATCTATCTATCTATCTATCTATCTATCTATCTATCTATCTATCTATCTATCATCTCTCTCTCTATCCATCCACCTACCTACCTACCTACCTACCTACCTACCTATATCATTTAAATTTGTATTATTATTTAAAGCAGAATTGGCATCTGGGAAGCCTTGAGACAAATTCAGACCCCTTTTTTTGCACTTGTTGGAATTTCTCTAGGGTTGTGATATTAAAATGTTAGCTTCCTGCTATTTTGAAGAGAGAGAAAAGTGAATACTGTAAGGAAAATGCCAAAGTGGGTTAAACATAGGAAAAAGAAGAGAGGAGATGAGAGAAAGAACTCATCCCATACTCCAAATCCCAGCAAACAGCAAGATGTTCTGTTTCCGCAATCTTCCCTCCCCCTAATTAATTGTTGCCCTAACCATGAAAAGCTATCTCTTTGTGGTTTTAAAAATGTATGTCTTCATATTTAAGTCTGAAAGGTTCCCAGGGCAATTGATTTAAATTTAAATAAATATTATTAAATAAATAATTTTAAATAAAAGTAAATCAAAATATATTGAATCTAAAAAGATATCCTTGCAATCAAGCTTACATTGTAATAATAATTACCAAAAATGTAAAGGCCACAAATGGAAAATGAACAAATATAAATTTCTATTATGTTTTTCTCTGCCTAGCATTAAATCATCAACTCATCAAATCAGAGGAAAGAAGCAGGTGTAATTCTATTTTGTCTTTCCAGAGCTGATACTTATTAAAAGTAATCTTCCATTTTTATTTCCCTGATGGCTTTCAAATATCAGCTAGTATTACAGGATCACTGAGCATCATTGTCCTCACTCCCTCCTTCCATCCCTCCCTCCCTCCTTCCATCCCTCCCTCCCTCCCATCCATCCATTGATCCATCCATCCATCCATAGATCCATTCATACAATCCATCCATCCTTCCATCCCTCCCGCCCTCCCTCCCATCCATCCATCCATCCATCCATCTATCCAATCCATCCAGCCCATTCCTCCATCCCTTCCATCCAATCCATCCATTCTACCCTCCCTCCCATCCATCCATTCTTCCCTCCCTCCCACCTATCCCATCCATCCATCCATTAAAAGCAGAGTATGCAAAAATAAATAAATGAGAGCTCTCTTATATTTAGAAATAAAATTTAACAGAGAGGGGGAGAAAGGGGGCAGAGGGAAAGATCTAAAAAATAAAATCATAGTGAGCAGGAACAACAATTTCATTTCATTTATTAAATTTTTCATTTCATTTCAATGAAGAAGACCTCTTTTTGGGTCTCTCCTATGAGCCTCTCAATAGAACTACTGTATCTGGGCTGCAACAAATCAGTGCATCACTAGATGGCAAGCAATTCTGTATAAATCTCTTTCCTGCCACCTATTGGTCATTCCACGTTTTGCAGGAGAAATCTAATATTCCTATTATTGGTCATGCTCTCTGGTTATAAGTAGAAGTTAAGTAAATCCCACCACTGGTCAGAAGGTTGCAAAAGGTGATCCCAGGCCCCAGGACATTGCAACTATCACATATATCTGAGCCAGATGTCTGAATTTTGATCACATAACCACAGGGATGCTGCAATGGTTGTAAGTATGGAAAATGGTCATAAGTCACTTTATTCCGTTGTAACTTCCCATGGTCACTAAATGAAATATTGTATTTGAGGACTACTTGTATATCTGGCTTGGTGACCGTGAGCCTTCCTGTCTGATATATCAATTTTCAACTCTCTAAACCTTTAAACCTGCGTGCAAGAACTTGATTATAGCAATCATTCCAGACTCATCATGGCCAGAATCGGTACTTTTTGCAGACAAGAGTGATTTTATTATGGTACACAGAAATCTAAGCCTAAATATGTTTCTTTGTTTCTGTGTCTAAATTCCAGGCCTCCCCCCCCCCCTTGCTTTATGGAGTCAGTAGAAATTTGGCTGTTCTCTTGGTGACTTTGAGATTGGGAGAGCTGCCTCCTCGGTGATGATTTTACTGTTCTTGCATCTGCAGTTTCATTCCTTACATCAAGGTGCAGGAAGAGCATCTTAGAATCCTACTTGGCTAAAAACAGAATATGAATCGGCAAGGTGACACTGATGCTAAAAAGCATTTTAGGCTGCCCCAAGCAGAATTATGGCACCCAAATAATGGGGAGTTATGGTACCGCTCACTTTGCTGTAGACAGACCCTTGCTGTGTTAATACCATATTTTAACAAAATTTTATGGGAAAGTGAGCAATTTTTTCAGAAGAGGCAACTCAGTCCGGATATAAGAGGCAGGGAGAAAAAGTGTTTCAAAGAGATTCTGCCATAATTAACTCACTATAACTGAAACTAGGTTTTTAACAGAATAAAAAAAAAAACAGAGTTGGAAGGGACTTTGGAGGTCTTCTAGTCCAACCCTCTGCTCAGGCAGGAAACCCTCTACCATTTCACACAAATGGTTGTCCAATCTCTTCTTAAAAACCTCTAGTGTTGGAGCATTCACAACTTTAGAGGCAGGTTGTTCCACTGATTAATTGTTCTAACTGTCGGGAAATTTCTCCTTCGTTCTAAGTTGCTTCTCTCCTTAATTAGTTTCCACCCATTGCTTCTTGTTCTACCCTCAGGTGCTTTGGAGAATAGCTTGACTCCCTGTTCTTTGTGGCAGCCCCTGAGATATTGGAACACTGCTATCATGTCACCCCTGGTCCTTCTTTTCACTAAACTAGAGATATCCATCCTTCAAGATACTCCAGCAACCTTCAAGTTCATGCGTTTATTCTGGACTAACATTAAAGAGACTTTTCTGAAATCAGTGTTGTTCTCACTTCTTTTGTCAGGGTTCCAAATAGCATCTAAAAGTAAATCAGAGTCCGAAGCAAAAGATTCCTCAAAGTTCCAATTTATTAAGACAGCCATGTTGGCACATCTGGGAAAATCCAAATCTGAAAGTTTCCAAGTTTTCCCACCCAGTTGAAAGTTCAAGATCTTGCCGCAACACCCATGAGTCCATTAAATGGTCCAATCTTCCACTGCCATGTTGGCAGTTTCCACCCATCCGGTTCTGCCCAGGTGTAGAGACAAAGGATGACCCTGGCTTTCTAGAAAGAATGTTATTATGGCTACATATCACCCAACTCCGTATAATCTCCCCTCCCATTTTCCCACAATAGAAAATGAATAGTAAAAAGTTTGGCAGGCCTGAAGTCCAAAAGAAAAGAAGGCTTGCAGACCTGACATCCTTGATCTCACCAGCTCCATTGACAGAACTAGAACAAATGCAAAAGAGGAGATCATACATGATCACAATATTAGAAATTAAATCTTGGGATGGAAGGAAAGGAGGGGGACTGGGCACATTTAGTTTGAAGAAGTTCAGATTGAGATAAGGAATACAGTACAGGAAGTCCTTCACTTAGGACCCCAAATGAGATCAGAATTTCCATTGCTGAGCAAAGTGATTGTTAAGTGAGTCAGACCCATTCACAATATTTTTTCCATGCTCGTTAAGCAAGTCACTGCAATTAAGTGCAGCTCCCCCCCCCCATTGATTTTGCTGGTCAGAAGTTGGCTGTGACAGTCTCAAGTGGCTATCAAGTGACCACGAGACACTGCAATCGTTGTAAATACCTGCCAGTTGCCAAGAGCCCATATTTTTATCACATGACCCTGGGGATGCTGTGATGGTTGTAAATGCAAGGAGTGCTTACATCTAGTCCTCAACTTGCAACATTTCACAGTGACCGTTCAAAGTTACAACAGCATTGAAAAAAGTGACTTATGGCAGTTTTTCACACTTACAATCCCACAGTCATGTGATCAAAATTCTGATGCTTGGCAGCTGACTCACATTTATGACGGTTGCAGTGTCCTGGGACCATGTGATTCCCCTTTTGCAACCTCCTGACAAGCACAGTCAATGAGGAAGCCAGACTCACTTCATAACCATGTTACTAATCTAACAAGCGCAGTGATTCACTTAACACCGGGGGCAAGGGAAGCCGTAAAATGGATCATAACTGACATAACCAATATCTCACTTAGCAACAGAAATTTTGGGCTCGATTGTGGTTGCACGTCAAGGACTGCCTGTCGTTTTGCTTTAGCGCCGTTGTAACTCTGAACCGTAGCTAAATGAATAGTTGTAAATCAAGGACTACCTGTATGCAAATGGTGGGGTTTGCATGATAATGTTTCATTATGTGCCCCTTTTTCCTCTCCTCCAACAAACCCCACCATGTTTGAGTCTGTGGTTCTCCAAGTCAATCACGGAGCCAGTAGTGGGATTCAGCCAGTTTGCACTGGTTCGGTCGAACTGGTTATTAAATTAAACACCACCACCACCACCACCCGCTATCAAAGTGGATCTTGGGTGCTGCACTGCAATGAAGAAACGGGCAACGGAGCTGCTGGCATGACGGAAGGAGAAGGCTGCTTTCCCTCTTTCTTCTCCCTGCTCCTCCTCCTCCTTCCCTTGTGCCAGCCGCTCCGTTTCCCATTTCTCCATTGCAGCGCAGCGCCCAGGATCCACTTTGATAGCAGGGTGTGTGTGTGAAATTTAACAACCGGTTCACCCAGGGTCAGGTTGGCCATCGTGGGAGGCTCATCCCCGCGACAGAGCTGGAGGACAGGGATGGGCCATGCCTCCCACCACAGCCAACCTGACCCTGGGCGAACCAGTTGTTAAAGAGCCGAGGTGGCGCAGTGGTTAGGGTGCAGTACTGCAGGCCACTTCAGCTGACTGTTATCTGCAGTTCGGCGGTTCTAATCTCACCGGCTCAAGGTTGACTCAGCCTTCCATCCTTCCGAGGTGGGTGAAATGAGGACCCAGACTGTGGGGGCGATATGCTGACTCTGTAAACCGCTTAGAGAGGGCTGAAAGCCCTATGAAGCGGTATATAAGTCTAACTGCTATTGCTATTGCTATTGCTATAAATTATTTGAATCCCACCACTGCACGGAGCCCTCCTAACTCAGCCCTCCACCTAGACTTGGGCTGCTGGAAATCTGGGCCAGGCTGAATCGGTCTCATTAGGAGGAGTTTGATGGCTGAGGCTCAAGATCAGAACAAAGATTTATGCTGAGGTTTAAGAACACCGGTCTGTCTGGCAGAGATACTGCTAAGATCTCGGCAGCTGACAGGGCCAGTGGATTGCCAGTCAAATATTGAACAAGGACATCAATGATGTTAGCCCTAAGTGAAAACAAACAACCAAGAAGGGGGAAAAAGAGAGCAGTTAATGGTCTTCTTGAGACATTCTCTTGGCACAGCGGGTTCTTGTGGTACCTGGCACAAACATTACTTATGTCAAAGTGAAGAACCGCTTAGCACAGCCGTCATTTTGCAACAGCTGTTCAGACAAATATTCCCTGTGTACAAATCAGCTCTATGAACTGAAAGCTCTTCTCCAGGGAACTCAGGGGAAGAGGCAAAGGAGGGGATGCGAGGTTTGCACATGAGGAGAGGGGGCCCTGGATACATGAATCAAGAGATGTAGTGCTGCCCAGGGGTTAGAGTCCCATGGAAAATGATGGGGGCGCCATAGCTTGATCCAGAAGCTCAATGAATACTGGCTGTGTTCACACCAGAAGTGGTATTCAGCCAGTTCTCACCAGTTCTGGAGAACCGGTAGCAGAAATTTTGAGTAGTTTGGAGAACCGTTAAATATCATCTCTGACTGGTCCCCTGCCCCCATCTATTCTCTGCCTCCCGAGTCTCAACTGATTGGGAGGGAATGAGGATTTTGCAGTATCCTTCCCCTGGAGTGGGGAGGGAATGGGGATTTTGCAGTATCCTTCCCCTGGAGTGGGGAGGGAATGGGGATTTTACAGTATCCTTCCCCTGGAGTGGGGAGGGAATGGAGATTTTACAGTATCCTTCCCCTGGAGTGGGGAGGGAATGGGGATTTTGCAATATCCTTCCTTTGGAGTGGGGAGGGAATGGGGATTTTGCAGTATCCTTCCCTTGGAGTGGGGAGGGAATGGGGATTTTGCAGTATCCTTCCCCTGGAGTGGGAAGGGAATGGGGATTTTGCAGTATCCTTCCCCTGGAGTGGGGAGGGAATGGGGATTTTGCAATATCCTTCCCTTGGAGTGGGGAGGGAATGGGGATTTTGCAGTATCCTTCCCTTGGAGTGGGGAGGGAATGGGGATTTTGCAGTATCCTTCCCCTGGAGTGGGGAGGGAATGGGGATTTTGCAGTATCCTTCCCTTGGAGTGGGGAGGGAATGGGGATTTTGCAATATCCTTCCTTTGGAGTGGGGAGGGAATGGGGATTTTGCAGTATCCTTCCCTTGGAGTGGGGAGGGAATGGGGATTTTGCAGTATCCTTCCCCTGGAGTGGGAAGGGAATGGGGATTTTGCAGTATCCTTCCCCTGGAGTGGGGAGGGAATGGGGATTTTGCAATATCCTTCCCTTGGAGTGGGAAGGGAATGGGGAGTTTGCAGTATCCTTCCCCTGGAGTGGGAAGGGAATGGGGATTTTGCAGTATTCTTCCCTTGGAGTGGGGAGGGAATGGGGATTTTGCAGTATCCTTCCCCTGGAGTGGGGAGGGAATGGGGATTTTGCAGTATCCTTCCCTTGGAGTGGGGAGGGAATGGGGATTTTGCAATATCCTTCCCTTGGAGTGGGGAGGGAATGGGGATTTTGCAGTATCCTTCCCTTGGAGTGGGGAGGGAATGGGGATTTTGCAGTATCCTTCCCTTGGAGTGGGGAGGGAATGGGGATTTTGCAATATCCTTCCCTTGGAGTGGGGAGGGAATGGGGATTTTGCAGTATCCTTCCCTTGGAGTGGGGAGGGAATGGGGATTTTGCAGTATCCTTCCCCTGGAGTGGGAAAGGAATGGAGATTTTTATAGTATTCTTCCCTTGCCTTGCCCACCAAGCCTTGCCCACCAAGCCACACTCACAGAACCGGTAGTAAAGACAGGAAGGGCAAGCGGGAGAAGAGGAGAGGAGAAGGGGGAGAGGGGAGAGAGTGAAGGGGAGACAGGAAGGGGATGCCCAGCTCCAAGTAATGCACCCATAACAAATTTAATTCCAAGGGAAAAGGGAAAGGAAAGGAGGGGGGGAGAAGAGGGGGAGGGAAGGGAGGTGAGACAGGAAGGGGAAGGGGAAGGAGGAGAGGAGTGGAGAGGAGAGGGGAAGAGGGGAGATAAGGGAGGGGAGACAGGAAGGAGAAGGAGGAGAGGAGAGCAGGAGATGAGGCAAGAAGAAGAGGAGGAGAGGAAAAGAGGGGAGGTAAGGCAGGAAGGAGAAGGGGAAGAGAAAGGAGAGGAGACAGACCAGGGAATGGGTTATTGCTCCACCCTGGCCAAGAATGGTGCAGAATATTCCTTTGCATGAATAGATCCAGTGGTCCTTCACTTGTTGCTGAATTACAATGCCTAGTATCCTTACCAGTGCCTCAGAGGATTGCTGGTGTTGTCGATTAACAATCTATGGAGCACCACTAAGCTTTTTCTTTTCAGGGAATGAGGGATTGCTTTCTGACATTGAAATATTTCTGAAAAACTGGGCCGATATCCTCAAGTTGGAGGATCACAAGTTTGTTGCCCATGGTAAAACTTCTAAGATAAATGGGAAAATCCTTCAAATGAATATAATTAGCCATATTTGATTGGGTGCGTTCAACTATATTAAAAAAAAAATGAAGCTAAAGAGTTGCATAATGTTACTATATGAAATCATAGTTACGTTTTCCCCATCTACAGCTCTTCTTGGAGATCTCTTCTCCAGTGAAATATCAGCCTATCTTTAAAAATCTCAATGGAGTCTAATGCAACATTTTGACTCCGGACATCTTCCTGTAGTTTTGGAGATCGCCCTATGAAGAAATATGCTTTCTTCTAGCATATTTTTGTTTTACCGTATATACTCGAGTATAGGCCGACCCGAATATAAGCCGAGGCACCTAAGTTTACCACAAAAAACTGGAAAAGTTATTGACTCGAGTATAAGCCTAGGGTGGGAAATGCAGCAGCTACCGGTAAATTTCAAAAATAAAAATAGATACCAATAATGTTTTTGAATATTTATTTCAAAGAAAAACAGTAAACTAGCGGTGTATTCAATGAAATACTTCACTCACCTCATGATGCTGATGTCCCGCTGTGATGATGATGTCCCGTGCAGCCGCGGGAGCGATGTCCCGCCTCCTATGACACACGGCACAGTGATTCCTATCATTGGATCACTGTACCAGAGGAGGTGGGACATCGCTATGTGGCTGCTTGCCATAACAAGGAGGAGGTGGGACATCGTTGCAGAGCGGCAGGAGGGGGAGGAAGGGGAATCGTAAGACAGCCCTGCATTACATTAGAACGTGAGGAGGGGGGATGGTGCGCTGCGCGCTGCGCGGCAAACTGACACAGAGGGAGGGGAAACTCACAGGGGCACTGGGCCATTCACGAGTGTCACCCAGCGGCATGGCCCTGCCCCTTTTTCTCCTCCATTTCGCGCAAATTTTTCACTGACTCGAGTATAAGCCGAGGCGGCTTTTTTCAGCCCAAAAAGTGGGCTGAAAAACTAGGCTTATACTCGAGTATATACAGTATTCACTGAATTTCTCAGTTTGGTCAACAACTGTGGCATTTCCTGGGTGGTCTCCCATCCAAATTTTCACCAGGTTGGATGCTGCTTATCTGCCCCAATACTGCCAAAATGTCAAATATGCTGTCCGTTAGGAGATGATTAAAGGTTTTTAATCAATTCAGCTGCTTCAACTATTTACACTGAATGTTTTTTTTGCTTATATATAATTCTCTTATTGTCAAAGGTGATTTTATTATTATTTTTTAATACTTTAAATCATTAGTTTTTCACACAGTATACATTCAATTCCTTAAGAAATACGTGTTCTCTCTCTGGAGAGCTCCAAATAGAGATTAAAGGGCCATCTGTCAGAGATATTCTAGTGGGAGGGAGGGAGTTGGAAAGATGATCTTAAAGACCTCTTGCAATTCAATGATTCTACGGTTAATAATTTTCTGTACCTTTTTTTTTTTAGTCTTGTCACATCAATGTCTTGACTCTTGGGGACTATCTGGACTGATTCCTGCCATTTTCTTGGCAACATTTTTGGAAGCGGTTTGTCCTTGCCTGCTTTTTCCTAGGTCTTTGAGAGAAAGATTGGGCCAAAGCCATCCCACAAAACCACTGAACCAAACAGGCTCTCTTCGTATCTCCTACAAGCTTTAAATGTTTGCTGGAAGACTTGCTCTACCTTATTAAGCTGCAATCATCTTAGGATCATCATTCCCTCAAATCCCAAGATTAAAGCGACGAAGATTTAGAGCAAGGTGTGTTTCAATTACACACATCCTCAAAGGTTCATGCCACAACACGTAGGAAGTTAGCACTCACCCCTCTCCTAGAAAAATGAGATATTTCTAGAAATACTAAAAGGGCAGAATATTTCCCCTAAAAGAGGAGGCAGAAACTCATCCCCCCACCCCTTTGTCAATGGGCCATTAAGGCCTGGACCATTCTACTCTACATAACAAAGATGTACCTCCTTCAGGCAGAGCCAAAATAGGAATTGTTCAAAACCCTTTCATTACATCATCACCCCAGCAAGGCTCAATCAAACTAGGGATTCAAAACACAGCCTACAAAGTTACCCCTGCATGACCCCATGGGGGTCTGACAACCAATCAGAACACAAGCTCAAATTCAAAACTCAACAGAGGGCATAACACCTAGGCAGTCTCAGCATCTCTTCCTTTTTGCCCAGGACCTCAAACCAATTGGTCCTGTCCATCAATAAACCTTCTTTCCAAGCAACTTCCATGAATCCAGTGTCTCTTTCCCCACTTGGAGCTGAACCCAGATGGACATTTCTTCCAACAAGAACAAGAAGCAATGGGTGGAAACTAATCCAAGAGAGAAGCAACTTAGAACTGAGGAGGAATTTCCTGACAGTTTGAACAATTAATCAGTGGAACAGAAATTGCCTCCAGAAGTTGTGAATGCCCCAACACTGGACGTTTTAAAGAAGATGTTGGATAACCATTTGTCTGAAGTGGTGTAGGGTTTCCTGCCTAAACAGGGCGTTGGACTAAAAGACCTCCAAGGTCCCTTCCAGCTCTGTTATTCTAAATATAATGGGAAAATCTCAACAGCAAGTTAGTTTCAGCTTTTCTCAACTACTATAGGCCAAGGCTACAAGTCTTAAAGTTGCCAAGTTTGGGAACCACTGCTCTAGGCTATACAGATATTGGGCTAGCATAAAATCAAGGAAGATTTAAACCACCACCCCCCCAATAATACCCATGAAATCTTTTTAAAGCAGGTTTAGGAGCTCCAAATCCCATCAAACCACTGGTCCCCCTTCATCCCCTCAGAGCCGAAATCCAAAAGTAAAGAGTTAGAACGGAAGAAGCTTCTTGGATGAGAAACAAGGAAAAAAACAAGAAAGCCCAACTGCCTTTTGGGTAGGGGAAAAAAAAGCACCTTTGGGGCTGAAAATAAACAGGTTTTGCGGGCAAAGGAGTGGATCACGGGCGGCACACTGCATCACAGAGAAAGCCAGCGTTCTCCACAAAGCTGCCATGGTGCTACACAGCGATAAGGAATGGGTCAATATAGTTTTCTAGAAGTTTCCCCCCTCCCCCCCTTTTTTTTTTCAGAAGGGAGAAGAAGATGAAGAAAGGTTAAATGTGAGCTCTTTATTGATTCATTTTCTCCCTCTCTTCCCCCACCCCTGGAGCCAGCTTGAAGGATAGATTGCAGCCCCAAACTGACCAACTGACCACGGAGGGGACATTGGAGACCAGTCCGCAGTTGCTGACCAATGGCTACCCGGGAGACTCGTTGCCTAGCAACCCATCTGGGAGAAGGTAAAGGGGTGGGGGGGGGAGAGAGAGAGATGGATTTTTTCCAAATGCAGCAACAGCAGCCTCAGCCGCCGGATCAATTCTGCAACATGGGCAACAGTGACCAAACCGAGTCATTTTTGCTTGGAGCACCTATTGATCTCGCTCTGCTGTGGGCATTGAATGAGGTTTAATAAGCCCCCGGTAAGCAGAAACAAGGGCTTAAGTGATAGGTTTGCAGTCAAACATCAACTTATTTTGGTCTTTCCCCCTCTGGAAGGAAGGAAGGAAGGAAGGAAGGAAGGAAGGAAGGAAGGAAGGAAGGAAGGAAGGAAGGAAGGAAGGAAGGAAGGAAGGAGTCATGTATGGCTAAAAAAATGCATACTAAAAGTGGCTTATATGAAACATAGCACAGAAGTTCCCATAGGACTATCAAATCTGCTTCGCAAACATTTTAGTGGCCTTTTGATGTCAGGACAGTCAATTTGGTGTAGTGGTTAAGGGTTCCACCACAAAACCGCGGAGGACAAAATCGCGCTCGATGAAAGCGCGCATTTGACATCATCACAGCGCAACGAAAACATCGCGCTGTGATCGAAAAATGTAAAAATAAAGCGAAAACCTTACCCTAACCCCCCCAAACCTAACCCTAACCCTAAACCTAAACCTAACCCTTAACCTAACCCTAAATCTAACCCTAAACCTAACCGTTAACGTAACACTAAACCTAACGCTAACCCTTAACCTAACCCTAAACCTAAACCTAAACCTAACCCTTACCTTTATGTGAATCAGCTTGTTTTAATTTTAATTTTATTTCAATTTTTAATTTTTTTCGTCGCGCTGTGATGACGTCACATGCGCGCTTTCGTCGAGCGCGATTTTGTCCTCCGCGGTTTTGACGGGTCACGGTGGTTAAGGCATCAGACCAGGAGACCCTTAACTCTAGCCCAGGGTGGGTTGCTGCCGATTTTACCACCGGTTCGCAACCCGTGAACAAGGCGCGCTACGCACATGTGCTCTGTTCAGTGTAAATTGTTCTTTGAACGTGCACAGAACAATTTACAGTGAACTGCGCACGGGCAGTCACTAAAAACCAAAATGGCAGCAGCCCAGTGGCAGCGAGGAAACTGGTTTGGGGGCGTGGCCAGCCTGGGTGGCTGCCGGTTCTACGACCTAAGCCTGAATTCCACTACCAGTTCAGCCAAACCGGGCCAAACGGGGAACAATCCAACTCTGCTCTAGTCTCACCTTAGATCCTAAGGTGACCTTTGGCCAGTTATTTCCCCTCAGCCCTAGTAAAGTAACAATGGCAAACCACGCCTGAAAACCCTTGCAAACAAAACAGCCCTCTGGGTCCTTGTCCAGGCAGTTTCCAAGAACCAGACACCATTGAAGGGAAGAAATTGTATATAATGGAAGATAATATTTATAGCTCAAGGTTGAACTGTGGGGTCTTCGGTGCTCTCTGAGCTTGGTTGTTTTCTTGCAGATGTTTCGTTACCAAACTAGGTAACATCAGCAGAGCTAAAAGGAGAAGGTCTCCCATTTGTTATTGATGTTACCAGGGGTGGGCTGCTGTGGGTTAGCAGGGGTTCGGGCAATCCTCTAGCTAAGGATCTGCCCAGTTTGGCGAACCTGCAAATCCCACCCCTGGCTGGCCCCTCCCACCCCGCGCCTCCCAGGAGTCTCCACATGGCCCATTTGGAATGCCAGGTAAATACAGGGCCCATGTGGAGGCTCTGGGAGGGCAAAAAATAAGCTGCCCGGAAGTTTCAGAAGGCTGGAAACAGGCCCGTTTATGGCCTTTGGAACCCTGGGAGGCCATTTTTGCCCTCCTGGAGGCTTGAAGAAAGCCTCTGGAGCCTGGGGAGAGCGAAAACTCTCCTCCTCACTGTTGTAATATAACTCCTTGTGTAGGTGTGGGTCACCCATGGCCCAGTGCATAACAGGGCATGCAGAGCCACGCTGAACCACATAGGAAAAAACAAACTCCTAAAGAACATAACATCCTGATAGTTCGTAACATAACATCCTGATAGTTCACTCTAGATGTGCCTTACCAATGACGCCCAGGATTTGACCATATATAGACAGAACTTCCCTGAGCAGTAGATTAGAAATTGTAGTTTGACAGGCTGTCTTAAATCACATGCTGATTGCTGATTGCTCCTCCTGCCTTTGTCCTATCTCAATAAAAGGGGCTCCCCAGGTCCAATCTGGGTCGCTCCATCCCGAGAAAGCTCGTGTCCGTGTCTTTTCTCAACATTGGCCTCATGGATGAACCACGGGTACATCACACCTCACTATGGTGCAGGAGGCCAACTAGGCAACGCCCACCATGGCCATGCCCATCCAGCAACCAGGCAGAGGACCCGTTGCTAAATTTTTTGAAGCCCACCCCTGGATGTTTGATAATGTTGTTTTTGGTAACAAGTAATCTTACCAAACATCTGCAAGAAAATAACCAAGCTCAGAGAGAGCACCGAGGATCCTGCAGAAATTGTGTTTCTTTGATGCCACCCATTGTCCATTTGGATCTTTGCAGATCAGCTTTACCTTTAAGAATGTCTTCTGACTATAGGCAGGAACATGGAGCAAGTGATGATCCTTCAGGTACCGTGATCCAAAGCTGGAAAAATGATATTGCAGGTATTTTGGTGAGTCTTCTTGGGTCCTCGGCACAGATTTTCAGAGGATCAGGACAGGCCGGTTCTTCATCCAAA
Organism: Thamnophis elegans; assembly: GCF_009769535.1. Classification (NCBI taxonomy): domain Eukaryota; kingdom Metazoa; phylum Chordata; class Lepidosauria; order Squamata; family Natricidae; genus Thamnophis; species Thamnophis elegans. Next base: position 169,855,599 of record NC_045541.1, read on the forward strand.
TTTTCAGATGAATCCAGAGGTTTGAATCTGAAGCTGGGGGGATATACCAGCAAAACAGTTGTCAACAGTTATCAATAGGGTTGTGCAATCCTATGGATTGGATTACAAGAACATGCTTTGGACCCAGCAAGGAAGTGCAGTAATCTGCATGGTCCCTTGGTCTGCATAGCTTGAAGTGTTAGAGTGCATGCCTTTAGTATCTGATTCAGTAATATTCACTTTAGTTGTTGTCACCATGCAACGTCACTGACCAGGGATGTGCAGTCAGGGGAGGCAGAGCCTCACCACTGTCATCATGAAAAGAAAAAAAAATGTAAAAGGAAAAAGGCAAGAGCTGAGGTCAGGCTGAGCTAATTGCTGCCAGAGTTACCATGGATGACTCTGCTTAGTGCTTAACTGTTTTAAAAAGCCTCTAAAAAAGCACCCTCTACAGGAGGCGGCAGGAGAACGACGTGCCTCATCTAGTCTGACTTTTTATGATCACTCGAGCAGAGCTAAGCAAGGGTTAAAAGCTGAAAAAATCCTGACGTAGATGAGGCACGTCGTTCTCCTGCCTCCTCCTGTAGAGGGCGCTTTTTAAAACAGTTAAGCAGAGTCATCCACAGTGACTCTGGCAGCAACTAGCCCAGCCTGACCTCAGCTCTTGCCTTTTTCCTTTTACATTTTTTTTCCTTTTCATCATGACAGGCAAGAGCAGAGTTGAAATCGTCTCTGAAACAGCTGGAAAAGGTACGTGTGCGTCGGAGGGTGGAGGAGGAATTCAAACTTCATCCTCCTGGTGCAACTTTGTGTGTGTGTGTGTGTGTGTATGAGAGAGGTGGGGAGGGAGAGAGGGAGGAAGGAGGGGAAAGGAGAAGAAAAAGAAAAAGAAAGAAGGAAACTTATTTAGCAAAGGAGAAAAACAAATGCTGTCGCTTTAAATCGGAACTGAGCATGCCTGGCTGTGGAATTCTGAGAATTGAAGTGCACAGGTCTAAAAATATTGCTGCCTCACCAGCTATAAACCTCACCGCACATCACTGCCACCCACCCACCTACCCAACCTGACACTATGCCATCCTATTTAGCCATGTTTTTTAAGCCGCACCCATGCGTGCAAGCCACATGCATGAGCAAAGCACATGCGCAGAAGGCCACTCGCTTGCTCATTTTCCGTGCACGGTGAAACAGTGGTAAAATTATGTGAAATCCACCTCTGCATATTTTGTCATTTTGGCCTGGAGCAGATAGTATAGTTAACACGGTGGAAGTAGTTGTAACTTTCCACTAGCCCATTTTGGAGAATAACATCCACCTTTCTGATTGAATTGTGCCATCACTCCTGATACAGAAAGTTGGAAAAAACTGATCATAGAAGAAAGAATGGCAGTTATTCCCTTTCTCTTTGGAGCCAGGTTCACAGCATACATTCAAGCCCAAATAAGGAGGAATCTACAGGTAGTCCACAATTGATCCAAAAAATTTCTATTGCTAAGTTAAGTGAATTTTGCCCCATTTTACAACCTTTCTTGCCACAGTTGTTAAGTGAATCATTGCAGTTGTTAAGTAAATCTGGTTTCCCCATTGACTTTGTCAGAAAGTTGTAAAAGTTGATCGCTAGACCCAGGACACTGAAACCATCATAAATATGAGTCAGTTGTCAAGCATCTGAATTTTGACCAAGTGACCATGGGGATGCTGCAAAGGTCGTAAGTGTGGAAAATGGTAATAAGTTGTGTGTCAACCCTGAAGCTAACCTGACTGAGGTCATTTTGAGGCTTCAGTGTTGCCACACTGGAGCCGGAGGGTAGGGAGGGGGAATAGAGATAGCTGGTTTTTTTTTGTAGCCAAAACAAAATACTTTCTCCCGGGAATCAAGGACATTCCCACAGGTGGCCGGAGAGTGGAGGAGTGAAGTTACCAGGCAACTGGATGGTACCTAGAATGGATCATGTGACTGTTTGGGGAAGGGGAAAATCTTTTACTTTTAATTAGGTGAAAACTGCGGGAACATTCAGAGTCAGTTTTCACCAGCCTGTGCCAACATGATATCTCCAATAAAATTGTTCTTTGAGGAGTTCACCTGCCTTGGAGTTCTATTTAGTATGGGTGTATTACTTGGAACCTTGACATCGTGTTTTTCATTTGTAATTTCAAATGGTCCCTAAATGAACTGTTGTAAGTGGAGGACTACCTGTAATTGGCTCCATTTAATCTATTTAAAGCAGTGGTGGGTTGCTACCTGTTTGGACTGGTTCAGCTAAACCAGTAGTGGTTTGGGGCCTGGGACGCTGGAACCAACAGTGACCCAGGCCTGCCACGCCCCCGAACCAGTTTTCCAGGTGGTGGCACCATCTTGTTTTTCGGTTCTGCGCATGCACAAAACAATTTTAATTGCACTGCGCATGCGCACGCACAAGTGAACCGGCAGTAGTGCCTGCCAGAACCCACCCCTGATCTAAAGGCCATGAGATTGACAAAATAGAGGGCTCCCACTAAGACTAAAGAGTATTTGTGCTTAGAAAAACCCCCACACAACAATCATCACCAGAGAAGAGGCATTACTCTCTTCTGGGTGCAGGGCAGAAGGAGACGGATGAGATGGAAAGGATCACATCGGAATGTACATCCTTTTCCTTACCAGACAATGAGGAACATGGCTGGTGGATTCTCTGGGAGACTTTGAGGCATTCCCTAGTAGTTGAGAAATAGAATAAGGAATGAAGAGTCCCTCTTCGGATTTAACTCACGATACTTTACAGGTAGTCCTTGACATACAACCACAATTGAGTTCAACTTTTCTGTTGCTAAGCGAAAAGTGAATTTTGCTCCATTTTGCTCCTTTCTTGTCACAGCTGTTAAGTGAATCACTGCAATTGTTCAGTTAGTATCATGGTTGTTAAGTGAAACTGGCTTCCCCATTGACTTTGCTTGCAAGAAGGTCACAAAAGTTGATCCAGGACATTGCAGCCGTCATAAATATGAATCTGTTGCCAAGCATCTGAATTTTGAGCATGTGACCCTGGGGATGCTGCAATGGTCTTGTGAAAAAACGGTCACAAGTCACTTTTTCCAGTGCCATTGCAAATTTGAACGATGTCAAGGTTCCAAGTAATACACCCATTAACTGTTGTAAGTCGAGGACTACGTGTACCATCAGATTTAAAAACTAACTTGCCTTCTTCCTTGAGTTCAGGAACTGCAGCTGGCTAAGTTGGGGGCTAATCCAGCAGGTTCTGGAAAACCGGTAGCGGAAATTTTGAGTAGTTCGGAGAACCCGCAAATGCCACCTCTGGCTGGCCCCGCCCCCATCTATTCTCTGCCTCCCGAGTCCCAGCTGATCAGGAGTGAATGGGGATTTTGCAGTATCCTTCCCCTGTCACACACCCCCAAGCCATGCCCATCAAGCCACGCCCACAAAACCAGTAGGAAAACAAATTGAATTTCACCTCTGAGGCTAACCTACAAAGACTCGGGGGGAAATCACAGCGTTCTACCGAATTCAACCGGATTGCGCGAACCAGTAGCGGAAATCATGGGTGGCTCCGCCCACCCAGAGCCAGCTCTACGGCATTCCATTTAGGCCATTTTTTTTTGCCAAAAGCACATGCGGGAAATGATCTGTGCATGCACGGAGGTGATGCGTAAGCTCACGTTTGCGAACCGGTAGGGAAGGGAAGGGTATATCACCCCTGACATAGGCCATGTGAAGGAGCTGCCCTCCTCTTTATGGTAGGAAGAAATTTAGTATTCCCTCTTACAAGCTTCGTCTCCAAGCGAGATATGCTTCCCCTCCCACCCACCCCTCTCTGAGCAATTACTTTTTCTGCTATGGAAATGCACGTCAATTTAATCAGTCAGCTGATTAATTGATTAAAAGCTCATATGATTAATCGGCTCCCCTAGGTAAAACTAGCCCAAATGTCTCCCTGGCATTTCGTGTTTCTGCCTCCCAAAACACCTTCCTTCCCCCCCCACACACTTTCTCTCCCAGCAACAGCCACAGATCATAATCTGACTTAATATTGGAAGAAAGGGGGGGGGATCACGGCTTTCCTCCACAGTTATTTAGTAAGGAGTCCATCAAGTGCATCTCCTGGTTAAAAGAAAAAGAGAAGCAGGAAAAGCAAAGCGGAGTGAATTAAGAAAGGAAGAAGGCATAAGCAGAGTATGAGTGTAAAAGGAGGGGGGGAATCTGGGCCGAAGATCAAGGTGCTTGGCCCAAAACAATGGCTGATTTGGTTTTCCCTCTGTATCTTTCCTACATTTCAAAGTCATATCTGAATGCTCTGCAGTTTAATCTTTATTACTCAAGAGGCCCTGAGAATTGAGGCAAAGGCGTTGGGGGAAGGGGATAACAATCAAATCAATACTGTAGTATGAATTTACTCCCCAGGGGTTCTGGGCACCAGTCTTCTCCTTTCCTCTTCTATTAAAGAGATAACATCAATTTAAATGTGAGATGTGTTAATTGCCATCATTAAATGGTTGACCCCCATCTCACTTGGTGGCTATCACTCTTCCTTATGAAAGGGGGAAGGGATTCGCAATGAAAACAACAACAACAACTCTGACCTACACCCATTCCTTTATTCCAATTAGTTTTTCTAAGCTGTAAAAAATAAGACTTTAAAAAAATTATCCAGGGAAGACTTAAGCTATAAACTGGGAACAGGGTTTCTATCTAAGAAAGGTCTGTAGTTAAGCATTGATAGCAGGGGTGACATTCAGCAGGTTCTGGCAGGTTCTGGAGAACTGGGAGCAGAAATTTTGAGTAGCTTGGAGAACTGGCAAATGCCACCTCCTGCTGGCCCCAGAGTAGGATGGGAATGGAGATTTTGCAGTATCCTTCCCCTTCCATGCCCACCAGGCCACGCCCACAGAACCGGTAGTTAAAAAAAAGAATTCTCAGTCATCCAGGTCATGGTTGTCCCAAAGATGCTTTTTTTTAAAAAAAGAGGCAACTGGACTTTCTAGTTTTTCTTTGAAGACATTTCGCTTCTCATTCAAGAAGTTTCTTCAGCTCTCACTGAAATCCTTCGACTTCCGAGTCAGAGCTGAAGGAGCTTCTTGGATGAGAAGCGAAAAATCTTCAAAGAAAAACCAGAAAGTCCAGGTGCCTCTTGAAAAGAATGCACCTTTGGGACATTCATTATATTAAGCCATGGATTTCTTAACCATGTTTGTTGGATAAACAACAGCAGCTAAAGTTAAAGCCAAGCAAACTGTGAAGTTCCCAGAAGATGACCTAATTAATTTACGAACCTCGAGACAAAGTTCAAAAGAAATCCATTCATTTATTAGGATCAACATTCTGGCGTGTACTCCAGTGGAGCCAAAACTGATTTACACTTAATGGCGTCTGAACTTTACCTGTGTGTCCCTTCCCCTCTGCCTTGATCATAACTCACATTCGCCAACAAGATGCTATGGCAGGTTATGGACATGCACATTCACATGCTAATTACTCTGGCCAAAGGTATGCATGGAATCTTCCCTCAAATGCCAACCTGATAATAGTCATGGCAACGCTTTACAAGTTGACATTTGGCTCCCCTCACTTCCTGAAAGCGACCTGTGTGACACAAAGACAATTTGAGTACAGGTATATAATTTAGGGATGCGTCCCTCCCACAGGCTTGCCTGGATTTTCTGCATGGAATTTTGCTATAAGGCGATCAGCCTGGATATTCCTACTTTTTACCCAAGATGCCTCTGATAAGGGGTAGCCCTTCCACTTGATTAAGAATTGGAGTTGTCTCTTGTGCCACGTCAAATGAAGGATGTTGAACTTCATAATGGGTTTTGCCCCCTATGACCATAGGGCCCGGGGGCTCCCAGGGTAGTGGTCTCAGAGTGGACCCGATCACGGGTTTTAAGAGGCTACTATGAAACGCTGGGTGTATCTTCCCCAACAATCGAGGCAGTTTCAATTGTACTGTGACTGGGTTGATGATCTTTACTATGGGGAATGGTCCCATAAATTTTGGGCCCAGTTTCTTGCTAGGCAGTTTTAATCTCAAATATTTTGTGGAGAAGTGAACCTTCTCTCCCACCCGGAATGGCCGTTGCGGAGCCCGATATTTATCTGCCTGTTTCTTATAGGTTTGTGCCGCTTTACCCAGTGCTTTTTTGACATTTTCCCAGGTTGCTTTCAGCATCGACATCCAATCAGTCAAGCTGACTGAGGGGGGATCCCTTGGATACTCAGGCATTGGGACATGCCACTCACTACTTTGAATGGGGTGAGTTCTGTGCTACTGTGAACAGCATTATTGTATGCGACCTCAGCAAAAGATAAAAGGTTTGCCCAATTGGACTGCTGATAGTTCACGTAGCACCTCAGGTACTGCTCTACCATGGTGTTCAGTCTCTCTGCTGCCCCATTGGTGCTCAGATGAAAAGCTGAACTAAGACCCTGAGATGACCCACTGGACCGCAGGAACTCCCTCCAGAACTTAGCCATGAACTGGACCCCTCTGTCTGAGATAATTCCTCAAGGTACTCCATGCAGTCGGTAGATATGCTTCACGAACAGTTTAGCCAGCTTGTGAGTCGAGGGTAGTCTGCTACAGTGTATGAAGTGTACCTGTTTGGAGAACAGGTCTATTACAGTCCAAATCACCATGTTTCCCCACTTTTTGGCAACTCTACTATAAAGTCAATTGCGATCTCCTCCCACGACCTCATTGGCACTGCTACAGTTTGCAGCAGTCCGGGGAGGGGGGAGTGTTCCCGGTTGTCTCTTCATTGTGCCACAGATGGTGCAACTTTTCACGTAACTATCCACATCTTTCTTTATGCCAGGCCACCAGAATTGCCTTTGGGTTAAGTGTAAAGTCTTTAGGAACCCAAAGTGGCCTGCCGGTTTGGCGTCATGGCTCCTCTGGAGAATTAGGGTGCGTAGGGATTCTGGGACGTAGAGTTTCGTCCCCTTCCATGCAAGGTCATCTCTTTTTGTCAAGATGTGTTGGTTGTTTTGAAACCAGGGGTTTGTTAGCAGTTCGGTCTTTAGCCTCGCGGTTAGGTCACTTGTGGGTTGGTTTTTCTGGTCACGGTGTTGCCACCTGGTAGTCACTTGGGCAGCTGTTTGAGTAGAGGGAATGATGGTGTCCACTATGTGCTCTCATTCGCATTTGTACTGAGGCATGTGGGAGAGGGTGTCCGCTAGAAAGTTCCTTCCCCCCTGAAATGTGCTTTAGCACAAAATCAAAAAAGTTGAAGTATTGAGCCGATTGGACTTGTTTGGGTGATAGTTTCCGTGGGGTCCTAAGTGCCTCCAGATTTTTGTGGTCGGTCCAGACTTTGAACAGTTTCTGGCTCCCTTCCAACAGGTGTCTTCAGGTCAGCAGTGCCCATCTCACTGTGAAAGCCTCCTTTTCCCACATGGCCCATCGTCTTTCTGTGTCTGTGAGCTTGCGGGAGGTGTAGGCCCAGGGTTGTAAGTTTCCTTGGTTGTTTCTTTGGAGTAGTACTGCTCCCACTGCCATGTCGCTGGCATCTGCCTGGATCACAAAGGGTTGCTTGGGGTCAAGATGCTTCAGCACTGGCTCCTTTGCAAACATTTCTTTTAGTGTTTAGAATGCCTCTTGGCAGGTTAGATCCCACTGTAGGGGTTGTCCCGGGCAAGGTTTCATTCCTGGGCTCCCTGTCTTCAAGAGATCTGTTAGAGTTTGGCAATTTTTGCAAATGAGGGGATGAATTGCCTGTAGAAGTTCGCGAACCCTAGGAAGCTTTGTAGCTGTCTGTGGGTGCAAGGGGGTTGCCAGCCTAAGACGGCTTGTACTTTGGCTGGGTCCATCTCTATTCCCTCATTTGACACTCGGTAACCCACGTAGTCTAACCGTGCACAGTGGAATTCGCATTTTGATACCTTGACGTACAGGTTGGCTGCCAGAAGTTTTTCCAATACTTGGTAGACCAGGGGTATGTGGTTGTTCATGGTCTCAGTGTAGATAAAGATGTCACCCAGGTAGACGAGGATTCCCTTGTAGAGGTGCTCATGCAGCACCTTGTTTATTAACTGCATGAATACCGCTGGGACCCCTGCAGTCCAAAAGGCATCACTTTGAATAGAAAGCTCTCTAGGGGGCAGTTCATCTCCCTCTCTGATACGTACTCAGTAGTATGCTTCTCTGAGGTCTAGTTTGGTGAAGACTTTTCCCTTGGCCAGATGAGATAGCATGTCCTTCATGAGGGGGAGTAGGTATAAGTTGTGTATGCACACCCCATTTATCCCTTGAAAGTCCACACACGATCTCATAGTTCCATCTTTTTTCTCCTTGAAGAGGACTGGTGCCGCGACCCATGGCTTGACTGCCTCAATGAACCCCCTTGCTAGGTTTTTGTCTATGTATTTACTCATCTCTTGTATTTCCCGGGGCGTCATGGCATACAGTTTGGGCTTGGGTAGTTTTGCCTCAGGGATGATTTTGATGGCACAGTCTGTCTCACGGTGAGGAGGCAGAACATCACACTCGCCCTCGCTGAATACCTCTGCAAGGTCCTGATATTCCATCGGAATCAGTTTGGCTCTGGGGTTTTATCAGATGTGATTGCCAGTTGTTCTTCTGGGCTCTTTTGGGGGGGGGGGTTCCTGTGCGGGTGGTGTTTCTGCTAGCTGGTGTGTGAGGGGTTGGGGCCCCCTTGATATCCTATGTCTGCTGGTACCCCCTTTCCACCAGATGTTTGGTCCCCACTTGTCTAGCCAAGAAAGTCCCAGTATGACTGTGTCTGTCATTTTAGGGGCTATTATGAATCAAATTACTTCCCAGTGATCTGCTAGCTCTAGCCTCACTGGTTCAGTCAGGTGGGTGGCATAGGCTCCTCCCATTAGGGACCCATCAACCTGCTCGAACCGGATTGGGTGGGCCAGTCTTTTTGCTCTGATTCCCAATTTCAGGACTGTGGTTAGGTTGATCAAGCACCTTGTGCAGCCTGAGTCTATTAGGGCTTGAAAATCCCTCTGGTTTCCTGTTTTTGGGGCTGTGAGGCATATTGGAAAAAGGAAAGGGTGAATTGGTTCACTCATCATTGGGTCATTTTCTCCCTTGTCATATGACTCAGGTAACTGGTTGTTGTTGCCTAGGGTTCCACCATTTTTGCCTGAGGGGGAAGGGGCCTCTGCAGCCTGGGGGGCTTTCTTGGATGTGTTGGTGGTCTGTTTGGGGTCTCATTCTGGTTGTGCCCTGGGCGGTGGGTCTGGCTTTGGTTTCTTGCCTACCTCTTCCCCAGGAGAGGCCAAGAGTGAAACGAAAGACTTGCATAACTTTGCTGAAGAAGAAGGCTTGCATAGTTAACATGCCAGGTCTTTTATATCCCTGATGACAATTCCAGATCTGGGGAATAGCTCTTCAGGCCAGGAAGTGGGCCTGAAAAACTAATTTTAACTCCATCGGAGGACTGGCTATTTTAAATTGCCTTGGGAATTTCTTCTACCTTCAGCTCTCTTTCCCTTCATCCTGGTTCCTGAATTATGGTTACTTTCCTGCAGCCATTATATTTCCCCTAGGAGAGTAGAATTCAGCCTTTAGCTTCATCAGAAGGAATATTTGTTTTTAAATCATGTATTGTTTTTGTGTTGTTGTTAATTTGTCTGTATCCCCCCTTCCCTGGTTTGAGTTCGGGGGATAAGGGCGGCATATAAATGAAATAAACATTCAAACATTCAAACATTTGGGGCTGGGGTTGGGCATGCAGCTGCCATGTGGCCCATCCCCCCGCATCAATAGCATTTCAGCGGACTTTGAAGGAGGGCTTGTCTCAGGGCATGCTGTGGTGCTGTGGTTCCTCGTCACCTGGGTGGTTTCAGATCAGGTTGACCTCTCTCTTTTGTGTCTGGTTGCTTTCTCATGTCATTGGAGTACAGCCCACTGCCGACTTTTGTTGCTACTCGGAAGCACTCAGAGAGTCGATTCAGGATGTTGCAGTATGCGGTTACCTGGGCAATTTGCTTGTCCAGGCTTGTTCAGAAAAAATGCACCAGCAGCCGCTCTGGTAAAGGGGATAGCCTTCCTATGACCCTCCTGAATTCATGGATGTGCTCTTGATGCCCCCTCTGCTTTAGTTTGCTGCATATGGGTCCTCCTCCACCTCCTCAAATCTGGCCTCTACCAGGTGCAGGAAGTCATCTATGTCTTGCAATTGGGGGGGGCTATCCTCTTGTGGAGGGCTGATAACCATTCCCTTGCTTCTCCCTCTAGCTCCTCTGTGATGGTATTCACCATGGCCCTTGGGGATGGGTAGAGGTGCCCATAGCATTCTAGGTGGATATCAGCTGAATCGAGGAATAGAGCTAGCTGGTCTGAGTCCCCGTCAAACTTTCCCCTGAATTGGGGTGGGTCATTCAGCTCTACTCCTCCAACCTCCTGTTGGTCTCTGTTTGCTTGCACCTGATATGGCTGGCCATCTTCCTCACCTCTAGTTCAGAGGGAGGGAATGGCTTGTCTGACCTGGGCAGCCTGCCTGCTGCGTGGGAGAGGCACTGGTTGCAGTTTTGGGCTCCTTCTCTTTCTATTGGGTGGAGGAGGGAGGCTGCGCTCCAGTCTGCATCCCTTCCCCTGAACAGGATCAGATGTCCCTCCCCTCTCTTTTTGGGCAGCATGATGGCCCTCATCAGCAAACGTGGTCCGGTCAAGATCCTCCTTCTGTTGCTCTATTGCACTCTCCAGGGATTCCATCTGGGGCTTTGGGAGCCTGGCTTGTGCCCAGTCCCACCTCCAGTCCACCCTTGCCAGCTTGCTTGAGACCCTTCCCTGTATCTGGGGGCTAGGGAACTCTACTTCAGCTGCCTTAGGGGCTAATTTCCACCAGTACTCATCCTTTCTTGCTTCTGCTGCTGGGAAAGACATCACTGCTTGGCATTGCCGCATACTTCCTATTGCCTGATTTTCCCTCCAAGCACCCCAAATATAAGGGGAGTGCTCAGAGAGCCCGGGATTCAGGAAACCCGGAAATCTTGATAGATGTTTAAAAGTCAGTTTTGGCTCTCTGTGAAGTTCCCAGAAGATGACCTAATTAATTTATGAACCTCGAAACAAAGTTCAAAAGAAATCCATTCATTTATTAGGATCAACATTCTGGTGTGTACTCCTGCAGAGCCAAAACTGATTTACACATAATGGTGCCTGAACTTTACCACTGTGTCCCCTCCCCTCTGCCTTGGTCATTACTGACATTCACCAACAAGATGCTACAGCAGGTTATGGACATGTGCATTCACATGCTATTTAGTCTGGCCGAAGGTATGCATGGAATCCTCCCTCAAATGCCAACCTGATAATAGTCATGGCAACGCTTTACAAGTTGACACAAGCCATATTATGGCTTACAATGAAAAAGGCCCAACACAAGAGAGGTTGAGCAGACGTAAATTATTTTAGCTGTAAACATCTGCGTGACTCCAGGAGGCAGCAAAGAGACATAGAAAAATAGACTCTCCCTCTTTGCTGCCATCTACTGGATTTTGAAGTCCAATTATGTTGTGATTAAATGGAGAGAAAAAGAAGAAAAGGTCATGACACCCAGGGATGGAGAAAGAAGGGGAAATCAAACTGACAGGAGGGGAGTGCAAACGTAATGTTAGAAAGTATTATTTCACAGAAAGAATAGTGAAAGTTTGGAACCAACTTCCAGGAAAGTTAGTGGGTCAATCATCAATAACTGACTTTAAACATGCTTGGGATAAAGACAAGTTCAACATCCAACAAAGATTAAAAAAAATGTAAAGTAATAAATAAAAAATAATAATACATCAATTAAAAAGAAAACAAAAAAAATCAAAGGGCAAACTTGATAGACCACTAGGTTTATTTCGGGGACTTGCATGTAATCTTACAAGCGGGTCAGATCTCATATGTTGATCAATATCTTGTGGGATCTCATGAGCATAACTTCAACAGTTCAAGCAATTTCAACCAAACTTGGTACACAGATTACTTACCCTATGGAAATAAATACTGTGAGGTAAGACAGCCCTAAAAACCCTTGGGGGGTTTCTATTAAGAGCCTGTTGTGCCTTAAAATGGCTTCTACTGTACTGCCTTAAAATGGCTTCTACTGTACAGTGCTGTGGAGTTGCCATGGTAATAGCTTCACAGTACTCCATAAGAGGTGCTTCCTCTGGTAAGGGGGAAAATCCAACATTAGAAATTGCGGTGACATTCATGGAAGGAGGGTTGGGATAAATAAATACCCGGGCAGTGCCAGATTATCAGCTACTGTTTTAATAAACAGGATCCAGGCAGAAGAAGAACACCATGGCTTCAAAATCTAAGGGACTCATTTGGACAAAACTCAGAAGCACTTTTTCATGCAGCTGTTGATAAAAATAGGATCATCAACATGATCGCCAACTTCCAATGACGGATATGGCACAAGAAGAAGATGTTTTAATAAATCCAATGGGTCAGGTTGAGGGCTCATCTCAGGTTGTTGCGAATGGAGTCACTGTTCCATTATGGAGAGACAGTCTTTGTGATATCCACAACCACTGATATAGAATTGGTGAAGAAAATTGCAAGGATTAAGTTAGTTCTAGAAAAAAAATGGGAAAATTGCATACATGGTATTATTCACAATGCACCTGTCCGTTTATTTTCTCTCAGGCCGACCGAGTACAAACACCTTTAATTTTGTCTTGTTTTTCTTTTATGCATGCCACATTGGAAAAGAAATGCATTTCGTTCCCTTATAAATCAGTGATTTGTCAGAAAATGACAGATTAAAAATAATGGCAGCTTTTCTCCCACCTGTAGAACTTACACATGCAAAGAAAATTTTCGGAATTCTGGCCATAAAGTGTCTTCATCTCATGTTACATATTAATAAGAACTCATAAAATCAGTTAATAAGAAGTTATTCCTGTGAATTAGCAGGGTTTTTTCCCCCTCATGCTCCCTTACAAAAAGCTCTTGTTTCTAATTGCCCAAATCAAACTGCAGCTGCTGTTTGCAGCCTCTTACAATTCATCCCTATATCTGTCTGTTTAAAAAGAATGGCAATGAGGTTCAAAGCAACTTAACACCAATTAAGTGTGCATGAGAATGCAGCCAATATCTCTTGTAATATTTTTTTTGCCCTCTATTTCTGTTTTTTTCCCTCCATTGGATTTAGATTTAAATTAATTTATTTCCTGGGTTGAACAATATATTATTGAATCTAACTGGGTATTTCTCAACCTTAGGAACTTTAAGAGGTCTGGACTTCAACTCCCAGAATTCCTCAGCCAGCCTGACTGAATTCGTATAACATGCTAAATCTCCCTACCTCTTTCCTATTCCCCTTCTTCCTACCTTCCTAAATATTACAGTCTGACCAGTGGTGAAATTCAAAAAAATTTACTACTGGTTCTGTGAGCATGACTTGGTGGGTGTGGTAGGGGAAGGATGCTGCAAAATCTCCATTCCCTCCCCTCTCCTGGGGGAAGGAGCCAGCCAGAGGTGGTATTTGTCCAAACTACTCAAAATTTCTGCTACCAGTTCTCCAGAATCTGTCAGAACCTGGTGAATTTCACCCCTAGGTCTGACCTAAGCATAGTTTAGATTTAGATTTAGATTTTATTAGTATTTGTAGGCCGCCCTTTTCCCTGAGGGGACTCAGGGCGGCTCACATAAAATCAGGGAAGGGGAATACAGACGTTAAGATAGAGACATATAATAAAATAGTAAACAACATACATTCATCATTCGGGAGGGGTAACTATCCTTGTCCCCAGGCCTGACGGGCGAGCCAGTTCTTAAGGGCTGTGCGGAAGGCCTGGACGGTGGAGAGGGTGCGAATCTCTACGGGGAGCTCGTTCCAAAGGGTCGGGGCTACTACTGAGAAGGCCCTCCTCCTTGTAGTTGCCAGCCGACATTGGCTGGCCGATGGAATGCGGAGGAGGCCTAATCTATGTGATCTTATTGGTCGCAGGGATGTAATTGGCAGAAGGCGGTCTCTCAAGTATCCAGATCCACTGCCATGTAGGGCTTTATGGGTGACTAATAGCACCTTGAAGCGCACCCGGAGATCAACAGGTAGCCAGCGCAGCTCGCGGAGGATAGGTGTTATGCGGGTGAACCGAGGTGCACCCACAATCACTCGCGCGGCCGCGTTCTGTACTAGCTGAAGTCGCCGGATGCTCTTCAAGGGCAGCCCCATGTAGAGCACATTGCAGTATTCCAGCCTAGAGGTCACAAAAGTACACAAAATTGACTGCTACAACATCCTACCTGTCAACAACTACTTAAACTTCAATCTCAATAATACACAGACAAACAATAGATACAAACTCAAGGTAAACCGCTCCAAACTTGACTGCAGAAAATACGACTTCAGCAACAGAGCGGTCAACGCCTGGAATGCTCTACCTGACTTCCTTGTTACATCCGCAAACCCTCACAGCTTCAACCTTAAACTGTCTACCGTGGACCTTACCCCATTCCTAAGAGGTCCCTAAAGGGGCTGTGCATAAGAGCACCAGCGTGTCTACCGTCCCTGTCCTACTGTCCCCATTTATTTGTACTCACTTCCTTTGTTCATGTCCATGCTTATACTTATACATGTTATCTTGTACATAAACATGTACACAATAACATGTATAAGTATAAACATGGACATGAACACAGGAAATGAGTATAAATAAATGGGGACAGTAGGACAGGGATGGACAAAATAAATAAAATAAAAAATTCCTAGACACAAACATTAAGACTTAAGCAGAGCCATAAAATCAAGCTTAGCCGTGATAACTTTCACTGCCCTGGTTCAGCATGTTTGTTGTTTGTTTGTTTATCAAATTTATTTGCCACCTATCTTGCATTGAAATGATGTTGTACAAATCAAGTTAATGAAGCTATGCCTAAAACTTGGTTATTTTCTAAAACACCTTGGGAGACCTCTCAAGTCTTCAGGATACCTTCCAGGTATAACTGATTCTGTTTCTGATGCAACAACCTCACATTTTACTGCTCCTGGACCTGTCTGGCTGCTATCCACTTGCCTGCATTGGCTATTGTTTGTGGTGGGCCTGATCTGTGGGGCCTCACCTTTCCTGGGCCTGTCTAAAACACAGTCTCTAATTCTTTCCACCTGAAATGTGGAAGAACGTCCTCTGATCTTTTGATCTGCCCTTGTCCATAATCACCACCACCCCACCAATACAAAGGGTCCCTGACATCCCACCCACCCACTGCAAAATGTTTTCCACCCCTTACTCTCTCCCCTCCTCAAACCCAGTGCCTCTTCTCATTCCCAGCTGTCCCCACCATGCAGCACTGCGGCAGGAGCTCACACTGGCAAAACCGATCGAGGTGAAATGGTTGATCGATAGGCATATTGAGCGCCTCTTCAGGCTACGGGGCTTTTTGAGGATTCAGAACAAGCCTCCAGTCGCAGCCTCAAAGAGGACCCCCAAGGCCAATCAAAAGGAGCACAGCGGGACCAAGATGACTTTTCAAATAGCCCTGCTGGATCAAACCTAAGACCATATAATCCAGCACGGAGCACCCCCACCGTGGTCAACCAAGTGGTTCCAGGAAACTCACAAGCCGAGCATGAAAGGAATAGCCCAGAGGTGCAACTAACACCAGTCAATATACCCCCATCTCTTGCTGCTGGCATCAAACAAAGGCATTCAGGGGTTTACCACATGTAAACTTGGGGTTCCATGTTCAGCTGTCCTGGTTGGTAGATTTATGCTTTTAGGTTTGTCTGAAAGTTGTTTGTGAAGTTTTTTTCACTGAATAGGGCTGTCATTCCTTGGGAAGGCCAGTTCCATGATAATCTGCAATAAACTCAAATCAAGAATCAAGATCAAGGGAAGTGTTAATACCACTTTATAATACCTTGGAATACTGCATTCAGTTTTTGTCACCACGATGTAAAAAAGACGTGGAGACTCTAGAAAGAGTGCAGAGAAGAGCAACAAAGATGATGAGGGGACTGGAGGCTAAAACATATGAAGAACGGTTGCATGAAGTGGATATGTCTAGTTTGATGAAAAGAAGGACCAGGGGAGACATGATAGCAGTCTTCCAATGTCTCAGGGGTTGCCACAAAGAAGAGGGAGTCAAACTATTCTCCAAAGCACCTGAGGGTTGGACAAGAAGCAATGGATGGAAACTGGTCAAGGAGAGAAGCAATTTAGAGCTAAGGAGAAATTTCCTGGCAGTTAGAACCATTAATCAGTGGAACAACTTGCCTCCAGAAATTGTGAATGCTCCAACACTGGAAGTTTTTAAGAAGAGATTGAACAACCATTTGTCTGAAATGGTGTAGTGTTTCCTGCCTAAACAGGGGGCTGTACTAGAAGACCTCCAAGGGCCCTTCCAACTCTGTTATTCTATTCTATTCTAAACTTAAGGAGGAAATGTCTTACCTTGACAACAATTAACCAGTGGAATGACTTGCCACCTGAAGTTGTGAGTGCTCCATACTGGAGGTTATCAAGAAGAGACTGATTTATCTGGAATGATATGGGGTCTCCTGCTTGAGCAGGGGGGTTGAACTGAAAGACCTCCATAAGTTCTTTCCAGCCTCTTCCTAGTTTTCTATATTCTATGTTAGGTAAAGTTCATCCTTCAGAATCGATTGTTCTTCTGTTTCATAAGGAGATCTCACATCCTCAATCATATTTCTTTCCTTAACTGTATCCATCTCTGGCTATGTAAGACTTTTGTCTTCTGGAGCCACAAAATGTAATGTGATTTCCTTGCTTTTTTAGATGCTCAGAGGAGCCACTAAGTCTGAAGAAAGAATGTCCCCTGCCTATGGAGATTCTCAATCATCCAGTTCATGTTTGTCCCAAAAGTGCTTTTTCCAAGAGGCAACTGGACTTTCTTGTTTTTCTTTGAAGATGTTTCGCTCCTCACCCAAGAAACTTCCATTTCCCCCACTATCCAGTCAGAGCTGAAGAAGCTTCTTGGATAGCAATAGCAGTAGACTTATATACCGCTTCATAGGCCTTTCAGGTCTCTCTAAGCGGTTTACAGAGAGTCAGCATATTGCCCCCAACAATCTGGGTCCTCATTTTACCCACCTCGGAAGGATGGAAGGCTGAGTCAACCCTGAGCCGGTGAGATTTGAACCGCTGACCTGCTGATCTAGCAGTAGCCTGCAGTGCTGCATTTAACCACTGCGCCACCTTGGCTCAAGTGAAATGTCTTCAAAGAAAAATAAGAATAGAATAGAATAGAATAGAATAGAATTCTTTATTGGCCAAGTGTGATTGGACACACAAGGAATTTGTCTTTGGTGCATATGCTCTCAGTGTACATAAAAGGGGAAAAAAGGAAAAAGAAAAAAATACATTCATCAAGAATAATAAAATACAACACTTAGTGATAGGTTACTAATAAGCAATTAAATCATACTAGGAAACAAACAGAACAATATAAATTGTAAAAATACAAGCAACATGGTTATAGTCATAAGTGGGAAGAGAGAGGTACTAGGAAGGATGAGAAGAATAATAGTAATACAGTCTTAGTAAATAATTTGACAGAGTTGTGGGGATTAGTTGTTTAGCAGAGTGATGGCGTTCAGAAGAAAAACTGTCCTTGTATTTAGTTGTTCTGGTGTGCAGCGCCCTATAGCGTCATTTTGAGGGTAGAGGTTGACACAATTTGTGTCCAGGATGTGAGGGGTCTGTAGTTATTTTCACAGCCCTCTTTTTGATTCATGCCGTATACAGGTCCTCCATGGAAGGCAGAAGAAAGTCCAGTTGCCTTTTTAAAAATGTCTCCTGCCATTAAAATTAACCCCAAAAAAAGTTGCCCTCTTTGATGTTTGGATGATAAAACTGCCCAATTGCAGGCTCTAAAATGGGGTACTATATTCTGTATACATTTCTAAAATCCAAGGGTGGAAAGAGGCTGTGTACATCACTGAGTCACTCCTGCTCATCTTCATTAGATGGCTGTCCAAGAGTTCATTTGAATACATCCACATCCACCCACTCAAACTGCTCTTGCCATTGAAGGAAGACTGTCTTAAGGTTCAACTGGCATCTGCCGTCTTGCGATTTAAGAGTATTGCTTTATTCTAGGCCCGTGATGGCGAATCTATAGCATGTGTGCTACAGGTGGCACGCGGAGCCATATCTAAGGATACGCGAGCCATTACCCTAAGGTCAGCTCCAGTGCGTATGCGTGCGTCAGCCAGCTGATTTTTGGCCTTCCAGAGGGCTGAGGGAGACCGTTTTCACCCTCCCCAGGCTCCACGAAAGCCTCAGGAACTGAAGTAGTCTGCAGTATTGCACTCCAAATGTTGCAGAAAACAACGGGACTTGGACCGTTTCAGGATCAAGGAGAAGTAGTTTTATTTGGCACTTTACGTCCTACTTTATAACCACTGTGCCACTCTGATCCCCCTTTCTTCTTATTTACTGAATGGACTGTACTGTAGAATGGTCACAAGATTTGAAAGTTCTAATCAGTGCCGGGCTCCTTTGCTATTTCCTCTCTTTGGCTCCTTGCTGGAGTTTTCGGTGGTTTCCATTCATCCACTGAATTTGCATAGGTTGCTCAAAACCTGGTCATTGTACCAACCATTTCTCAGATTCACACAATGCATTGAACCATAAACTCATTCAATAGTCACTTGTTGAGATGGGTGGCCATAGAGACTGACTGACTTACTGACTGGACTGAATTCAAACACACTGTTAAAAAAAAACTAACAAAGGTTAGAATGTACAACATTTTCTCTAAATGGCAAAGGCAGCTGTTAGATTTTTAGGCTATTTGTTTTAAGGGGATCATGCAAGCCATGCCTAGTTGTCAACTCTTTACAAGAGAACTTGCTAATAACAACGGATCCCTCAGACAAATAGATTTAGGAAGATATGCATTCATTTAAAGGTATGCATTTCTTTTATTTGGGCATAACAATCCCAACACCAAGGGAGGAGGACTCTGTGGAGCCCCAATGATATCTTATGTCTACAAGTGATGGACTGACCGGATAGAAATAGAAACAGGAAGAAGAGAAAGAGAAAGAGGAAAGAGAAAGCGAATGGAACAGAACAAAACAAAATAATAGAGTTGGAAGGGCTGAAGAAGAGAGACCAAACATTCAAGATTTCAAAACTTCGAGAGAATGGGACTAACAAAAGAAGAATCACTATGTTCATTTCCTCCATCAAAGTTATAATGCATCCCTGAACTCAGAACAGAAAATCTGAGGACTATTATGGCTCCCTAGGATATTCTTAAGCAATACAGGATAATAGCCCAAAGTTTCTCTTAACTATTAAATGCCCAAGAATCATTTAAAACAGAAACTCTTCTTAATACTTAGAAATCATGTTATTCCCAATATGCAATTACACAGTCATACAGCAGCAATCTACCAAAGATCCCTTTAATTTGTAATTTTCATAATTAAAATCCTTCCCATGCACACACGTATAAAGTTTCTTTATACCGTTCTCACCTCCGAAGCCTGGGGAGCATGAAAAACAGGACTTCCAGAAGTTCCAGAAGTTTGGAAACGGGTGTGTTTCCGGCCTCGGGAGCCCGGGGGGAGGCCGTTTTTGCCCTCCCAGAGGCTCGAGGAAAGCCTCCAGAGCCTAGGGAGGTTGAAAAGTCCCCCTGGTGTGTGCATGTGCATGAGGGGGGGGTGGGCACATGTGCATGCGCAGGCGGGCGGAGCGCATTGTATTGTGGATGTGGGGCACACACGCACAATTTTGGCACGTGAGGACAAAACCGTTCGCCATCACTGGAATACAGGATAGTCTTTTCATAAAAGCTTCATATGGGAGTTTATTGGAGCAAAGGTAGCTCAGGTCTATTGTACATGCCTTAAAGTCAGCTTCTCTGGGCTACGAGCGATTAAAACTAAGGTGCTAATCAAATTTTCTGCAGTTGTTTCACTTTGTGTCTCCATGAAGGTTTCTTATTTGCAGAAGGAAATCCAATTAGTACCTCAGTATTAACCCCGTGGAGTCTAGGGAACTTGACCACAAGGTATAATTTCCTGCATCTGCAGAAAGTTACCAATTTTTTTTCCATACAAAAAAGTGCCAACACTCTTTAACATATATTTCTAGCCCACACCATCTCCCATTCTGTACTGCGCAGTGTTTTCTCACGTATGTCATTAAAATGCTTTTTCTTCTTTTTTTTAAAATAATTTTTGTTGAACTTTTTTAAACGTTCAAAAACAAAGCACCAATTTCCACCCATTACAGTGAATCCGTATCAGTTACATTAATATCATTTGTATTTACGTAAGCTCTGTTTCTATATTATCTAATACATATTCTCCAATATACTCTGCATTATATAGTCACTTAGAATATAATAATATTTACAAATATACATTGCTATCATATTTATTGTAGATAATACTTTATTCTTATACAGTATCTTGCATCTATTGTTCAACCATTTATACCCTCTACTCCATACTTTATAGTACTCTGATTCTTCTCTATCCTCCAATTCCATGGTCAACCTATCCATTTCTGCACATTCAAGTCCCTTTCTTATTATCATTCTGAAGTGAGAACCAAAGAAGCTTCTTGAGTGGGAAGTAAAATGTCTTCAAGGAAAAACTAAGAAAGTCCACTTGCCTCTTGAAAAAGCACCTTTGGGACATCCATGACCTGGATGACTGAGACCCTCCATAGAACTTTTCCTCAAGTATATTTCTATTTCATGGTATCGGACCTGGGTACTTGAGAGACCGCCTCCTGTCAGTCACCTCCCAAAGACCTATCAGATCCCACAGACTAGGCCTCCTCCGAATTCCATCTGCCGGCCAATGTCGGCTGGCGACTCCTCGGGGGAGGGCCTTCTCTGTGGCTGCTCCGGCCCTCTGGAACGATCTCCCTGTGGAGATCCGGACCCTTACTACCCTTCCGGCCTTCCGCAAAGCAGTTAAGACCTGGCTGTTCCGGCAGGCCTAGGGCTGTTGAACTATCCAGCCCCATTCGAGGTTACGGCTGTTGTAGAATTTTAAATTGCTGTTTTTATTTTATTTTTTTGTATCCCCTCCCTTTTTTATTGTTAGCCGCCCTGAGTCTCTCGGGAATAGGGCGGCATACAAACCTAATAAAATCAATCAATCAAAATCAAATCAATATACGTGGAATTTTACTAAAGTGCATGTCCTTGCGAACCAAAAGATCTCCTTCAAAATTTAGAGGTGTGTTTTAAGGATAACACTTGTTACATTGCTGTATTTTAGTCCCAAAAATATGAATGGGGTTGATTGATGGTAACAGTGCAGACCAAATAAAACTCCACCCATCCTACTTATACCATATAAAACTGTCAAGGTCACGTAATGTGTTAATATCACTTTATAATGTTTTGGTAAGATCACACTTGAAATATTAATATTGCATCTAGTTTTGGTCGCTATGATATAAAAGAAGTATTGAGACTAGAAAAGAGTGCAGAGAAGAGGAACAAACATGATTAGGAGACTGAAGGCTAAAACATATGAGGAACTGTTGCAGGAATTAGGCATGTCTAGTTGAATGAAAATAAAGACTAGAGGTGACATGATAGCAGTGTTCCAAAATCTATGGGATTGCCATAAAGAAGAGGGGGGTCAACTTATTCTCCAAAGCACTTGAAGGGAAGACAAGAAACAATGGATGGAAACTAATCAAGGAGAGAAGTAGCCTAGAACTAAGGAGAAATTTCCTGACAGTGAGAACAATTAACCAGTGGAATGACTTGCTTCCAGAGGTTGTGAGTGCTCCAGCACTGGAGGTGTTTAAAAAGAGATTGGACAGCCATTTGTCTGAAGTGGCATAGGTTTTCCTGCTTGAGCAGGGGGTTGGACTAGAAAACTTCCAAGGTCCCTTCCAACTCTGTTATTATGTTAGCAAACTAATAATACCCCGTGACCCGACAAAAGCGCGAACGTCATAAGCGCACCGACAACACCGCGGCGCTAAAACCGCGATGTCAAAAGCACGCCGACAACAGCGCGCCGACAACAGCGCGCCGCCAGAAGCGCGATTTAATTTAAGGTAAGTTTTACATTTAGCTTTAGGGTTAGGTTTAGGGTTAGGTTTAGGGTTAGGTTTAGGGTTAGGGTTAGGGTTAGGTTTAGGGTTAGGTTTAGGGTTAGGTTTAGGGTTACGTTACAGCGCGCTTCTGTCGGCGCACTTTTGTCGGCGCGCTTTAGGGCTAATTAGTCGCTCATTCGTCGCGCGGTTTTGTCACCGCGCTTTAGACATCGCGGTTTAGTCAGGCGCGCTTTTGTTGTGCGCGCATTTGTGGTGGAACCATAATACCCATGTTTCCCTGAAAATAATATCCAATCTTATTTTCTTTTCAGCCCCAAATAAGCACCAGCTCTTATTTTTGCGAGGGGTCTTACCCGTTTACCTTAGGACCACTGCAGCCAAGCCACCTACACCCCAACACCTGTTGCACCACTGCCCGACTTCTTCTGAGGCCACTCCGCAGGGCTAGTCACACTGTTGCCACTGCTCGCTACAGGAGGTTGTGTGGTGCATTGTGCCATTGCACATGCGACTCCCACCTTGTACAATCAAATGGGGGGGAGGGCTTAACTAAGGCTTATTTTTTGAGTAGGGTTTATATTGGGTACGGGCATGTAAATCGGGTTAAGGCTTGTTTTTGGGGAAGAGCCGAGGTGGCGCAGTGGTTAGAGTGTTTTTTAAAAGGCATATTTGGTTTGTGTTAAAACAACTTCAACACACGCAATGTTCTGATTGCACCACAAACGCAGTAGTCATCCTTACCTTTTACAGAGGCACTGAGTTTTATAAATATGAGCATGATAGTGTAGAATAATCATATCCAAGGACCAGTGGTGGGTTTCAAAAAATTTTGGAACCTCTTCTGTAGGTGTGGCCTGCTTCCCGGGTCCACTGGTGGAACCTCTTCTAACCGGTTCGGTAGATTTGACGAACTGGTTCTACCGAATAGGTGCGAACTGGTAGGAACCCACCTCTGGTATAACTGCCCCGACGAGCACTCTATCATTGAACTATAATTCCCATACATTCACATTCTCGGAGAGATTGTCAAAAGCTTTTCTTGTGAAATGAAAAATAAAAGTGTTCCCATTCCTCGGACGATACCAAAGCAAGATTGAAGACTGCCCAGGCAGAAACTGCTTGGATGGTGTTGAGTCCAGATTGATCAACGGGGGCACAATAAGAGTGAAAGCTTTGATGTGGGTCCATAACAAGCGCTGCCCATCCTCACTGGCACAGCGGGAGCAGGAGATAGAAGAGGGAGATTGAGAGGGGAAGAAGAGTGTTTGACAATCTATGAAGATTGAGGTATGATGATAAGAATATATATATAAATACATTTGAATTAAAACATATAACTTGATATGAATTGTAGGCGATGACTGTGGAAGGGATGCACGAAAGCTCTTCGTAGCCAATTGACACACTCTTTACAATTTGTAATGGAAGATATTTTTGTGGTGTTTGTTGTGTTTTGTCTGTTTGTGTCTATTCAAAAATAATAAAAATATTATTTAAAAAAAAGAGTGGAAGCTTTGATGTGTGTCCATAACAAGGGCTGCCCACCCCCATTGGCACAGCGGGAGCAGGAGATAGAAGAGGGGGATGGAGAGGGGAAGAAGAGTGTTTGACAGTCACCTGGTTTATATTTAGGATGACAAGTATGAAAGCTGCTTCAGGCTGTAAGTCGACAGTAAGTGTGAAATCGATCCAGCAATTATTGTAAATATAGAGTGGAATTTTGAGGGCTTGCGAAGTATCTAAATGCTTTTAAAACCAGTTTTTTGTTTTAAGACACTGGGAGAAAGAATGGCTAAAACTTAACAAGAAAATATATATATCCCCCTGCCTTATAGCTAAGTGCAATATTTAAATACAGGTCGGTTTGATAGCTATGCACATTTAGTCTTTGATGACAAAATTGGTAAATATTCAAGCACGGTTCATACAAAGCTGCAATGGGGGAGGAGGTAGGGGGGAAAAAAAAGAAAGAATAAGTTTTTCTTGAACAGAATGAGGGCATGAAAGAGACCCACCTGTGCAAGTAACCTCAAATCAGGCTGGAAAATTCCCTTTTCATAATTAATAAATGTAGAATATTGCTATTCATTAATGCAGCTGTGAAGAAAATATTGATTTCTGGCTAGGCTGCGTGTTGTATGTGTGCGTGTGTAGCTTATATTTTTATGCTCCCCCCCCCCCTTAGAAGCCGTTCTCTCTCGGGAACTCATTTAAACACACACACACACACACACACACACAACGAAGAGAACCCTCAAAATTTGCCAAGGGATCAGAAGAAAGCGTTAAAAAAAATTGGTCAGAGGGGAGACGGGAGCAACGTATTTTAAATTGGAATACAGGGATGGAGAAAGAAACACAGCGCAAGTAATCCGGCTCAGTTGTTATTTAAATATTTGATTAATAATAGATTAGAGTGAGGCAGAAGAAAATTTATACCAGTTATTTTAAAGAGGCAAGACAAATTGTGGAAAGAGGAATAGAAAATGTCGAGAAATGTCCCCACCCCCCATCACAACCCCCCAGTTACAATGGCCATTTTGAAAATTATGTCCATTAGTCAAGAGTTGGCAGTGAAATTTTCACCGGAATTGAATTTTCAGCGGAAATTTGAGGAGTGGTTGAAAACAAATTGGAAGCAAAGTAAATTGAGGGGGCTCAAGCCTATGAGACAACATTTCAATGGTTCAGAAATACGTTCCAGGAATCTTCTGTCGCTCCTGCATCAAAAACATTTTAGCCTCAATAAGGATTTGGAGGTTTATGGAAGTGCCATGTTTCATAGTGTCCAAAGAATGTTCTGGTTTGATTCTGTAGGAAGTTAAAACCCACCCCTCTGCTAGAAAAATGAAATATCCTGGAAAATATTAAGGCAGAATATTATATTTCCCTGGATAAGAAATGGAGAAACATGTTTTTAGGCAGGAAGCAGACTCGCTCTTAATAGCCCCCACCTCTGTTAATGGGCCATCAAAAAAGCTTGGCCAGTCTATTCTACATAACAAAGAGTTCCCCCTTCAGCTCCAGGGTGATGGAATTAAGACATGATAGTATTATCCCTTTACCCATCTCACCACAGGGCACCTGGGAAGAAGTAAGGCTCAACCAAACCTGGACTCAAAACACAGCCTAGAGAGTTGCCCCCATGGCCCCATGGGAGTCTGACAACCAATCAGAATACATTTCTTACACAAGAACAGGAAACAGAGAGGTGGGGCCAAACAGAGAGTATAAAAACCCAGCAACCCCCTTCATTTCCCTCTTTTCTTCTTCACCCAACCTCTGGAAGCATGTGATCCCCCTTTTCTGTTCAGGACCTCAAGCCATGTGATCCTGTCCACCATTAAACCATCTTTCCAAGCAGCCTCCATGTTTCCAGTGTCATTTTTTCCCCACCTGGAACTGAACCCAGAAGGACATTTCTTCCAACAATCCTTCGCCATTCTCAGAAAACATGGATCTAGGATAAGATATTGCATGTGAAATGTTCATTCCTTTTCTAAACCCGCTGTAGGTAGTCCTCGACTTACAACCACAATTGAGCCCAACATTTCTGTTGCTAAGTGAGACAGTTATTAAATGAGTTTTGCCCCATTTTATGACCTTTCTTGCCACAGTTGTTAAGTGAATTGTGGCAGTTATTAAGTTAGTTACACAATTATTAAGTGACTTTGGCTTCCCTGTTGATATTGCTTGTCATAAGGTCACAAAAAGTGATCACATGATCCTGGGATGGACACTGCAACCGTCATAATAAATACATGCCAGTTGCCAAGCATCCAAATTTTGATCATGTGACCATGGGAATGCTGCAATGGTCAGTTGGGCTGAGAGAGAGTGACTGGCTCAAAGTCACCCAGTCCTCTTTCATGCCAAAGGTGGGATCAGAACTCATCGTCTCCTGGTGATTGACACAAAGTCACCCTGCCAGTTATGCATGCTTAAGGCAGGACTAGAACTCACAGCATCCTGGTTTCTAGGACCATACCTTAGCCACGACACCAAACTGGCAATTAAAGCACACACTCTCTCACATTTTGAGACTCAACTATGCCCAAGTTTATCATGCTTTGGAACTCACCTTCAAACCCACAATTTTCTTTTGAATGAAGTGAACCTTCTCCCTTCCCTCCCTCTCTCCCTCCCTCCCTCCACCCCTACTCTCTTCTTCCTTGGTCAGCCTTTCTTCAGCAGATCCGTGTAGATCAATGCAAAATTAATTAGAGTAATCAACTCGGCCGTACCACGGAGATCATACAAACAGGCTTCTCAGTGACTAATTGGTGGTAACTGACAGGTGACGTCCCAAGTGTCTTAGAAGTATTAACACCCCCTCTTCTCTTCCCAGATTAATTATCTTTTCCCACCCACCACTCGATCAACCCCTTAGTTGCAGAGTGGGAGTACTGAGTTTAGCTAAGTGGTAGGAAGAGTAAGGTTTTACACTTAGACATGAAAAGACCAAATGCACAGGTATAGAATAGGTGGCACCTGACACCACAGCCGTATCTGTGAGAGAGATCTAAAAGTCCTAGTAGACAACTACTTAAGTATGGGCCAGCAGTGTGCTTCAGCTGCTAAAAAGGCCAATGCAATTCTAGGCTGCATCAACAGAGCGATAGTATCAAGAACATGTGAAGTGTTAGTACTGCTTTATACTGCAGTAGTAAGGCCACACTTGGAATACTGTTGTGGCCCAGCAGGAGCCGTTGGAGCTGCCACCAGACTCCGACAGTGAGGGGCCCTATGAGTCGGCTTTGGAGTATGTGGAGGACCCTGGACAGGGTTCCGACTCTGAGTAGGGCTCAGAGAGGCTGGTTGGTCAAAAGGAGGCGCCTGAGCCTTGGACCAGTGGGGAGGAGACAAGGAAGTGTGATCCGGACGTCAGCAGAGGGGAGGAGCCAAGGGAGTTGTTCCTAGATGTCCGGCACCGGAGAGCTAATAGGCGTAAAGAAGAGTTACGCAGTTACAGGAGGTAATTGCACTCAGCTGGTGGTAATTAGGCTCCTCTCCAGACTATAAAAGGAATGCTTGTGCACACGCCTCTTTTGCAGAAGTCAACGCATTAACTAATGTTGGAGAACTGTAGCTTGGCAGGCTGGATTGCTGCCAAGGCTTATCTGTGCTGGTTTGCTGCCAAGGACCTGTCTGTCTGTGAATAAATTCCGTAAAGTATCTTTGGCTCGGAGTGCTTTGGTGTGGGATGAGGGGGTGTCAGAACAGAATACCATGTTCAGTGTTGGGTCACCATGATACAAAAAGGATGTTGAGATTGCAGAAAGAATGAAGAGAAAAGCAATAAAGATGTTTAGGGGAAGGGAGGCTAAAATATACAATGACCGGTTGTGAGATCTGGGTATGTCTAGCCCAGTGATGGCTAACCTTTTCGTTGTTGGGTGCCAAAAATGCGATGGCGTGCACGCGATAGTGCACACGCGTGCGGGCAATCATAATGCAAAGCGCGCCCCCACATGCGCATGTGTGTACACATACACACCGCACCCCCCATGCGCACCGCACTACTCGCCTCCAAGCTGAGTTTGGTATTTCCTCCAGGGGCAGGGGAGGCTGTTTTCACCCTCCCCAGACTCCAGGAAAGCCTCCGGAGCCTGGGGAGGGTGACAAATGAGCCCAACGGGCCTACCTAAGGTTCAGAAATGATTCATTTCTGGCTTCCCGAGGGCTTCCGGTGGGAAGGGCAAGGAAGGCCGTTTTCACCCTCCCCAGGCTTCAGGAAAAGATTGTTTCTGAACTTCTGTTTGGCTCGTTGTGCCCATTTTTCGCCCTCCCCAGGCTCCGGAGGCTTTCCTGGAGACTGGGGGGAGTGAAAACAGTCTCCCCCAGACCCCCCAGAGTCCACCTGGAAGCTGGAAATGGATCATTTCTGAACTTCCAATTGGCCCATTAGGCCCCTTTTCGCCCTCTTCAGGCTCCTGAAGGCCGAAAATCAGCTGGCCGGCGCGTGTATGCTGGCAGATATGGCTCTGAATAGTTCTAGTCTAATAAAGAGAAGGACTAGGGGTAACATGATAGTAGTTTTCCAACGTTAGCGGGGCTGTCACTGAGAGGAAGGGGGTCAACCTATTCTCCAGAGCACCTGAGGGCAAGATAAGAAGTAATGGAGGGAAGCTTATCAAAGGAGATCCAACCTAGAATGACAGAGAAGTTTCCTGACCGTGAGAACAATCAGTGGGGACGGCTTACTTTCAGAAGTTGAGAGTGTTCCACCACTGGAGGTCTTGAGAAAGATTGGACAGCCATTTTTTTCTGGAATCGTATTGGGCCTCCTGCTTTTGGTCCAGTTCACACCTTGCGAAACTCCTGGTAATCATCTCGTCAAGTAGCAGACCGATTCAGCAAGGTTGAAGGTGCTACGGAATAGTTTGAAACTCAGATGTCCTTCAGTGACATTGGAGTGACAGCTGTTTTAAGACAAGCCGAAGGATTTGCCACTTTGCACAACATACTGCAGTAACCATAATAGAGGAAAGCATATCCTTTGTTGAAAATAGACCAGGGTGAAATCTGAGGGTCATGTGATCAATTTTTACAACCTGACAAGCAAAATCCATGGGGAAGCCAGATTCACTTAACAACCATGTTATAACTGCAGTGACTCACTTAACAATTGTGGCAAGAAAGGTCGTAAAGTAGGGTAAAACATCCTTAACAAATGCTTCATTTAGCAACATAAATTTGGGTTCAGTTAAAATAGAATAGAATAACAGAGTTGGAAGGTACCTTGGCGGTCCTCTAGTCCAATTCCCTGTTTAGGCAGGAAATACTAGACCACTTCAGCCAAATGGTTATCCAACATCTTCAAAACTTCCAGTGTTGGAAAGCATTCACAACTTCTGGAGGCAAGTTGTTCCACTGATTAATTGTTCAAACTGTCAGGAAATTTCTCCTCAGTTCTAAGTTGCTTCTCTCCTTGATTAGTTTCCACCCATTGCTTCTTGTTCTTGTTGGAAGAAATGTTCATCTGGGTTCAGTTCCAAGTGGGGAAAGAGACACTGGATTCATGGAAGTTGCTTGGAAAGAAGGTTTATTGATGAACAGGACCAATTGGTTTGAGGTCCTGGGCAAAAAGGAAGAGATGCTGAGACTGCCTAGGTGTTATGCCCAATACAATAGCAGAGTTGGAAGGGACCTTGGAGGTCTTCCTGTCCAACCCCCTGCCTAGGCAGGAAACCCTATACTGTTTCAGACAAATGGCTATCCAACATCTTCTTAAAGACTTCCAGTGTTGGAGCATTCACAACTTCTGGAGGCAATTTCTGTTCCACTGATTAATTGTTCTAACTGTCAGGAAATTTCTTCTTAGTTCTGTTGCTTCTCTCCTTAATTAGTTTCCACCTATTGCTTCTTGTTCTACCCTCAGGTGCTTTGGAGAATAGTTTGACTCCCTCTTCTTTGTGGCAGCCCCTGAGATATTGAAACACTGCTATCATGTCTCCCCTAGTCCTTCTTTTCATCAAACTAGACATAGCCAATTCCAATAACCGTTCTTTATATGTCTTATCCTTTATGTTTAATCATCTTTGTTACTCTACGTTAATGTACTCTTCTCTATACTCTTTCTAGAGGCACAACAAATTTTTACATCGTGGCGACCAAAACCGGATGCGGTATTCCAAGTGTGGCCTTACCAAGGCATTATAAAGTGGTATTGAGACTTCATGTGATCTTGATTCTATCCCTCTGTTTATGCAGCCTAGAACTGTGTTGGCTTTTTGGGCAGCTGCTGCACACGGCTGGCTCCTATTTAAATGGTTGTCCACTAGGACTCCAAGATCCCTCTCACAGTTACTACTATTGAGCAAAGTACCACCTATACTGTACCTGTGAATTTCGTATTTCTTGCCTAAATGTTGAACCTTACTTTTTTCCACCATTGAGTTGTGATTGTACCTTGAGGACTACCTGTACATCGTCGTTGTTATCTGACACATAAGCAAAATTCTCTAGCGAAAAGTTCAAGAAGTTTTAAAAGTTATAGGATTACTTCCCATGCAATTATGCTGTTACATTAAAAAAATGTTGGGAAGTGTACCACAGAAGCACCATACAAAGTCCTGGATGGCAGAGTGTTACGGTTTTAGGCATGATACAGTGCCTTTTCCCTCAATTACCTCTCTAAGCATTCAGTTAAAAATCAAGTAGGAATTTATTATGCAGTGACCCAAGACAGGGCACTCTCCATATGGGGGTTCCAATTTTGGAATTCCTTCCAAATGTCTTCTTGGCTTTTGCAAATTGTTAGCAGGGGAAAGGAAGATATCATTCTCTTTCCAGGCTTTTGTTGGAGACCCCATTTATGAACAAATGAGCATTTCCCCCAGTTCAGTGGTTGGATTCATTTTTTTTTATTTGAAGTTTATTTGTGGCTTGGTGGGCATGGCATGGCTTGGTGGGCATGGCTTGATGGGTGCGGCAGGGGAAGGATACTGTGAATTCTCCATTCCCTCCCCACTCCAGGGGAAGGTTACTGCAAAATCCCCATTCCCTCTTCAGCAGCTGGGACTCGGGAGGCAGAGAATAGATGGGGATGGGTCCAGTCAGAGATGGTATTTACTGGTTCTACAACTACTCAAAATTTCTGCTATCGGTTCTTTAGAACTGGTCAGAACCTGCTGAATACCACTTCTGCCCCAGTTGTTCAACACAGTTGAACTGAACAGTTCAGAGAGGAAACGGCTCTGAGAAATAATAATGGAGTGTGTTCTCATTCTTATTCAGCAAACACTAATGTTTCAATGATCCAAAATGTGTGTTATTAGGGGAAGGTAAATGCTAGTACCCACACACGTATGGATGATCGAGAGCACCTTTCCTATTAAAAAAAGGTCTAGAAAAGGATATAGTTTAGGGGAGCATGCCCAGCAATGCAAGTAGTGGGGAAAATAGTATTGTGAAAATTGCAAAGGTTTGGGAAAGGCGTTTAAAAATGACGGATCCTTGGTGCTCTCTGAGCTTGGTTGTTTTCTTGCAGATGTTTCATTACCCAAACATCATCAGTACTCGCAGTGCTAGGATGATGTTACTTAGGTTTGGGTAATGAAACATCTGCAAGAAAACAAGCAAACTCAAAGAACACGAAGGATGCCTCATTTCAACCTTAAACTACAAATATTCTCCTTTACTAGCTTTAAAAATGGCTGCAGATTATGTACCGTAGTTATGTTAGCAGAAAAACCCACAAAAATGTTTCTTCCTCCTCCTCCTCCTCTTCCTCCTCCTCCTCCTCAACCTCCCCCCCCCATAGTTCACTCAGCAGTTATTTTGCTTAACCAGCAGATTATGAGTTTGAAGGGGGAGATGCCATTTATATTTTTCTACAATATGGAGACCCTTATTGGGTCCTGATCTTTGATCTTGATTGGGTTGTCCTAAATTATATTATTGGATTTATTGGAAGTTGGTACATTTTCTTAAATTATATTGTTACATTATGGCCTAGAAATAGACATGGTGGCTCCTATTGGATTTTAATATTGGTATCAGACTGAATATTTTATTTTGATTTGCCAGCTGTTACTTATGTTTTGAAGCTTTTTGCTATTGATGTTTTATAGATTATTGTAGGCAGACTTGAGAGAGATTTTAAAGACTGTCTATTCATTTGAAAATAATTGTGTGTGTGTGTGTGTGTGTGTGTGTGTGTGTGTGTGTGTGTTCAAATATCTGCATCTTCTTTTGTCTTTGCAAAATTTCCATATTGCCTATGTACTTTGGAGCATAAATTCACAATCAAATGAGAACTCAGACATTTGACTTTGTTGTTAGTTGCGAAGTTGTGTCTGACCCACCGCGACCCCATGGACAATGTTCCTCCAGGCCTTCCTGTTCTCTACCAGCTTCTGGAGTCCATTTAAGCTCATGCTGACTGCTTTGGTGACTCCATCCAGCCACCTCATTCTCTGTCGTCCCCTTCTTCTTTTGCCCTCAATCGTTCCCAGCATTAGGCTCTTCTCCAGTGAGTCCTCCCTTCTCATTAGGTGGCCAAAGAATTTGAGTTTCCTCTTCAGGATCTGGCCTTCTGAAGACCAGTCAGGGCTGATCTCCTCTAGGACTGACCGGTTTGATGGCCTTGCAGTCCAAGGGACTCACAGGAGTCTTCTCCAGCACCATCGTCCAAAGGCCTCCATTCTTTGGCGCTCAGCCTTTCTTATAGTCCAACTTTCACAGCCTAACATTGCAACTGGGAAAACCACAGCCTTGACTATACGCACGTTGACTTTGTATAGTTGTTTTTTTTTAAAGGATATATCAAGATTCTTGACTTTATGATCATAAAGCAACAGACATTTGATAAGCTTGTTGCTAAATTGGTTTTGAAAATACTCCCAGATATACAAGTCTACAGAAGTCATCATACTGAATGCTCTCTGAGGAAGCTTGGATATGTCTCTCAACTGTGCACTGATAGATTTCTACTGCTTCTGAATCTGCTCCTGTAGGCCTTGGCAACAGCTTTGAACTTATCTACTGGATGATGGCTCTGTGGCAAACGAGGTTCACATGGATGACATCAACCAATTGGAGCACATGATTTAACTTCTTCAACCTTGCAAAATGATATCAGGCTCTATTTCCCGTTTCCATGGTTCAGCTTTTCTGGCTAGCTTGGCAGCCATCACATAAGACCAGCAACTGTTGGAGGAATCCTGTCTCTACTCCCATCCCATCTCAACCTTTCATCCCACCTCTCTATGATCCTTTAATAATTACAGCTCCAAGTCAATAGCAATTAAGGCTAACAGCCACTCAACGGAATTGACACAAATTATTTTAATTTTATGTTTTCATTGACCAGGACGGTGCCCTCTTTTCTCACTCTTTTATTCCCCTTTGGAAGGAATAAAGGTGAGAAAGGATTAGACAGAGGAGGAGGAGGGAGGAGGGAGGAGAAAGGATGGTAAAACCGACACATAATTAATTACCCATCTAGCACCAACTGGCAAGTTGAACACCCACTTACAGATAATTAATTCTCACCCTTACACACACACTTTCTCATCAATTGTCTGAAAATAAATGATAGGGTCACTCAGGTTGCCACAAGTTTTTTTTTTTAAACTTCCTATACTCTCTGCTTGAAACATATCTGAGCACCAGGGAATAGGAAATGCAGTAGAATATGAGATGGATGTTAAAATCTCTCTTCGGCTTCGATGCTCACATGCAGTGCAATCTTTAGCACATCTACATAGAAATCAGCTGCATGAAATCCAAATAGGACTTTTTTTCAGGAAAGAAAGTATGGGATTGTTCTTGAGCTTGTCTCTTTCCTTCCCTCTAACAAAGCTCATAAAAGTGCAGAGAAGAGCAACAAGGATGATTACGGGACTGGAGACTAAAACTTATGAAGAACAGTTGCAGGAACTGGGCATGGCTAGCCTAGTGAAGAGAAGGACCAGAGGAGACATGATAGCAGTCCTCCAGTATTTGAAAGGCTGCCTCAGAGAGGAGGGGTGTATGTTGTGGCCCAGCAGGAGCCATTGAAGCTGCCACCAGACTCCAACAGCGAGGGGCCCTATGAGTCAGCCCTGGAAGATGTGGAGGACCCTGGACAGGGTTCCGACTCCGAGGAGGGCGCAGAGAGACTGGTTGGCCACCAAGTGGCGCCTGAGCCTTGGATCAGTGGAGAGGAGACAAGGGAGAGTGATCCAGAAACCAACAGTGAGTTGTTCCGGGATGCACGCCATCGAAGAGCTACTCGGTGTCAAGAACAACTATGTAATTACAGGAGGTAATTACGCTCAGCTGATGGTCATTAGGCTCCTCTCCAGACTATAAAAAAGACTGCTTGTGCCACGCCCTTCTTGCAGAAGTCAATGCTTTGACTAAAGAGAAACAAACTTGGAAGGCTGGATTGCTGCCAGAGTTTGCCTGAATTGCTGCCAAGATTTGTCAGCCTTGCTGCCAAGGTCCTTATCTGTTTGTTTACTTGGCTTTCAGCCACCGAGAGTCTGGTCTTGTTATTAAAGGACATTCTAATTAAGCGTGTCTCGGGTTTCATTACTGGACGGAGGAGGGGGTCAGAAGAGGTGTGTGTCAACCAGTGGTGGGATTCAAGCATTTTTACTACCAGTTCTGGGGGCATGGCTTTTTGGGGATGGCTTGTTGGGCATAGCAGGGGAAGATTACTGCAAAATCCCCATTCCCTCCCAATCAGCTGAGACTCGGGAGGCAGAGAATAGATGGGGTCCAGTCAGAGGTGGTATTTACCAGTTCTCCGAACTATTCAAAATTTCTGCTACCAGTTCTCCAGAACTCGTCAGAACCTGCTGAATACCACCTCTGAGGTCAATCTATTTTCCAAGGGGCACGAAGGCCAGACAAGGAATAACGGATAGAAACTGATCAAGGAGAGATTCAACCTAGAAATAAGGAGAAACTTTCTGTCAGTGAGAACAATCACAATGGAAAAGCTCATCTTCGGAAGTTGTGGGAGCTTCATCATTGGAGGCTTTCAAGAAGAGACTGGCCTGCCATTTGTCAGAAATGGTGTAGGGTCTTCTGCCTGGATGGGGGGTTGGACTAGATGATCTACAAGGTCCCTTCCAATTATGTTAATCTAATCTAATCTAATAGATTGTTGCCAGGTTGAAATGGAAGGGGAAGGGGCCAAAATTTAGAAATTGGACTGTTTGGGTTCTACTTGTTAGGAATATAATCTAACGGTTGGGTTGGCAAATATATAAATCATGTAACAATGCTGTACCTGTTTCTTTAAATCATGCTGTAAAATGTGATTGGTTGCTGCTTCCTCAATCGGCCATAATATGGAGCCAGAATCATGTTAGATGCTGATCTGATCTGAGTGTTTGGAAGCTGGCTGTTAGAAGTGCCGTATAGTGATCAGCGTGAGCTATTGTAAGTTTTGCAACTGCTAGCAAATTTTGTGTACTGGACTGTTTGTATGATTATGGACTATGTTATTTGGATTATCCCTTAACTGAAAGACATTGATGACTGACTGTCTTATCCGTGTATGACTTGGGCTGTTTGATGGACTCTGATACCTCTATTTCCACGAAAGTAAAAGCATATTTAAACTGCAGTGTCTCTGTATGCTGGTTTGTGTGTTCTCCCACACCAACCTCACAACGCTTCTCTGAACGCACTCACTCTCCCAACGGGGAGCTTACCTAACACTACTTGAAGGAGGGAGGCAGAATCCCTGAAGCTGCTAAGTATAAATAAGATTTGGAAGCAACATACAGGTAGACCAGAGGGGGTTTCGGACTGATTCGGCTGAGTAGGTAGTAACTCGGCCTGCCACACCCTCAAACCGGTTCTCTCGGCGGCACCATAGGCACCACCATCTTGTTTTTTGCTCTGTGCATGCGCAGAAGCATTTTTTAAATACTGTGCATGCACGCATAGCGCAGCGCGTCCCTGAGCAAACTAGCAGTAGCAGGAGCCGGAACCAGAGGTGGGTTCCTACCAGTTCGCACCTATTTGGTAGAACCGGTTCGTCAAATCTACCGAACTGGTTAGAAGAGGTTCCACCAGTGGACCCGGAAAGCAGGCCACACCTACAGAAGAGGTCCCAAAAATTTTTAAAACCCACCACTGGCAAGAATCTTGTAACTTGACAGCTTTAAGACTTGCATGCTTCAATGCCAGAGTTTCTGAATATCTACTTGGACCGACCTAAGTACTAATTCATAATTTCATATCCGGTCACATGGGCGGCAAGCCACTCCCATTCAGTCACATGGGTGGCAAGCCACTCCCACAAAAGAGGCCATACCCACAGAGTAGGTTCCAACAATTTTTGAAACCCATCACTGGCCGGAACCCACCCCTGAAGTAGACCTCCGCTTATAACCACAATTGAGTCCAAAATTTCTCTCCTTGAGCAAGAAAGTTGTTAAGTGACTTTTGTCCCATCTTACAACCTTTTTTACCAGAGTTGTTAAATGAATCACTTCAGTTATTAAGCTAATAATGTGGTTGTTAAGTGAATCTGGTTTCCCCATGGAGTTTGCTCATCAGAAGGTTGCAAAAGGGACATTGCAACCGTTGTAAATAGGAGTCAGTTGCCAAGCATCTGATTTTTTATCATGTGACCGCATAGAGAAGCTGTCATGGCTGTAGGTGTGAAAAACAGTCATAAGTCACTTTTTTTCAGTGCTGTTGTAATTTTGAACAGTCACTGAATGAACTGATGTAAGTTACAATACAATAGCAGAGTTGGAAGGGACCTTAGAGATCTTCTAGTCCACCCCCCTGCCTATGCAGGAAACCCTATACCGTTTCAGACAAATGGTTGTCCAATCTCTTCTTCAAGACTTCCAGTGTTGGGGCATTCACAACTTCTGGAGGCAAGCTGTTCCATTGATTAATTGTTCTAACTGTCAGGAAATTTTTCCTTAGTTCTAACTTGCTTCTCTCCTTGATTAGTTTCCACCCATTGTTTCTTGTTCTACCCTCAGGTGCCTTGGAGAATAGCTTGACTCCCTCTTCTTTGTGGCAACCCCTGAGATATTGGAACACTGCTATCATGTCTCCCCTAGTCCTTCTTTTCATTAAACTAGACATACCCAGTTCCTGTAACCGTTCTTCATATGTTTTAGCCTCCAGTCCCCTAATCATCTTTGTTGCTCTTCTCTGCACTCTTTCTAGAGTCTCCACATCTTTTTCTACATCGTGGCGACCAAACGTTGAGGACTACCTGTAGTGGGTTTGGTGAAGAGTCAACAAGGGCAAATATTAGCTTGCTAATTTAAAGAAATTGCTGGCGATTTACAATTTTTTCTATCATTTTTGGGTATTTGTACTCTTTTTACTGAATCATATCATATCAGGGACAAAGAGCGGCAGAGGACAAAAAGGTGCAATCTGTTATGTTTACCCCTTTCCATTCCTGCTAGAAGCTTAATGAAATACAGGGTCATCTTCCTCCTATTTCAACAATAACCTTGCAAAGTGGATTTTTAATGTTTTGTTTTGTTTTAAAATAAGATTTAGAGAAAGTGAGCGCAAGCATCTGGCTCAACCAGGGTGTAAGCTCCCTGCAAAAGTGGGCAGAGGAAGATTTTGGAAAACGCCATTGGAAAAGGCAGCGGTCACTTCCATTTCCTATTCCTCAGCTTGAATAATTCCAAGAGCGAAAGAACAAGGAGGGACATCTTCAGCAACAGACGGGGAGCGTACAACTATGATAAATAATAATTTTCTAGCATTAATTTGAGGGCAACCTGTTCTCGCATTTGCATCTGGGCCAGAAAGTGTAAGGGAAACAATAACCAGCAAATTAGGTCAGAGGGAAAAAATAAAAAAAAAGGGGAAAGGATGGATTTTTTTTTTCAAAGGCAATCCAGTCCTAGCCATCCACATATTCACTTCCTTTCTCAAATGTCGGGCTGGGCCCTCAGGCTTCCCTGCCCTCCACCTTTGTGTCTGCACCAAAGCTTCTAAGGCACGCAAGAGCCTAATCAATAGACCCACAGCCTTTCCATGGATCATACATGCAAAAGCAGATTTCTGGGATCAATGAAGAGGAGGGGGAAATGCAGCCCATCGGATGAACCGTTTCCATGGCAACGAGGCCTGTTCCTTCCCCTCCCCGCAACAAGCTGAACTGTCCGAATCTACCTCCCTCCCTGGGGTGCTGGCTGGAGGTGCCAAAATATTAGCGGATGCTGCATTTTAATCTCTTTCTCTCTCTTTCTGTCTCTTTTCCTTCCTTTCTCTCTCTCCCCCCTCTCTCCTTCTTTCTATCTATCCCTTTCTGTCTTTCTTCTTCTTCTTCTTCTTCTTCCTCCTCCTCCTCCTCCTCCTCCTCCTCCTCCTCCTCCTCTCCCTCTCCCTCTCTCTGTCTCTGTTTCTGTCTCTCTCTCTGTCTTCTCTCACATAATAATTTCACCATTGGATGAAAGGAATGGAGAGAGAGATATTTCTCTCTCCAATACCAACTTAATTTCATTTCCAAAGTCAAAATGATACTTTAGGTATTCTCCATCCTTTCCCTTTTCAGATTTTTTTTTGCATACCTAACTTTGATCTTCAATATATTTTTTGCATTGTTTCCCCCATAATGATGTGCAAGCATATATTACCACCACCACAGTGGTGGGTTTCAAAAATTGTTCGAACCTACTCTGTGGGTGTGGCCTCCTTTGTGGGAGTGGCTTGCTGCCCATGTGACCGGATGGGAGTGGCTTGCCACCCATGTGACCGGATATGAAGATGCCGACGACACTTGTCAGAACCACCTTAAATGACCTCACACACAGCACTGGCATGCATAAGAATATGATGTAAACTTGTTTTTAAAAGGCATCTTTGGTTTGCGTTAAAACAACTTCAACACACGGAATGTTCTGATTGCACCACAAACGCAGTAGTCATCCTTACCTTTCACAGAGGCACTGAGTTTTATAAATATGAGCATGATAGTGTAGAATAATCATATCCAAGGACCAGTGTTGGGTTTCAAAAAACTTTGGGACCTCTTCTGTAGGTGTGGCCTGTTTTCCGGGTCCACTGATGGAACCTCTTCTAACCGGTTCGGTAGATTTGACGAACCGGTTCTACCGAATAGGTGCGAACTGGTAGGAACTCATCTCTGCACCACCACCGCCTTCCTGTCATCGAAAGCAAAGACATTAAGACTGTTTAAAAGGTGCTGTTTTGAAGTTTCCTAGCAAGAACTTCTCCAAAAATCCTAATCCATTTAGGAGTTTGCTTTTTCAGTTTCATTTAAACACACACACACACTCACACAGAGAGAGAGAGAGAGAGAGGGAGAGGGAGAGAGAGAGAGAGAGAGAGAGAACAATTAAAATGCAAGGGAAGAGAATCCTGCATTTAATTTGGAAATTGCCTGAAGTGCAATAGGAGTGAAACTAAAGGAAGACATTTTTATTTTATTTATGAGAATATTTACTCATATTCTCATGTTTTGTTGTTCCAAAGAAATAAATATTTTCTTTCTTTCAAATAGATCAAATCAAAGAGAAATTGCACATTGTTCTGTAGGGAGAACGAGGCAGACAGGGACTAAGGCAAGGTAGGTTGAAGCTAACACAACCTCTATTTACAGTGACATACAGCTCAACGTCAACCTTGAGGCGGTGAGATTTGAACCGCCGAACTGCAGAACTGCAGTCAGCTGAAGTAGCCTGTAGTGCTGCATTTAACCACTGCGCCACCTCGCCACGTTAAAGGCTCGAGTTGTGTCGCCTGTGTTGTGGCTTTTCTCTGCTGCATAGCCGGGGTGCAGCCGGTCCAGAGTTGTCTGGAGCCGGCGTCCCATAAGTCATTCTGCAGGACTTTGGTTGGTAACCAGGCACGGAGTTGTATGCTGCGCCAGGAGGTATTGGGACAATTTGTTGTGCCAATTTCCTGGCCCCAGGC
The DNA here is from genome assembly GCF_009769535.1 of Thamnophis elegans. NCBI lineage: Eukaryota > Metazoa > Chordata > Lepidosauria > Squamata > Natricidae > Thamnophis > Thamnophis elegans. Next base: position 169,894,921 of record NC_045541.1, read on the forward strand.
GGCCCAATGCCTCCTTAGCCGACCGGACAGTTCATTCTGCCAAGCCGTTTCCGGCCGGGTGGAACGGAGCCGTGAGTGCATGTCGTATGCCATGCTGGCCTAAAAACATTTGGAAGGGTGCCATCATGAACTGGGGCCCACTGTCCATCACCACCCAAAAAACCCCAAAACTTTAACTTTAAACTGTCTAGCATGGACTTCACCCCATTCCTAAGAGGTCTGTAAGAGGGGCGTACATAAGCACACCAGAGTGCCCACTGTCCCTGTCCTATTGTCCCCATTTATTTGTGCTCATTTCTTATGTATGTACATATTACCTCCCTATACTTATACATTTATATGTTATATTCATGCTTGTACTTGTTTTCTCTACAAACCAAAATAAATAAATAAAATTATTCCCTAGCCAGCCAGTCTTAATGTTGCCTAGTTTGGAGACCCCCTGCTTCGGGATATGCTGTATAAATGGGTTTCCATTCTTCTGAAAGAGAAAGACAGTATATTGAGACTCAACTATTCAGGGCTTTTTGCTGAATTCTTCTATTACAGCAAAGGCAATGTTTGTATTCCTGCCTTTTGTACTAAAATAAAAAAAAACAATCCTTCTGTCATAATATCATTATAGATTGATAAAGTACTTATATTCTGCCTGGCACAGAAGCTGCATCTGGGCAATCATCCTGATTTTCCTTCCTTTTCTCTCCCTCACCTCAATTTAAATCTTCCATCACTTTAGCCACCCCAGCTTGTCGATCAGAAGATCAGCAGTTTGGCAGTTTGAATCCATAGCGCTGCCTAACGGAGTGAGCTCCCATTACTTGTCCAGCTTTTCTGCCAACCTAGCCGTTTGAAAGCATGTAAATATGCAAGTAGAAAAATAGGGACCACCTTTAGTGGGAAGATAACAGAGTTCCGTGCACCTTCGGTGTTTAGTCATGCCGGCCACATGACCACAGAGACGTTTTCGGACAGTGCTGGCTCTTCGGCTTTGAAACGGAGATGAGCTCCGCCCCCTAGAGTCAGGAACGACTAGCACATATGTATGAGGGAAACCTTTACCTTTACCTTTATATCTGTTGGAGTGAGCTTTAGCTCACAAAAGCTGATGCCGTTTCATAAATGTTGTCGTCTGAAAAAGTGTGATCAGACTCCTGGGTTTTGTCGTAATATCATAATTCCTGTATTCTGTAACAATGAATGAAGCCTCCTTCCCTCCCTCCCCCTCTATCCTTCCTTCCCCTCTTTCTCCCTTTTCTCTTTCTTATTACCCTTTTTCCCTTCCTCCCTTCCTCTTTCCCTTTCCGCTGACAGGCTGGTTGCTGCTTTGGTTATGTCATAGAAAGACAGATAGGAATAATATGCAATTATTTGCATTTTTAAAATGTTTGTGTCTGTAGGGGCATACGCAGGAAAAGACCTCTCTGTATGTAAATGCCAAAGTAAATAGAGGTTTAAGGAGGTTGTCAAAACGACAACCATGTGTTCTTCAGATTGCTGAATTCAGTGTAAAAACAATGTGCATGCATCCAATTACTTAGATGTTACCATGCATGTATTAACTGGAATAAGCCTAGAAAGAGAAGAGGCGGTGATAATCACAACTGGCTAAAGCCCCCCCCCCACACACACACACACGAGCCAAGTGCAGTGCAACAGTGCTAAATGCCTCTAGTGGTGACTAAGGAAACAGGATGCTCACCTATGCTTACATTCATTGATACACAGATAAACATGTATGCTCAGCCTTCTCACCTCACCTCCCTCTTGCCAGCATTGGGAGTTTTATGGTAAGATACAACCAGTGGGCAATTTGCAGATTTTAAGCCACAGGCAAATTCCCAACCCCATTTTCCCCTCAAGATTACACTGTTGAAGTGCAATTTGAGGCAGGATACACTGTCTTGTTTAAAAAAAATAAGTCGGAACTGAGCAAAGTTTGCAGTGTCCTCAGCCTATTTTATACACTTGCGGATTACCCCTGGAGTAACCAGGGGCAAAATCTTCAGCTTGGTTTTGGTGGGGAGCTGTTGGGATGTTCTGAGTCCTTTCTTGTTTCACACCTATAGAGAAAATCTTGTCAAACTGAGGACTCCATTATCTCCATCTACAATATACAGTAATTAGTTCCATAACTTTGGCTGCAAACTGATTTGGTCATGACCCGAACCTAATTTTGGAAATTCGGCGCTTACACAAAAATGGTGCAGAAGGGGAAATCGGCTGCGGGGAAAAAATTGTGATGAATCCAGAAGATGGCAAAGCATTCTATCCACTAACAATATCCATTTCTCGGGCAGAAGGTCTCAGATTCCATCGCCAAGGAGGGATTATCATTTGAGGGGGATGGGTGGGAACTGTTCCAAATTTCTAGCTAGCTCTGCTACTCATGTGATTCTGAGCAGGTGACATATAGGATAGATAACTCTATTCCTTCAGCTACCCAAATTCTGCAAAATCATGCTCCCCAAATTTCAATGTTAAAGTACTGTACAATAGCAACATTATTTTTGTTTAGCTGATTTTGGCAGGGAAAAAAAATCAAATAAATGGTTGAGTTAAGCCTTCCTTAGGCTTTGTTTAGCTAATGAAGAAAACCAGTTGGGGGGGAACCTTGGAGATCTTCTAGACCAACCCTCTGTTCAGGCAGGATATACTATTCTGGACAAATGACTGTCCAGGCTCTTCTTAAAACCTCCAATGATGGAGCACCACAACTCCAGGAGGCAAGCTATTCCATTGGTTCGTTGTTCCCACTGACAGGAAATTTTTCCTTAGTTCTAGGTTGGATCTCTCTTTGTTAAGCTTACACCCATTACTTCTTGTCTGGCCTCAGGTGCTTTGGAGGATAGGTTGATCCCCCCCTCTCTCTGTGACAGCCTCTCAAATATTGGAAGATTGCTAAAGGTAAAAATAAGAAGGGGTCAATTGGACTTTTTAAAAAAACTGCTACATTTTTCCAGTAATGTTCTATTATGATACCACTGCCACACCTTCTGCAAGCTTTGCCCCCCTCCCACAAATGTTTTTAAAATAAATCAGCCACCAGATATAAAAATACCTTCCATTCTTTTGTAAGCAACATTGAATTAGATGAATCAACAGTCTAACTAGCTCTGAGATAGCTTCTTATAATCCTGAGGACAAGAATAATTCTAGAAAATTTAATTAAGAAAATCCAGCAACCTGAACTCTGTCAGGAAACAAATACAATTACATTAGGATGTTGTTTTATCGGTGGAATTAGCAAAAACACCAACTAGGACTACAGTGGTTCCTATCACCCCTAAACAGCATCCCTGATTTTCTTACACTAAATAATTAAAATTATTCCTCTTAAAATGACAAAAATCAAACAATCACCAAATTTCAAGGGCCTGACTTTTACACAGAATCTCAGGATGTTTCACAAATTCTCTACAGTGTTTCTCAAACTTGGCATCTTTAAAATGTGAGGACTTCAACTCCCAAACTTCCCCACTCTTAATGTGTCACAGTCTTAATGTGTCAATGTTCCAAATAGCATCCAAAATTAAATCAGAGTCCAAGGCAAAGCATTCCGCAAAGTTCCAATTTATTAAGAGAGCCATGTTGGCACATCTGGGAAAACCCAAATCTGAAAGCTTCCCGGTTTTCCACACCCAGTTGAAAGTTCAAGATCTTGCCCCCACACCCGCAACTCCATCACATGGTCCAATATCCCACTGCCATGCTGGCAGTTCCACCCATCCAGTTCCAGTCAGGTGAAGAGGTGCAAAGACAAAAGATGATCTTGGCTTTCTAGAAAGAATTTTGTTGTGGCTACATATCATCTAACTCTGTACAATTCCCCCCTCCCATTTTCACACAATGGAAAATGCATAGTAGAATAATAGAAAGTGTGGCAGGATCCAAAGATCCAAAAGAAAAGATGGCTGCAGGCCTGACATAATGTTGCCAAGATGGAGAAACACTATAAGACTTCGAACTATGAAAAGCAAAAGATTTAGAGATTTAAGCAATCTTGTGTGATTTGGAGCAATTTTGATGCCGTGTTACACACACAACTTGACAATATTGCTAACCCTGGCCTACCAGATCCTAAAGAAAAAGATAGTCATATCTCAAATGGGGGAAGTGGGGGCTGTTTTCCTTCAAACTCTTTGAGTTCTCGCATTACAAGATAAAAAATATAGAAGATCTGAACATGGAAAAGACTTTTGGGACCAGAAGAAAACACATTGATTCTTTGCCAGAGCTTCTGGCACTGGGCCCAAAGAGTGTTTAAAATGTTGCTTCCCCCACCCACCCCCTCTACCCCTTCATTTTTATTCTCCCTTTGAGAGCCAGAAGGAAGTAAATTTTAAAAGTCAGTTGTGTGGAAATTAGCTCCCTTTTTGCTGATGGTTTGAGCTCCATTTGTCTCCATTGTCTGTAAATTAGTCTTCCACAGGAGAGTAATCAGATGGCTAATATAGACACAAATAGAATTGGTCACTATTAACCATTCAAAATAAGAGGTCTCTAAAAAGCAGAGCCCAGTAAATGCAGCTGGTGGGTCTGAAGAGGCCAGAAAAGAAAGAATAGGAACTGGGAGAAAACAGGGAAGAAACACAGCAACAAGTAGTCTTCAAACACAGAACATGTAGGCCAGGGTGTCCAAACTTGGGAACTTGAAGACTTGTGGACTTCAACTCCCAGAATTCCCCAGCCAGCCTGGCTGGGGAATTCTGGGAGTTGAAGTCCACAAGTCTTCAAGTTCCCAAGTTTGGACACTCCTGAAGTCCACAAGTTTGGACACCCCTGAAGTCCACAAGTCTTCAAGTTCCCAAGTTTGGCCATCCTTGGAGAGTGGTCAAATCATGGTACAGAAAAGATGCTGAGACTTTTGAAAAGGTGCAGAGAAGAGCAACCAAGATAATAAAGGATTTGGAGGCTAAATCCTTTCTCTGTTGAAGAGAAAGGATTGGGGAGGACTGTAGAGATTCCCAGTCATCCAGGTCATGGTTGTCCCAAAGGTGCTTTTTCAGGAGGCAACTGGAATTTCTCGTTTTTCTTTGAAGATGTTTCACTTCTCATCCAAGAAGCTTCTTCAGCTCTGACAGGATAGTGGAGAATTGAAGGATTTATATTCCTTGCAGACATTCCTTCCATTCCCCACCATCCAGTCAGAGCTGAAGAATCTTCTTGAAAGAGAAGCGAAATTTCTTCAAAGAAAAACGAGAAATTCCAGCTGGTCATCCTTTTAGAGCAGGGCTGTCAAACTCGCTGCCTGCGGGCCAGATGCATCCCACGCTGGCCACACCCATGCCCGGTTTAGCGAAGTGGAAAAGAGTCCCGATACGTCACGTAGTGCCACCATGACAATGCACGTTTGACACCCCTGTTATAGAGGATGCACCCCCCCCACTATCCTACATCCCCACTTTCCTGTCAGAGCTGAAGAAGCTTCTTGGATGAGAAGCGAAAAGTCTTCAAAGAAAAAAAACAAGAAAGTCCAGCTGCCTCCTGAAAAAGCACCTTTGGGACAACCATGACCTGGATGATTTAGAATCTCTACAGACTTTTAGCTGTACAATTTTGGATGAACACCCTTTGAATGGTGTGGGAGTAGCAGAGGTGGGTTCCTACCAGTTCGCACCTGTTCGGTAGAACCGGTTCGTCAAATCTACCGAACTGGTTAGAAGAGGTTCCACCAGTGGACCCGGAAAGCAGGCCATACCTACAGAAGAGGTTCCAAAGTTTTTTGAAACCCACCACTGGTCCTTGGATATGATTATTCTACACTATCATGCTCATATTTATAACACTCAGTGCCTCTGTGAAAGGTAAGGATGACTACTGCGTTTGTGGTGCAATCAGAACATTGCGTGTGTTGAAGTTGTTTTAACGCAAACCAAAGATGCCTTTTAAAAAACAAGTTTACATCCTATTCTTATGCATGCCAGTGCTGTGTGTGAGGTAATTTAAGGTGGTTCTGACAAGTGTTGTCGGCGTCTTCATTCCGGTCACATGGGTGGCAAGCCACTCCCATCCAGTCACATGGGCTGCAAGCCACTCCCACAAAGGAGGCCATACCCACAGAGTAGGTTCGAACAATTTTTGAAACCCACCACTGGGGAGTAGGAACGGATTTCTAGAAGGGGAAAAAATTGCAGGCCACAGGAACCAGGAGCACCACTCAGGTGACTCTGAGGACACAGATAAACCTCCAACTGCCTCAATGACCTTCTAAAACAGATGTCAAACTGGCAGCCCATAGACCTGAGGCATCACACGGAGGCCAAAATCACCCCAGCTCCACAAAGGCAAAAAACACCGCGAAATGTCGTGTGACATCACATGATGCAATCGAATTTGCGGTTTACAGAGCCAGACTATTTCCCCTAACAATCTGGGTCCTCATTTTACCGACCTCGGAAGGATGGAAGGCTGAGTCAACCTTGAGCCAGTCAGGATCAAACTCCTGGCAGCTGGCAGAAGTCAGCAGAAGTAGCCTGCAGTACTACATTCTAATCAATGTGCCACCACGACTACTAACTTAACATCTGCAGCGATTCACTTAACAATCATGAGAAGGAAGGTTGTACAATGGGACAAAACACACTTAACAACTGTCTCGCTTAGCAACAGAAATTTTGGACTCAATAGTGGTCCAAAGTCCCTATCGACTCCTGGGCATAAATTCTTGATCCAAACCAACCAGGAAATTCATAGATATTTTTATGCTGACCAGTGTAGGAAATATGAACAATCTGCCCCTTTCAGAGAGGCAGAGGCAGATTGCTACTGGTTTGCACTGGTTCGGGTAAACCGGTAGTGGAAATTGCGACTGGGTTGCTGAACCGGTAGGGACGGCAGGCTGGCCATGCCCCCAAACTGGTTCCCTGGTCGCCACGGCATGGTTTGGTGTTTGGTTTTTTTTGACATTTTTAATGTTTTGCGCCTGCTCAGACCTATTTACAGGCAACTGTGCATGCGCGTGAAGTATGCACAAATCACGCACGCACCAAACTGGCAGTAATGCTGGCAGAAACTCATCCCTGGGCAGAGGTGGCATTCTACCAGTTTGGACTGGTTCGCCCTGGCTCTATGACATCCCATTTAGGTCCATTTTTTTAGTCAAAGTGTATGCGCAGAAGTCTGCGCGCATGCGTGGACGCGCGCACTCACATTTGCGAACCAGTAGGGAAGGTAAATGAATACCACTTCTGCAAAGAGGGAAAATCCAAGCTTGTTTTATTCATCTCCAAGAAGGACAATAGTTTAGGAGAGATAATGTGTTAAAAGTGGCAAGCCAGGAGTGGAACACTCCCCATTTGAAATGGGGGAGAGGAGGAGAGAAAAGAATAAACACAGAGGGGGGAAAAAAACACCCTTCTGAAATGAGGTCCAGCAGGGGACCTTGTCAGAACTCCTTGTCAACCCCAGCTCTGTCGATCAAATCAATAGCTGTATTCAGCCAGCCAAGAATAGGATTCATGACACCAGCTCCTCCTGGATGGGCCAGTGAAGGCAATGAGAAAGAGGTGAGCTTCACCTTGGGGATTCTTGTTTGCTATGGGAGAGTGGGGAGGCAGAACGAAAAGGTGACTCCAGGATCAGGGGAGTGGAAAACTTTCCCTTTGGAAAAAGAGAGAGAGAGAGAGAGAGAGAAGGCCATGCAAAGAACGAGTGAAAAGTAGAACAATTAGGGACAATGGAGGATTAATTAATGCATTATTATAGGGCAGGAGGTTAAGACTTATGATGAACTGTGGCAGGAACTGGGTATATCTACTCTCGCAAAGAAAAGGACTAGGGGTGACGTGATAGCAGTCTTCCAATATTTTAGGGGCTGTCCTAAAGAAGAGGGGGATCAACCTATTTTCCAAAGCACCTAAGGGCAGGATAAGAAATAATGGATGGAAACTAATCAAGGAGAGATCTAACCTAGAGCTAAGGAGAAATTTCCTGACACTGAGAACAATTAATCAGTGGAACTTCAGAAGTTGTGGCCGCTCCATCAGTGGAGATTTTCAAGAAGAGATTGGACAGCCATTTGTGCCAGGATGATATAGGCCCAGATATATGCTTGAGACCCTGTAATATATCTGGACTAGAAGATCTCTAAGGTCTGTTCCAATTTTGTTATTCTGTAACAAGATATTTCTGTCTCCTTCTTTTTTTTATAATGGTAGAAGACAGATTCACACCTACCAGGAAGAACCGGTAGGTATCAGGTGTGCCACAGATGGGAAAGTATAAGAGGCATGGTGGCACAGTGGTTAGAATGCAGTATTGCAGGCTGACTCTGCCCACTGCCAGGAGTTTCATCCTGACTGGCTCAAGATTGACTCAGCCTTCCATCCTTCCGAGATCCGTAAAGTGAGGATCCAGATCGTTGGGGGCGATAGGCTGACTCTGTAAACCGCCCAGAGAATGCTGTAAACATTATGGCAGTGATGGCTAACTTTTTGTCACTTTTTTGCCGAAAGCGTGTGTGCGCACCCATAATGCAATGCATGTGTGATCCTCCCCTGGGCACCCCCATGCATGCACATGTGACCCAGAGGTGGGTTGCTGCCAGTTCAGCCCGGATTGGCTAACCAGTAGTAGCGGTGGCGGGAAGCTCCACCCACCCGCCCAGACACTTCTGAGCATGCACAGAAACATCGTGTGTGCAGGAGCGCACCCAAACCAGTAGTAAAAAAAATCGCAACCCACCTCTGGCGTGACCCTCCTGCACACCCACCCTGCGCATGCGTGCACATCTCCCGCATGGACCTCGCCCCCTGCGCATGCACAGCAGTGATTAGAAAACCAGCTGGCTGGTGGAGGGTGCACGCGCATGCACGGTGGAGCTGAACTGTGGTGACAGCTTGTGTGCCTGCAGAGCGGGCTCTGCGTGCCACCTGTGGCATGCGTGCCAGAGGCTCACCATCACGGCACTATGGGGACGTGTATAAGGGTACGTGCCAGTGCTATTGCCATTGCTATCTTTCTCTGCACTGCAAGATAAAGATAGCAATTCTGGAACTTGTAGCCATGAGATGTAGTGATGGAGACATAAGATGAGCAAAGGTGTCCTTTTCACTGTCTCTCAGATTAGTGTGGGTTGGTTTTTCTGCATATCCATTTTTATCAGTGCTTTGCATCGACAAATGTGTCAAGTGGTCTTTCTGAAGCTGGATTTTTTTAAAAAAAGAAGAAAAGAAAGTCCAATTAGAATTTGTGTATATTTTGGTGCATGTTTCCACAAACCCATGCCTCCAGCCCGCAATTTTGTCTAACGTAGACACATTTCCATAACTGTCTCCAGTTTAATGCATTTTAATGTACCTAAACCGGTCCCTAATATACTTTTATTTAAGTGGCAAACTGCACTGCAAAATTTGCGGGCAATAATGCACATTGTATTTCAATTTGGGTCTCGGCTCAAAAATGTGGAATTAGAAACATATTCCTTCAAATGTGGGTGAATTGGATTTGTCTCCCAGCCCCTGGCGCTCATCTTAGACCACTTTGAAAGAGGGGGGGTTAGACTATTTTAGACCACTTTGAGGGGGGGGGCAAAGAGAAGGAAGACTGCAGGTAGTCCTTGACTTACAACCATTTGTTTAGCAAGCATTCGAAATGACAATGGCACTGAAAAAAGTGACTTATGACCAGTCCTTAGTGTTGTGGCCTGCAAGGGGCCAGTGGAGCTGCAGCAGAGTCGGACAGTGAGGAGGCCAGTCCTGGAGTCTGGGGAAGGCTCTGATGAGGACTTTGTGTCAGAGGCAGAGATGGGGCCAAGGCCATCTGGCAGTTCTCAGTTGCCTTCAGAGCTAGACAGCAGTGAGGCAGAAGAACAGCTGGAGCCTGTTCCCAGTGTGTGCATGCACAGAGCTGCCAAAAGAAAAGAACAGCTAAGAAATCAGGGTCAACTTGGGAATAAGGCCACAGGTGGATAGTGAATGCCTTCCCCCCCATAGGAAATAAAAGAGGAGTGAAAGGGAAGTGGGCTTTTGCAGGAAACAATTCGTTAGTTCGTTTCAGGAGTGTGAAGATCTGTCCATGAATCTCAGAGACTCTGTGCCCAGTCTTTCCTTGCCCAGCACTGCGTTTGGGAAACATTTACATGGCAGCTTTCCAAGCTAGATAAGGTCTGTGGTCATAACTTCACCTTTGAAAGACTGTTTGCCAGGCCTTTGCTGAATGTGAATGAGAGGAATTCACATTTGTTTAGTAAAAGGGGTTTTATCGGCGCTAGGAATCTGCTTCGTGTTTTTTGGGGAAGCCTAGGTTAGAACAGTTACCACCTTTGCAGCATCCCCACAATGATGCAATCAAAATTTAGCCATTTGGTAACCAGCTTATATTTATGATTGTTGCAGCATCGCAGGATCATAAGATCACTATTTGCAACCTTCTCAGCCGGTTTCCGACAAGCAAAGTCAACTGGGGAAGATAGATTCACAGAATGGTCGTGGGATTCATTTTGCTTAACCATGGCAAAAAAAGGGGGCATAAAATCAGGTGTGACTCACTTAACAACTGCTTTGCTTAGCAACAGAAATTCTGTTCAAGAATTTGAGCCAAGGTGGCGCAGTGGTTAAATGCAGCACTGCAGGCTACTGCTAGATCAGCAGGTCAGCGGTTCAAATCCCACCGGCTCAGGGTTGACTCAGCCTTCCATCCTTCCGAGGTGGGTAAAATGAGGACCCAGATTGTTGGGGGCAATATGCTGACTCTCTGTAAACCGCTTAGAGAGGCCTGAAAGGCCTATGAAGCGGTATATAAGTCTACTGCTATTGCTATTGCTATTGTTCACAATTGTGGTTGTAACTTGGGGCTTCTTCTTCTTGTGCCATATCCATCATCCGACTTTGGCGATCATGTTAGCGGTTCTTTTTTTTTTTTTTTAATGAAAAAGTGCTGCTGAGTTTTGTCCAAACCATCCCCTTAAGATGTTGAAGCCATGATGTTCTTCTTCTGCCTGGACTACCTGCATCCATTAATTTTGCAAACCGAAAATTTTGCAAACGAAATTGATTGCTTTCCACTAAGATTGTGAGCTTTTCATAGATATCTTTCAGGAATAAATGCCAAACTAAATACATGAACTAAATTGTTCATATATTCCTAAATAGACTTCTCCCATCCCCCACCCCCGTGCCTCCGCCCGCCAAATTCAGGAATAATCTAGTTCTGAATGAAGATGGCTTTGGTCTCTTTTCTCATCCATGTGTGTTTCCAGGTGATATTTGCTAACCCTATTGACAGTATAATTCCAGTGGTGGGATTCAGCCGGTTCGCACCTATTCGGGATAACTGGTTGTTAAACTTTCTAAGCAGTTCAGAGAACTGGTTGTTGGAAGAAATCTCCTTTTGATTTTTTCCCACTTTACAGGACTAATCCTGTAAGGAAGGCAGGAAGGAAACATTCTGGTGTTGTTTCTAGCTTAATCTTTATTGCTCTGCTTACAGAAACTGCCTCTCCAGTTAACCCTTATTACATTGTAACAGCCAACGTGAAGTGCCCATCAACGTGAGTGACATTGAATTGGCCACACCCACCCAGTCACATGACCACTGTGCCCCACCTACCCAGCTGGTCATTAGGACAGAGAACGGTTTGTTAAAGTATTTGAATCCCACCACTGTATAATTCCTAAAAATCTTGGGAAATCTTTCTGCTGCAGCACTGGAATTGGGTAGATCCCTTTTCTTGGTTTGCCGTGATAGCTTCCTTCCTTTCCCTGTTCAGAATTTCCTGATAAAATTTCCAGATTAGGGAACAAGAAGTAAAAAAGAAAATCCCATTAACGATTCTTGGAGGCTGCTATTGATTTAGCTAGTAGTCCTATCTGTGATTGAAGGAGCAGAGCAGAGAGAGAAAACAAGTGGAAAGCACTAAGTTGGGTCTGATCTGCCTTAACCTTTTTTTTCTTTTTTTTTGTCGGTTTCTTTTTCTGGCCTTGAACGGAATATTTTTCACGGTTTCAAAACAAGAACAACAACAACAACAGGTCACAGGCTGCAATAAGGATGGAGTGAAGATGGATAAATACATGGTTGGAGAAGTTGATACAACGGCACATTGATTTGCACTTGCACATAGAGAGACCCAATCTCAGATGTGAAATTCCCTTTTATTCGTTGTTTCATTATTATTATACAATTGTATCAGAGCAGCCAGTTGTTTCGCCGGATTTGGCATTGGTTACTAGTCGGGCCCCACCCAGGGGCCTAGGACGTCATAACGTATTTTCGTAATATGCGTGCAGATCCAAGCAGTGCGGCTTTTTGCATTTGACTGATGGTGATTTTGTCAATTTTTAACTGTTTTAAATGTAATTCCAGTGCTTTTGGAATAGCACCCAGTGTGCCAATTACCACTGGAATTACCATTGCTGGTTTGTGCTATAGTCGTTGAATTTCGATTTTTAAGTCCTGGTATTTTGCGATTTTTTCATGTTCCTTCCCGGCGACCCTGCTATCACCTGGTATTGCGATGTCTATGATTGTGACCTTATTTTTCTCAACCAGTGTGATGTCTGGTGTATTATGCGCCAGTATTTTGTCCGTTTGTATACGGAAATCCCACAAGATCTTGACCATCTGATTTTCAGTGACTTTTTCAGGCTGATGTTCCCACCAGTTTGTTGCTGTTTTAATATTATAATTTTTGCACAAATTCCAATGGATCATTTGTGCTACTGAATTGTGCCGCAATTTATAATCAGTCTGCACGATTTTTTTACAGCAGCTGAGTATGTGATCAACAGTTTCATCAGCTTCTTTGCAAAGTCTGCATTTGGCATCATCAGAGGATTTTTCGATTTTGGCCTTAATGGCATTTGTGCGGATAGCTTGTTCTTGCTCAGCCAGGATTAGTGACTCTGTTTCTTTCTTTAATGTACCTGTTGTTAACCATAACCAAGTTTGTTCACTGTCTACTTTATCTTTTATTTTTTCCAGAAATTGGCCATGCAGTGCTTTGTTCTGCCAACTCTCCATTCTTGATTTTATCACTTCTTTTCTGTATTCTTGTTTCGTCTGTTGGGCCTTCAGTAGATTTTTGTTCTTTACTTCGATTAATAGATGTTCTTGACTTTCTTTTAAATAATCATCCAGTGCATGTTTTTCTTCTTCAACTGTTTGCTTCACTTGTAATAATCCTCTGCCACCTGATTTTCGGGGCAGATATAGTCTATCAGTATCACCACGTGGATGTAAACTGTAGTGCATTGTCATTAGTTTCCTGATTTTTCGGTCCAAAATGTCCAAATCAGCTTGTGTCCAGTTAACTATACCAGCTGTGTATCTTATAACTGGTATTGCCCAGGTATTTATGGCCTTGATAGTATTTCCACCATTCAATTTAGATTTCAAAATTTTCCTAACTCTGTTGGTGTACTCTCCCCTGACAATAGTTTTTACTTCTCCATGCTTGATGTTATCCAACTGCAGAATGCCTAAGTATTTGTAAGCTTCATTTCCGCTGCATGTAATTAGTTGTCTATTGGGCATTTCAATTCCCTCACATGCAGTGATTTTGCCCCTTTTTATGGATACCGTGGCGCATTTTTCCATGCCAAACTGCATTGAAATATCGGTGCTGAATACTCGGACTGGGTTTGTCAATGATTGGATTTCTATTATTATTATTATTATTATTATTATTATTATTATTATTATTATTATTATTATTATTATTATTATTAATTAGACAATTGTATCACAGCGGCCAGTTGTTTCGCCGGATTTGGCATTGGTTACTAGTCAGGCCCCACCCAGGGGCCTAGGACGTCGTAACGTATTTTCGTAATATGCGTGCAGATCCAAGCAGTGCGGCTTTTTGCATTTGACTGATGGTGATTTTGTCAATTTTTAACTGTTTTAAATGTAATTCCAGTGCTTTTGGAATAGCACCCAGTGTGCCAATTACCACTGGAATTATCACTGCTGGTTTGTGCCATAGTCGTTGAATTTCGATTTTTAAGTCCTGGTATCTTGCGATTTTTTCATGTTCCTTCTCGGCGACCCTGCTATCACCTGGTATTGCGATGTCTATGATTGTGACCTTATTTTTCTCAACCAGTGTGATGTCTGGTGTATTATGCGCCAGTATTTTGTCGGTTTGTATACGGAAATCCCACAATATTATTATTATTATTATTATTATTATTATTATTATTATTATTATTATTATCATTATTATTTAAAAAGGAATCAAATGGAAAATGATGGGGAAAACTTGCTTTCTCAGAAACCCGCAATGTTGAAGATAGCAGAGTTAACGCCCTGGTGGACTCAAAGAACTTGTTCAACAAGAAAAAAGAATTTAATATATCCATGGTGTGGTGGCAAGAGCACAGGTTTTGCATATAAAAGGAAACAGTCTACTGGAATGAACATAGGCCTCTGTGTGTGAAATATTGTGAAGACTTTGCTAGTTGGCCTAGATCCGTGATGGCGAACCTATGGCACATGTGCCAGAGGTGGCACACAGTGGCACGCCATCACCAGCTGCTCTTCTGGTTTCTGGCACGCATATGCATGCCGGCCAGTGGTGGGTTTCAATATTTTTTAGAATCTCTTCTGTAGGTGTGGCCTGCTTTGTGGGAGTGGCTTGCTGGGCATGTGACTGGGTGGGAATGGCTTGTGGCCATGTGACTGGGTGGGAGTGGCTTGCAGTCATGTGACTGGGTGGGCGTGGCCAACTTGTAAAATGTGGTGAAACTCACTTAACAACGCTCTTGCTTAGCAACCAAAATGTTGGCTCAGACACTCTGGCATTTGAAGCACGCAAGTCTTAAAGCTGTCAAGTTACAAGACCCTTGCACCCACAAGCCTTTAAAAAACAACCCAGGGGTGTTCAAACTTGACAGCTTTAAGACTTGTGGACTTCAACTCCCAGAATTCCTCCTCTTGCTCTTCATCTTGATGATGTGCGGACGGGTGGGGGGAGGGAGCTGGAACCGGTTCTAAAAGGGAATGTAGATTTGTGGAACCTCATCTATAGAAGAGGTTAGAACTGGCAGGAACCCACCCCTGACACCAGCCAATTGGTTTTCATGAGGGCCAGTGCACCAGAAAATGGTCTGAAAACTACCCCAAACATCAGCCAAAAATAGGCCATTTTTCAGGCTGTTTCCAGGCTGTTTTGGGGCCAGTTTTGGGGGTCCTTTTTGGTCTGGAAAATGGCCCAGAAAACAGCCAAAAATTGGGCATGCCTGCACTGGCCAGCTGTTCTTTGGGTTTCTGGAGCTCCAGCACACACACGTGCACACACATGCACGTGTGTTCCAGTTTGGGCACTTGGTGCCGAAAAGGTTTTCCATCACTGGCCTAGACTTTTCTGATTTTTTCACTGCCTTTAATTTCCTTGTTGCTTGTGTCTTAAATTGCTGAGGAGAGATCCTAGTAGGGCTGCATGATATTCTCTGAAGCTGTATTGCCCTCCCTTAGTTAAACATAGAGAACATTCTAGAATTTGGACTGGTCCACCCAACTCATTGGACTAATGTTTCTCACCCATAGCAGCTTACAGATTGGTGGACTTCAACTTCCAAAATTCTGGGAGTTGAAGTCCACATTTTTTCAAGTGACTGAAGTTGGGAAAGACTCAGTGGTGGGATCCGGCCGATTTAACAACCGGTTCAGTGATCATGTGTTTCGCGTGATCTGACTCTGCGCATGCATGCACAGTTTTACCAAAACTTACCTTCCACGTTACTTCTTCGGAA
This sequence comes from Thamnophis elegans, assembly GCF_009769535.1. Classification (NCBI taxonomy): domain Eukaryota; kingdom Metazoa; phylum Chordata; class Lepidosauria; order Squamata; family Natricidae; genus Thamnophis; species Thamnophis elegans. The sequence goes on from NC_045541.1 coordinate 169,910,613, forward strand.
GTAACACAGCTGAGGCACGGCAATCCACTCTGCATGCTAATCAGCTGAGAGGATGTAGGTAAGTGTTCTGACCCCCCTCCGTACGGTGAGTTACACTGACACAAGATTGCTGCTAGACAATTTATTTACAGTAAATTAACACACCGACAAGACTTTGGCAGCAACCCAGACTTCCCAGATACGAAATACACACCAGAGCTTCTCCAGCTTTAGTATAATAGTTGAATCCTGCAAACAGCCTCCTCCCAAAGTCTCTTCTTATATACTCTCTTGGTAGGAGCCTAATCACAACCACCTGGGTGCAATTATCTCCTTTGTCTCCGTAATTGTTGCCGGCGCTTATCCGCCTGTCTCTGCCGGGCGTCTGGGACCAATTCCCTCTGCACCTCATCACTGCTCAAGGGCCTGACATCTTCAGCACTGTTCCAGGGCCTGACGTCAGGGACACATGCCCTTTGGCTTTCACCACTGCTCCATGCCTCAGGCGCCTCCTGGTGGCCAACCAGCCTCTCTGGTCCCTGCTTGGAGTCTGAACCCTGTCCATGGTCCTCCACATCTTCCAGAGCCGACTCATAGGGTACCTCGCTATCGGAGTCTGTTTGCAGCTCCAACGGCTCCTGCTGGGCCACAACAGGTAAATAAAGCTCAAAGGAGGGAGGGCCAACCTGATCATCAGATTGAACCAGTTCGTTCTCAGCTGATTGTCCAAGCTACTGGTTGGCCCGAACTAGTCCAAAACGGCTGAATCCCACCTCTGGACAGACTGCTTTAGAAAATGGATTTTTCAGCAGCATTTGACCTCTCCTGGATCTTCTCAGAGAACACAATCTTCTCAAGAATTGGATTGGAAGTTGGGGAATTCTGGGACCTGAAATCCATAGGTATGAAAACTGCCAAGGTTGAGAAACACGGTACTGGACAATGGCTCACTCCAGGCAGAATGTAATATATAAAAAGGTTTCTGTCTCACTGGCTTCTGTTTTGAGTAGCAAAGTCTATTTGAACTGTTTTGCTCCTGTGGCCCTCTCTGCTTGATTGTATCACTAGCTGAGAGGATATAGCTAAGTAAAGTGCAAGGGCGGGCAGGCCAATCTGATTGTCGGAGCAAACCGGTTTGCTCTCAGCTGATCATTGGAGCTACTGGTTCACCTCAACCGTTCCGAAACGGCTGAATCCCATCCCTGTAATTAATGCATATTACAGTGTCTATGGAAGCTGCCTTGTGAGAACGACAACCTATAACACACCTGAAACATTACTGTGAGTAACAAAAGCAATTAAAGACTTCAAAAACTGTAGAAGGACAGAAAAACCAATATATCTCAATATTTCATAATAGGAAGAAGTAGAGATCAAAGAACCGGAAGGGATTTCAAGGAATATCTACCATTTTGCTAGCCAAAAGTTAAACCAGGATTTACAGAAGGAGTCATGGGTAAAGCAAGGGTTTTGCAGCCTCCATGTTTAACAACTGCAGCAATATAAGGATATATTTTTTCTCTCCCACCAAATTAGACTGCTGCAATTAAGAAGGTTGATGGGAAAAGAAGGAGTGGATTTGTTTATAAAAGGCATGGAAGCTTCATTCTGCTACAAAAAAATATCTTGAGCTGGAGAATTGCTCCGATGCATTTCTATTCTTCAATTATTATTTTAATAATGGACAGGCTTCCCCTCTCTTTGTTTTTCCAGCTATTATTTTTCACCTGATGGATTCCCAGATTCTTGTTTTAAATGCTAATAGTTGTAGCAAAGATATGAAGTTTAATTTCCTCCTAGAACAGACCATTATGAGAAAACTATCTCAAAGTGCAGATCAGCCAATGGTGTTCTATGGTGGTGAGTATTTTCAAGACCAACAAAATCAATTATTTTACATTATAATTTGGATTTTAATTTGCCCGAGACAAAGAGTAGGCAACAGTAAGCTATGGTAACTACATGAATATGTATGGACTTTCTGTTTTGCAGAGAACTTAATGTTTATTGCTTATGCAGTACTGTATATACTCAGCTATCTGTGATGCTTCTGAGTTAATAATAGTATACGGAATCAGAATTTCTGTTCAGAAGAGACGGTGGACTGTCCACCTTATGTCCTTCTAGCAATCAATCTTCTCTTAAATCACCCCCAAAGAGATTTATTTTTAAAGGGAAAGTCATTTTTTACTTATGATATTGGCAATCCAGCAAATGGGGAATAGGAAATAAAGTTATTTTTAGTTTTCATCCATAGAAGGCAAACAAAAGAAGAAATGGGAGCAAAACTGAGAAGATGCATCTTTTATTTGCTTCTCCGTGGCTTTTAGCAGCACAAGACAGTGCTGGATCCAGGCCAGAGAGTTCGGCCTACCATGGGTTGAACGGAGATGAAGGGCTGTGCACAGGCCTTCCCTGGGCACTCTTGAGATCTATATACATGTCAGCGTTAAAAGGATCCTATCCATCTCCTTAAACAATATATTACTGCTGTCCATTATTCCCATTAATGCATAAAAAATCATTAGCCATTTCTATGGAGACCCAGTGCCATAAACAGAGACCTCAAAATGCACTCCATCATGAAAGCATGGAGTGGGGTGGAATGGGGCCCCGGGGGGGGGGCTGTTGTAGAGAAAAAGAGAATAAAATGAGATCCATTTTCAGTGGGTTTTTGCTCTTCCCCCAAGTTCTGTTGTTTAGATGCCCGTCAGTTTTCTCCACCTCCCCACACTTCCATTCTTTCCCTCAATCAATTTTATGATACTTGCCCGGGGTTCGTTAATGTTTCCGGAATATCTCTCTGTTACTGTCTCTTTCCCTGTTTAAAAATTCTTAATTAACCAAGGAGCTTTTTTTTGTTTACACTTGAACTAATTACACTTTTAAAGGAGACAATAAAACATCGGAGATGGCCCATTAGGGCATTCAGCAGCCATGATGTCGGGGGCAATACAGGAACTGATGGCTTCTAAGAGGAGATAGGGCTTCCAACTTTGCCAAGCTTCATTTGAGAGGGTTCCCCATTGGTGGCTTAACTCCGGCTTCAAGGGAAGAAATGAGACGGCAACCAGATGTTCTCTTAAGCTCCGTGGACAATCTCTGATAGACCAGCTGGGGTGGGGGCTATTATCAATTCCCCATATAATAAATATCTATTGATCATTTACATGCATGGGGTACCCCACTTTAGACACTTAAATGGTGTTTGTGCTTCAGATACGTCAAGCACAGTTGCTATATATGATGTTGCTATAGCTGTCAAACATCATCTCTGCACAATTTGCCAGGCTTGGGCGTGTCCTGGGCAGCAAAGGGACATCTTTAACGGCTTAATGGTCCATGTTTTGGAGGCCTACAAAAGGAGCCATTGGCTGGTAGGTGGGAACAGAGGTGTGTTCCTACCAGTTCGCACCTATTCGGTAGAACTGGTTCGTCAAATCTACCGAACCGGTTAGAAGAGGTTCCACCAGTGCACCCGGAAAGCAGGCCACACCTACAGAAGAGGTTCCAAAATTTTTTGAAACCCACCGCTGGTCCTTGGATATGATTATTCTACACTAGCATGGTCATATTTATAAAACTCAGTGCCTCTGTGAAAGGTAAGGATGACTACTGCGTTTGTGGTGCAATCAGAACATTGCATGTGTTGAAGTTGTTTTAACGCAAACCAAACCAAACCACTTTTAAAAAACAAGTTTACATCCTATTCTTATGCATGCCAGTGCTGTGTGTGAGGTAATTTAAGGTGGTTCTGACAAGTGTCGTCGGCATCTTCATATCCAGTCACATGAGCAGCAAGCCACTCCCATCCAGTCACATGGGCGGCAAGCCACTCCCACAAAGGAGGCCACACCCACAGAGTAGGTTCGAACAATTTTTGAAACCCACCACTGGGTGGGAAGGTTGATGGAGAATATTTCCAATCCAGGAAGTTGGGGGCTTCCAATGTCATTATTTGGTCCAAGAAGCCTAGAAGGGACGGCCATGCATCAGGACCAGGGACAGAGCAAATAGAAGCTGGTTGCTGCGTTGCCACCAACAGCCTAGTGAAGGATGTAATTGAAGGACCCATAAATTTAAAGTACAGTTACGTGGCTCTCTAGCCACCACTGAGAGATTATGGACACCTTTCCAGCTTGATGAAACCTTCTGTTTAGGGTTCTTAATCTTGAAACTGGGCATGGATGTTGCAGCCCTATTAATGTAATAGGGATCACCACTTCTGGATCTGGCGGGCACATCTGGAATGTGAGAACATTGACACCTATACATTTTTTTTATTGATGGGTAGACAGATTGGCCTTTTTTTTTGCATTTCATTCTCACCCTATGCCGCACTGAAAGATAAATCTTACACGATCTTTTAGGGCTTCTGCTCATGAATTAGATCACTATTTCTCAGAACTAAGCGGCTAGATCTGAAGAAAAACTATTGTGGCTGTGTGTTGCAGACCACAGAACTGAGATCTTAGCAAGATGGTGAGCCAAAATGGAAATAAGGCAGGCCAAAACATAAATTGGTTGGGGAGGGGGTGGAAGCTTGATTTAACACACAGTTAAATCAACAAGCAGTTTCAGCTGAAACTGCTTTACTAAACCTGACATTTGGTTTGTACGACAAGTGAGAACTATAATTTTATTTTATTTATTATTACATTTATGTGCCTCCCATCTCGCTCTCCAAAGATCTCACTATCCAAAAATAGAAGAGATACAAATGAAATTCCATTTTTCTGCATTTGACTCTGGTCAGCTCGTGCTACGTATTTCCAAATGGGAACCCATTTGTTGGAGACTTTCTAGAGTTTAGTTTGATGTGTCATCTGCTAGTTCTGTGTGTGAACTGTAGAGGCTGTCATGGTTCCAAATAGCATCCAAAAGTAAATCAGAGTCCAAGGCAAAGCATTCCGCAAAGTTCCAATTTATTAAGAGAGACATGTTGGCACATCTGGGAAAACCCGAATCTGAAAGCTTCTCGGTTTTCCCCACCTAGCTGAAAGTTCAAGATCTTGCCCCCACACCCACAAGTCCATCACGTGCTCCAATCTCCCACTGCCATGCTGGCAGCTTCCACCCATCCAGTTCCGGTCAGGTGCAGAGGTGCAAAGACAAAGGATGACCTTGGTTTTCTAGAAATAATTTTGTTATGGCTACATATTATCTAACTCTGTACAATCCCCCCTCCCATTTTCACACAATGGAAAATACATAGTAGAATAATAGAAAGTGTGGCAGGCCAAAGATCCATAAGAAAAGATGGCTGTAGGCCTGACAGAGGCCAGATTAAACAATTCAAAAGAGCAAAAAGACTTCATTTTATTTTATATTATTCAATCCATTTGAATAGTCACTCATCACACATTTGTGACTCTATTCTGACCCCATAGAATAGGGGCACCCCTGAAAGCCATCTCTGCATGCCAAATGCACAGTATAGAATGTTATACCGTTTATCCCTACAGCATTCTGCAAACAACCACTGCCGTTGTCTTTCTTTACCTATTCCCTTTGCAAGCCTTTTCTTCATCCCACTGCTCTTTCCCTAAGGCCCCCATATGAGCCAAATCCAGGCACATGAAATATAGAACAAACCTCTGGCTCCAGGATAAGGAAATCAGTCTGTCTTCTGCTCACATTGTCAAGTAACAGAGCAATTCATGGGGTGGGGAAGAGAGACAGAAGCAGCTGACCCAGGAGGCATGCAACTCCAAATTGCATCAAAAATAAAATAAGAATCTGAGGCAAGAGGTTCCTCAAAATTCCAATTTATTAAGAGAGTCGTGTTGGCAAATCTGGGAAAACTTGAATCTGAAAGTTTCCAGTTGAAAATTCAAGAACCTGCCCCAACACCCACAAGTTCATCACATGGTCCAATCTTTCACTGCCACGAAGACAGATTCCTCTCATCCACATCCGGCCAGGTGCCCATTCCTTTGGTATATAATTTTTAAACAAAATTTATTGATTTAAAAGATTTGTAGCGCTGCCAATCTTAAAACACAAGTCGGGGCGGCTCACAACACAGAATAATATAGTTGGAAGGTTGTGAAGTACCCATGGTTTGCCCATGAGGCCAATGTTGAGAAAAGACACGGACACGAGCTTTCTCGGGATGGAGCGACCCAGATTGGACCTGGGAGCCCCTTTTATTGAGATAGGACAAAGGCAGGAGGAGCAATCAGCATGTGATTTAAGACAGCCTGTCAAACTACAATTGCTAATCTACTGCTCAGGGAAGTTCTGTCTATATATGGTCAAATCCTGGGCGTTGTTGGGTAAGGCACATCTAGAGTGAACTATCAGGATGTTATGTTTTTTAGGAGTTTGTTTTTTCCTGTGTGGTTCAGCGTGGCTGTGCATGCCCTGTTATGCAGTGGGCCATGGGTGACCGCCACACCTACACAAAGAGTTATATGACAACAGAAGGTCCCCTGGAGGTCTTGTAGCCCAACTTCCTGCTCAACCAGGAGACCCTATACCCATCCCGGGCAAATGTCTGTCCAATCTCTTCTTAAAAGCCTCTGGTGATGGAGCACCCACAACTTCTGAAGGCAAGCTGGTTCCCAGACAGCTGTGTTGAGGCCGCCATTCTAATTTCCCACAATACCCCATTGCTGAGCTAAACAATCTGTGGCTTTCCAGACGTTGTTAAATCATAACTCCCAGCATTCGTTCATTTCATTTCTACCCTGTGTTTCAACTCAAGCCATTACTGAAAGCCAGGAAAGATGGCCAAGTTGGGTGATGAAAGATATAACCCAGCCACATCTGGAATGGCTTAGTTAGGCTTGTCTCGGAAGGATGCTAAAGTGGGTGAACAATAGGAAGACTTTCCCATCAAATACAACTACCAACTCTTAAGCTCAGTACAACAGGAGTTTCATCAGATTGATGAATTGACTGAAGATGGGTCCACCTTTCCACCCAATAATGGTCCTTTGCAGGCAGCATCTTCAAACTTGAAGTCAGGCCTAAACTTTTTGAAGGAATTAAAGTACAGGTTCCCTTAATTTTCATTCAGAAGTAAACACATCTGAAAAGGGCTGCCACCTCGCCTAAGAATAATCTCAAGCGGAACCATCTGTTTATTGTAAACAGAACTTCTTGCTCTGATCTTCCCACGATCACCACCTGATTTTGAAATATGCAATACGAAATATGGAAATAAAATGTATTTGTTTGCTAGCTTTGCTTGTTGCTTTTATACCATTCTCTTTCACGACTTTCTGCAAGGTCCTTTCAGACATGCAATTTCCCTGGCAGTGTTGTTGAAAATTGTCCAAATGGACAACATCTACTCTCAGCTAGGTAACTTCTAGAATGGATTGGACTCCTTTTTTCATCCGCTACAGCCAGCCCAGATACAAATGGCGGTTCTTATTGCCAAAAACACCTGGAGGGCACCAAGTTGGGGAAGAACAAAATTCAGCTGATGTAAGATTGCTCCTTGCAAGTGTTTTGAGGGTGGGAATGAAGGGGTCTGCCCTTACCCATAAGTCTCTTCCTCGCTTTTGCAAACTACCCCCCCTCCTGCATGATTGCTGATTCTTCTGATAAATGCCTTTCCACATCAAGACCTCAAGATAGCAATGAGCTACTGGAAATACCACGTCTTCTTTCACTCAGCCTGTGTCTTTAGGGAGTCAGGTCTCAGGAAGTACAATCCCAGCAAGTGTATCTGAGATGGGCCTAGCTTCCCGTCAGCAGCCGGGCGAGGTTGGCAGGCAAACTCAAGGAGATACATTACCGGGGGCCCGTTGCGGCTGAGACTGACCTGACGGGAGAGGAACCGAGACTGAAAGGAGAGGGGAGGAGGCCAGAAGGGAGCTGCAGAAGGAAAATGCAGAAAATGCAGCTAGAAAGGCTGCTGTATAGGAAGAGCTGTCTGGAGATTTCAGTCAGTTTTCTGAGCTTCCTTTTTTTTGGGGGGGGGGGAGAAGAGATGCTGTGATGAGGCTTCAACTGGGGCCCTAGATGGAAAGGGGAGCAGACTCAGCATCCTTCTAAATCAGGTTTCCCCACGCCCCCCAAACTTGGCAACTTGAAGATGTCTTTGGGAATTCCGTCCCCAAATTACCCCAGCCAGCATTCTAGGAGTTGAAGTCCACACCTCTACAAGTTTTAAAAAGTTTGAAAAGCACTGTTTTTCATGCAACGTCAGCACCCTGTTTTATTCTGCTTGGCTACAGCTCAGTGGTGGGTTTCAAATTTTTTTAGAACCTCTTCTGTAGGCGTGGCCTGGTTTGTGGGTGTGGCTTGCTGGCCGTGTGGCCAGGTGGGCATGGCCAACTTGTAAAATGTGTTGAAACTCACTTAACAACGCTCTTGGTTAGGAACCAAAATGTTGGCTCAGAAACTCTGGCATTTGAAGCACGCAAGCCTTAAAGCTGTCAAGTTACAAGACCCTTGTGCTCCTAACCCTTTAGAAAAAAAAACCCCATGGGTGTTCAAAAACGTGACAGCTTTAAGACTTGTGGACTTCAACTCCCAGAATTCCTCCTCCAGTCACGTTGGCTCAGGAACTCTGGCATTGAAGTGTGCAAGTCTTAAAGCTCTCTTAAAGCTCTCTTAAAGCTCTCTTCAAGACCCTTGCACCCCTAACCCTCTAGAAAAAAAACCCAGGGGTGTTCAAACTTGACAGCTTTAAGACTTGTGGACTTCAACTCCCAGAATTCCTCCTCTCGCTCTTCATCAGATGATGGGAATTCTGAAGTGTGGATGGGTGCGGATGGGAATTCTGGGAGTGGAAGTGTGGATGGGTGGGGGGAGGGAGCTGGAACCAGTTCTAAATGGCACAGTAGATTTGTGGAACCTCTTCTATAGAACCCACCCCTGCTACAGCTCCTCCCATTTTAGCCAACATCCAACATCTGTGGAAGGCACAAAGTTGAAAAAGTGATTAGCAGAGATCAGTCTTGTTATGTGTTGATTATATATAGCTGTCTTAAGCCCTGCTAAAGTGAAACTGAACTATAGATGGCCCTAACTGTTAACTGCAACTGTTTTGGAAGGAAACTTAGAACATTCATATTTGGGCGGGCTTTTTCAAGTATTGTGATTGGTTGAGTCTCTGTGGGCCGAGAATATAAATTACATGGATTTGCCCGTTGTTCCACAGTTCCAGTTCTGAGTCAATAAATGCTGTTGTATCAATGCTGGTCTCTTCTTGCCTACTGAAGCCCACGACACAATAGTGGTGACGAGGGTGGGATGCTGCAGTGGAGAGAGCTGCTGCTAACCAAGAGACTGAAGTCATTGGGTGCAAGGCTGGGTAATGAGCCCCGGCAGGACTAGTCCTCACCCCCGCCTACCAGTAAACTAGTCCTCACCCCCGCCTACCAGTAAACCACAGTGAAGGCATGTTGAAATCCCTGGGTGTCAGATAGGGCAAAGAGACTGCCCTGCCTGCCAGTAAGACACACTGGAGGCACAGACTTACCTGAGGGATCCGTCCCTGGGACTCCTAAGTCTGAACTCCTAAGATACCAGCTCAGTGGTGAGATTCAAATTTTTTACCTCTGGTTCTATGGGCGTGGCTTGGTGGGTGTGGTGTGGCTTGGTGGGCGTGGCTTGGTGGGTGTCACAGGGGAAGGTTACTGCAAAATCCCCATTTCCTCCCGATCAGCTGGGACTCGGGAGGCAGAGAATAGATGGGGGCAGGGCCAGCCAGAGGTGGTATTTACTGGTTGTCCTAACTACTCAAAATTTCCACTACTGGTTCTCCAGAACTGCTCAGAACCTGCTGAATACCATCTCTGGCCCAGCTTCACCCGCAGCAGTACAGGCATTAACCAGCACTACAGGAGCCTTCTCAAAATGGCTAGACTGGGAAGACTCAACGAGTTTGATATTACTCACGCCGACTGCTTCAGTTACTCCAGCCAGCCACCTCATTCTCTGCCATCCCCTTCTTCTTTTACCCTCAATCGTTCCCAGCATCAGGCTCTTCTCCAGTGAGTCCTTCCTTCTCATGAGGTGGCCAAAGTATTTGAGTTTCCTCTTCAGGATCTGGCCTTCTAAAGAGCACTCAGGGCTGATCTCCTTTAGGACTGATCGGTTTGAATCCCTTGCAGTCCAAGGGACTCGCAGGAGTCTTCTCCAGCACCAGAGTTCAAAGGCCTCCATTCTTTGGCGCTCAGCCTTTCTTATGGTCCAACTTTCACAGCCATAAATTGCAACTGGGAAAACCATAGCCTTGACTATATGCATTTTTGTTGGCAGGGTGATGTCTTTGCTTTTTAGAGACCTAGGCTAGCTCAAATAGTAGTTCTACTTTGTTGGATAGGGCCCGGGGTTCAATCTTGTCAAGAACCTTCTAAATCTTGAGTTTATCTTCCAGAGTGCTAGAACTTCCCCCAGGTTGGTTTTATCTGCAAATTTGATTAATTCCCTTTCTATCCCCTCATCTAGATCATTTATGAAAATGTTGAAAATTATGGGGCCTAAACAGAGCCTCAGGGTACCCCACTGCATGCTTCCTTCCACATTGTCACTCCAATGAGGGCTATCCACTGAGCGCAGTTGGTTGGCCAATTTGCAAAGCCACTCTCTTTCCAACATCATTCCATCTTAGCAAGAAGTAGGTTGTGATCTACTTTGTTAAATGATGGCAGAGCAGGGGACAGCAAATTTTAGCACATTGTACAAATGTATTTCCTGGCCTTGTGAAACAAGCTGTGTGAAGGCACCCCAGATTCAGGTGTCCCAAATACCTCTTTATATCAATTTTCTTCTATTTGCAGGAGAAAGCAGCCCCTTTAAAAGCAAATAGCAAATCTAAGCTTTTTTCTTCCTTCCTCCTCTCCCTTTTAATGAACAGTAGCAGAAGACTAAGTAACAGCTGAAGGAGAAACATGATGGTCAAAATGGACTGATATCAGTTGAGTCAGCATCTCATAACAGTTTTCCCCTTTCAATCAGAAAGAGTTGAATTGTTTTGCAGCATAATTATGACAATATGTTATCTACTCCTAAACCCTTAGGATTTCTCCAGTTCTACACCTTTGGAATGTGTGAGATCACAATTCCCAGCACTTCCAACCAACATTTATTGAAAGCAAAAACAGCCACAGAGCTAACAGATACAATCAGTTGCACAGAATGATGGTTTTTTTGCCTCACAGTGTTGTCATACAGAAGTCATCCAGAGTTTTGCAGACCAGATCTGAGAGCCTTCAGTCAGTTGGTCAGTCGTTTATTTAATTTTATTTAGAAGGCTACTCAACTTCATGGCAGCACTGGGTGGCTTTCAGCAATGTAAACAATGCAGAAACCACAGAACAAAGCACAACAGCGATTATACACATTCGGAAATGAGAAACATCTAGTTCAAGAGACAAAGTCTTGTATGCTCATCCCTTATCCATCCCTAGATCAAGGGGGAAAGCCATACTGGACAAACCACATGTCCGGGCCCCTGAGTTGCTCTGCCAGTTCTATTCTGCTTATCCTGACAAGCCCTGGTTTCCCATATTTCCTGATTTTTTCTCTCTCCCCCCCACCCTGTTTTTTGCTTTCTGTTTATTGTTGTTCGTCTGTTTGTTTGTGCTTTGTCGTTTTCCAGGTCTGACCGCCTTTTTCTGGAGGAGGGCCGGATGTCAGCCTCCGCTTTGCTGCTGCTTCGGCTGCCATTGAAACGGGGAGGGGGGGCATGGTATTTGGGAGGGTTCTGAATGTTGTGCTGGAGGAAGATTCTAGAGTTTGAACTGTCCACCTTACTGCGCATGTGGAGGAGGAGTGTTTCCCGCCAAGGCTAACGGAACCAACATCCCATCCTGGTGATGCCTTTTGAAGTTATCTCACACCTGACAATTGGGAGAATTATGATTGGACTGTGCACGGGATGCCAAGGGGAGGGGAATGAATTATACAATATATTATTCGCTTTCGCGCCTAAATAATCAGACTTCGCTTAGCTTAGCTTCTATTCATTTATAATTAGTAAAAGTACACTTGATTTCTACCAATGGAGTCCTATGGTTTTCTTCCCTGATTTTTGAATGAAGAAGGGCTGACACATACTTTTAGAGCCAGTTTGGTCTAATGGTTAAGGCACCAGATTAGAAATAGGAGACTATGAGTTCTGGTCCCATCTTATCCATAAAAGCCAAGCTGGGTCACCTTGAACCAACCACTCTCTCAGCCCAACTCATCTCACAGGGATGTTGTTGTGGGGAAAATAGGAAGAAGGTGTATCGCAGGTGTGTCAAGCTTGCATCGTTACGGTGTCATCACGTGACGTATCAGGACTTTTTCCCCCTTTGCTAAAGCAGACAAGGGTGTGGCCAGAGCGTGATGCATTCGGCCCATGGGCCAGGAGTTTGACAGTCCTGGTGTATTGGTTATGTTGTTGCCTAGTTCTACAAACCAGACAGGACATCACCTTATTAAGATGGTGTGATAGGTAGGAATCGGATATGTATTTGTCTGGTTAGTAATCAGATAAAAGAAAGGATTAATTGACTAGTAATCTGACTGACTACACATACCTATGTAATGGATATAAAATGTAATTGTTGTAAGATCCAAAAATTATATGGAAATCAGAAATGTCGCTTTATGTCCAATGTTTTTAATGTTTATCTAATTTAAAAAGTTTTTTTTTTTTAAAAAAAGGACATCACCTTTTCTGCACAGAACATAAATACAGAATCATAGGGCTGGAAGGGATCTTGGAGGTCTTCTAGTCCAGCCCCTACTCAAGGCTGGAGCTTTATGCCATTCCAGTCAAATGGTTATCCAGTCTATATTTGAAAACCTTCACTGATGGAGCATCCACAACTTTGGGAAGCAAGTTATTCCATTGATTAATTGTTCTGTCAGAAAAATTCTCTTTACTTCGTGGTTGGATCTCTCTTTAACAAACTTCCACATGTTGTTTCTTGTCCTGCCCTCTGGTGCTTTGGAGAATGTCAATCCGCTCCTCTCAGTGACGGCCCTTGGAGTACCAAAAGATAGCTATCATGTCACCCTAATCCTTCTCTTTGATACGCTAGACTTACCTAGTTCCCTCAACCATTCATCATACAATATAACCTCCAGGCCCTTTATCATTTTTGTTGCTTTTCTCTGTACAGTTATCAAGGTCTCAACATCTTTTTTGCATTGTTGTGACCAGAACTGGATGCAGTATTCCAAGTACGGCTCACTAGTGCAGTATAAAGCATCTTAAGATTCACCATGAGTTTTCTTACAATTTAAGGATTAAAATATACTCGAGACCTAGATTCTACTCCTGAATGTGGTATCTTGCTGAGTAAAGTGGCAACTGAGCCTGAATTTCACAAGTGAGTTTGAATTATACAAATGGGTTTAAAACTCATTCCCCCCCCTTTTTTTTAAAAAACAAAAACAAAACCTAGACTTCAATCAATCAATCTGAATAGAGCTGGAAGGCACCTTGGAAGTCTTCTAGTCCAGCCCACTGCTCAAGTAGGAGATCCTATACAATTTCAGACTGGCTGTCCAGCCTTTTCTTAAAAACTTCCAGTGATGAAGCACCCATAACTTCTGAAGCCAAGCTGTTCCACTGGTTGATTGTCCTCACCGTTAGAAAGTTTCTCCTTAATTATTCCAGGTTGCTTCTCTCCTTGATTAGTTTCCATCCATTGTTTCTTGTCCTGCCCTCTGGTGCTCTGGAGAATAAGTTCTCCATCCTCAGTTTTTCAAAGTTCAGAACTTGGATTGGTTCAACCTGTCTATTTGCATGGCACTTAAGAAATGGTGCCCAATTGCACAGGGAGGCAGAGATGATGCAGGTTGGCTAATTATCCATGTAAGGAAGTAGCTAGCTTCAATAAACCAGTACAGTCAACCCCACGCCCCACCTCCCCGCAATCCAAAATTGTGAGCCATCCTAAACTACAGGGTGATCCAGCAAGCTACTGACCTGAAGCCCCACAACTTTAAGTGCCCCAAATCTCTCAAGAACCCCTATTGATTGAACACTAGGAATAAGGTTTTCTTGCCTTGAGCAAAGAAAAATCTGCCCAGCCTAATTTTGTGTCAGAACTTCAATGAAGCAGCCTCTAAGGCCCACAGAATCTAGGCTATTGTTTCAGCATCTCTTGTTGCCATCCCTTATGGCCTCAATCTCCCTTCCTGGCTCAGATCGTAGCAAACAATTCCTCAGCCCCGTTTGAGTGATAGCCGGGGGTGTTGATTGGTTATTTATCTGCCTTTGATTTCTTGGGTTTACAGACTCCCTGCTCTGCGGTCCATAATGTCATAGTTTAATATTTATGAAGTGCCAAGTGTTCCATAGATAAAGGAGGCTGGGGTTCAGATCGTTGCAACTCTCCATTAGGGAAGCTAAGGAGGTGGGAGAGAGAAAGAGAAAGAGAGTTTATAGGAACAGCCTTTACATTTCAATATAATGGAAGGTGTGAATGTTGTCTGCTTTGCAACTGGCCTTGGAACAGAAATGGTTTGGCTTCCACTCAAGTTGCCATTGGCAGGTCCCTCTGTGGACCAAGCTGCATTGGCTTGTCTTTCATTCCATTGCCATTAAAATTCATACAGCATTATTGCTAGTGCAGAATAGACAGAGAGTAAAAGAAGGGGTTTGCAATAATGGAGAATAGCAGTAGCAGTAACACTTAGACTTATATTCCACTTCATAGTTCTTTTACAGCCCTCTCTAAGTGGTTTCCAGAGTCAGCCTCTTGCCCCCAACAATCTGGGTCCTCATTTTACCCACCTCGGAAGGATGGACAGCCGAGTCAACCTTAAGCCGGTGAGATTTGAATTGCTGAACTGCAGCTAGCAGTCAGCTGAAGTAGCCTGCAGTACTAACCACTGCGCCACCTCGGCTCTAGAATATCTGTAGCTCAAGTGTAGGATGAAGGTGAAAGTTAATTCTCCAAGTTTGTGAGTTGGTTTCCAAACATTTCTTTACCGGCCAGGTAGCACCTCCAGGGGAGTTTAGGGGATGTCAGTGTCCGTGTTCTTCTGTTTATAAGGGTTTTAGGTGTGGGTGTGTCAAGCGAAGGTCTTGTGGTGGGTCTTGTGATAAGAAGATTACATCAGGTCAGGGTCATTGGAAGGTGGGCTTGGGCTTGTGTGGATGGGTTGAGGGTCGGTGCTGTCTCTGGTTGGTTGTGTGGTTGATTTGGATTCTGAGAGTTTCGTAGGCTGGCTGTAGGTCAATGTGTCTGTTGATCAGAGGTGGGTTCCTACCAGTTCGCACCTATTCGGTAGAACCGGTTCGTCAAATCTACCGAACCGGTTAGAAGAGGTTCCACCAGTGGACCCGGAACGCAGGCCACACCTACAGAAGAGGTTCCAAAAAATTTTGAAACCCACCACTGGTCCTTGGATATGATTATTCTACACTATCATGCTCATATTTATAAGACTCAGTGCCTCTGTGAAAGGTAAGGATGACTGCTGCGTTTGTGCTGCAATCAGAACATTGTGTGTGTTGAAGTTGTTTTAACACAAACCAAAGATGCCTTTTAAAAAACAAGTTTACATCATATTCTTATGCATGCCAGTGCTGTGTGTGAGGTAATTTAAGGTGGTTCTGACAAGTGTCGTCAGCATCTTCATATCTGGTCACATGGGCGGCAAGCCACTCCCATCCAGTCACATGGGCAGCAAGCCACTCCCACAAAGGAGGCCACACCCACAGAGTAGGTTCAAACAATTTTTGAAACCCACCACTGCTGTTGATGGAATTGCTTGCAGAGTTCCAGGCATCGATGAACTCATGAGCATGGGCAGGTGATAGAGTGGCCAATGATTTTTGCATTGCTCCAATCGAAACTGGTGCTGTTTGGTGTCCGTGTGGGTAGATATTACGAGAAGAGAAGCCGTACTGCCTTATGCTTCTAAATAAACAGCTGAGTATAAAATTGAAGAAATAAATAAAGACTATCTGGAGATGGTGATGGTGATGATGATACTGCTTCCCCAAAGAAGCTGAAAGAAACAGTAGACCACCCAGTTAGCTGCTGCAAGAAGAGGTGAGACTACAAAACAGGTGGAGTAAATAGAAAATGAAAAAAAACCTAACGTGCTCTGGGGACATTAGAATTCAAATAAACAAGCACCTGCCATAAAACACGCCAGACATAACAATTGTTGATAAGAAAAGACAAAAAAGTCTGGATAGTGGACTTCGCAGTACCTGGAGACAGGTGAAGAACTAGAGAAAATCACAAAATGCAAAGGCCTGCAAATAGAAATAGAACGTTTGTGGCAAAAGAAAGCAAAGATAGTCATAGGTACCCTGGGTGTTGTGGTCCCAAGAGATCTGTAACACCCCCTAAACACCATCAGCACTGAAGAAAAATCCCTACCTGTCAATTGCAAAAGACAGCTTTACTTGGAATAGCTTATCTCCTGCAACCCAGTTAAACTACAACATCTGCCTATCACAGATATTCTTGGGGAGGATTCAGTAGGTGGATAAAAATGTGAAATCCTTTCTAAACATCTGGCTGACTATATGCAACCAACCATAACAATGTAATACATTCCCCAAAGATCAATGCCTAATTGTCGTCCTATTCCAGCAACTGCAAATGAAGGCACCCAAGCCTCATTTCATCTCAAGATCCATATCATCCCAGCTACCTGGGTACATTAAAGTTAACTTTCTCTTAAAGAGACTTAATTAGGGTTCTCTCAACAAACATAAATTAATCCTCTGGCCACAACGGAGTGGAGAGTTTCCTCTTCAATCAATAGCCCATCCAGCCTCCCAGCAAGTTGCTGCAAAAATCCAAGTCTGTTTCATCTCCATCCTTAATGTCAGCTTCTCCTGGATAGTCCTCCAGTTGAATGGGTTGTTTCTAGTCCTTAATGAAATCACTCCGAAATGACTCAGATGAGTGGGAACAATCAGATGATTTTTAACAAGGGAAGAAAAGGCTCCACCCTGCAACAATTTGTAGGATTGTCCACTCAATTCCTTTGTTTCTGTTGTATAGACTGCAAATACTGTTGCTTACAGGCTAACTCAGAGATATGAGGCATTTGTAAACTTGGAGAAGGTTTAATTAATTAGTGGAAACAAATCAAGGAGAGAAGCAACCTAGAACTAAGGAGAAATTTCCTGACAGTTGGAACAATTCATCAGTGGAGCAACTTGCCTCCAGAAATTGTAGATGCTCCAACACTGGAAGTTTTTAAGAAGAGATTGGATAACCATTTGTCTGAAGTGGTGTAGGGTTTCCTACCTAAGCATCCTCCTTAAGGTGAAAGGAGAAAACCAATCCGAGAAGGATGTAGCAAAAACAGCAGGCTATTTGAGCAGAGAGGAAAATTTAGGGCCATGAATGGAAGAGTGCCATGGGATATCCTGGCAAAGATCTTCCTGCCATGTTTATCAATCCTCCTGCCATGTTTATCAAGAGCCAAGGTGGCGCAGTGGTTAAATGCAGCACTGCAGGCTACTTCAGCTGACTGCAGTTCTGCAGTTCGGCTGTTCAAATCTCACTGGCTCAGGGTTGACTCAGCCTTCCATCCTTCCGAGGTGGGTAAAATGAGGACCCAGATTGTTGTTGGGGGCAATATGCTGACTCTGTAAACCGCTTAGAGAGGGCTGAAAGCCCTATGAAGCAGTATATAAGTCTAACTGCTATTGCTATGTTGCAAGATTTGGAATCAGTTGCCTCCAGACGTTTTGGGAACGCCATCATTGGAGGCTTTAAAGAAGAGATAGGACAATCATTTGTCTGAAATGATATAAGGTCTCCTGCTTGAGCAAGGGGTTGGACTATATGATTGTCCTCCCAACTCTATTATTCTATTTTTAAATTATTATTTTATCACAGGGATGCTTGGTGTTTAAATCATAACATTTTAAAACTGGAGAATATTTCTAAGGAATGTAGAAAATCTTGTTTCATCATCCCTCCTATTATTCTCCTGCTTAAAAATCACATTTCTCACCTTCTCCTTTCCTTCCCAAAAATTAGAAGGCAGCATGACCAGTAAAGAAAAGAAAATAATAAATATATCTTTATGGTACTTCCCCCCCCCCCCGCCCTGCTTCATCTTCTCAACTCAATACAGCTCTTTCTACCATATCCTCAGTCCCAAAGCACCAGTAAACTGGAAAATATTGATTGCTTTCTTTCTTTTTAATAACTGCAATAGGAATTAGAATTTTGGTAAGCATAAGTAAACTTGATAAATTAGCTTGGAACACATCACCCCTCTTCACCTCTTTCTGCAAATTTAGCTTAGCTTCATTCCTCTTTGTCAGCCTTATTAAAGCTGTGATAAGGGAAGAGAATTCCTTTTATTTGTTCCGCCCACTTAGGGCGTATCTGGGAAGTAAGGTCCCAAAAAGTCAAGATGGCGGCTGTGACTTTATGGTGCAGCCCCACCATTTACTGTATGCCACTTCCAGCCTTCCATCATTTACAGCTCTGGCCATTAGTTTTTAGATTACCTCACCATCCAGACATCCTGCCATTGCCTATATTTATTTATTCAGATAGATACATTTATTTTATCTACACTGGGAGTACTGCATTCAGTTTTGGTCGCCACGATGTAGAAAAGATGTGGAGGCTCTAGAAAGAGTGCAGAGAAGAGCAACAAAGAGGATTAGGGGACTGGAGGCTAAAATATATATAAAGAACGGTTGCAGGAACTGGGTATGTCTAGTTTAATAAAAAGAAGGTCTAGGGGAGACATGATAGCACTGTTTCAATATCTCAGGGGTTGCCACAAAGAACAGGGAGTCAAACTATTCTCCAAGGCACCTTGAGGGCAGGACAAGAAGCAATGGGTGGAAACTAATCAAGGAGAGAAACAACCTAGAACTGAGGAGAAATTTCATGACAGTTAGAACAATTAATCAGTGGAACAACTTGCCTCCAGAAGTTGTGAATGCTCCAACACTGGAGGTTTTTAAGAAGAGGTTGGATAACCATTTTTCTGAAGTGGTGTAGGGTTTCCTGTCTAAACAGAGGGTTGGACTAGAAGACCTCTATGGTCCCTTCCAACTCTGTTATTCTATTCTACTCTATTTATATGAAAAATTGTTACATAGAATAAAAGTCAAATGGAAGGGTGGGAGGGAAGAAGGAAGGAAGGAAGGAAGGAAGAAAGGAAGGAAGGAAGGAAGGAAGGAAGGAAGGAAGGAAGGAAGGAAGGAAGGAAGGAGGAAGGTTAAACAATCTATGAATGACTTCCAACCTTCTTTTCAATAGAGAATTGCAATTGTATTGTCCCTCCTCCTTCTGAGATGTTATGCAATTTCCTTCAGCTGTCATTTAATTCATGTCTTCCTTAATCCTCAGATCCATAAATCATCACTTCATTTCTCTTTTCCTTCAGCAAAAAGTCCATATAAGGTTTCAGCTTTTCAAAAAAGAAAAAAAAAACACCTTTTGGTCAGTTTTGCCATTTCTGTGAATTATTAACATTTTCACAATCCATTCCTCTCCGGTGGGGATTTCAGCATTCTTCCTCCGTGCCCTGCCTCTGCCTGTCGATTGGCATCCACTAAACCCTCAATGGCGGGATTCAGCCGGTTCGCACCTATTCGGGAAAACCGGTTGGTAACTTTCCAGGCAGTTCGGAGAACCGGTTGTTGGAAGAAATCTCCTTTTGTTTTCCCCCACTTTACAGGGCTAATCCTGTAAGGAAGGCAGAAACATTCTGGTGTTGCTTCTAGCCTCATCTTTGTTGATCTGCTTACAGAAACTGTCTTTCGGGTTAACCCTGATTACATTCTAAGAACTAAGGCGAAGCACCCATCGACGGGAGTGACGTTGAGTTGGCCACACTCACCCAGTCATGTGACCACTGAGCCCCGCCTACCCAGCTGGCCATTAGGGCAGAGAACCGGTTGTTAGATTATTTGAATCTCACCACTGACCCTGTCGCAGAAACCCCTCTCACCACCCATCTTCAGTGGCATAATATCTTGTCAGCTCCAGGGAGGCAAACAGTAGAGGAGCTTCTTGGCCTACTGGCTTGCTTCCTGGAAGCCCCCACCCCTCCGCCACCCCTCCATGGTCCCCATGAGCAGCAAAATGATCCGAGAAAAGCCTGCTCCCCAAGGACCCGAATAAACTTGCACAACAGGTTCCCTTCCAATGAAAAGGCAGTTAAGTGCTGCTGGATTTTGCTGAATGCCGCAAGTCTTGCTTCGAGTTGCTTCTTTAACTACTTTACAAAGGAAATGATGGTTGTGGGAGGGGGGAGGACAGTTCAGTGCAAATTCAGAGTGACTTCTCTGGGGGAATTTGGCCGTGAGGTCTGTGCAATTGCGTTGGTCAATAGATGCTACTTCCTGCTGACCTCTTTCTATTATTGTTTGCACTTCCAGGAATTGTGACGGCAATTCCCTGCCACTCAATGCCCGTCTTATCAAACCTCAATCATTCCTAGTTCTTGTTCCTTTTGCACATTCAAAATAAGTCTCCTACACCACCACCACCACCCAAAAATTCTTTGTTGCTATAAGATAGCGTTGAGAAAATGCCTGCCCTAAAATTCTCCAGGGATCTTTCATGGCTGAGAACCTGGATTGCCCTGAGGTTACTCCAGCACCATTACCACCACACCACACAACGGCTGCTTGGATTTACTGTATTTTTCGGAGTATAAGACGCACTGGAGTATAAGATGCACCAAGGTTTTGAAGAGGCAAATTTTTAAAAAAAGGTTTTGCACTCTGCAAACCTCCCAAAAAAAGCCCGTTTTTCACAACAATGGGCCTATTTTTTTTCAAAAAAAGGGCATGAATAGGCCTTAGAAGGCTGGTAGAGTACTCGGGGGGGGGGCAAAAATGAGCAAAAAACAGCCCATTTTGGCAAAAGCGGGCCTGTTTTTTGTCAAAAAAAGGGCATGGATAGCCTTTAGGAAGCTTATAGAGTGCTCATGGGAGCAGGGGTTGGGGGGCAAAATTGAGCAAAAAATTGTTCGTTTTTTGCTCATTTCTGCTCTCCCCAGCCCCCAAGAGCTCTTTGAAAGGCACCTAAAGGCTATGCACGGCCATTTTTGCAAAGGGGATGGGGTTTCTGGAGGCAAAAAATGCTGTATTCGGTGTATAAGATGCACCCAGATTTTCAGCCTCTTTTTTGAGGAAAAAAGGTGCGTCTTATACTCCGAAAAATACGGGCACTTTCTGTTAAACTATGGTTTAACTCAATTAACCAAGCTGGCTGTGTTCATACAGTATAAATAGTCTTTGACTTACAACCTTCTGTTTAGCGACCCTCTTTCACTTCCATATAAGCACGTTTTTCTGCTCGAGTGCCAAAAAGGCGCACATGCGCACACGATAGCACACACTTGCGTGCCCACAGCCATAATGCAATGCCCTCCCCCCAGCACATGTGCATAACCCCTCTGTGTTCGCCCCGTGCATGTGCGCAGGTCTCACTGAAGCCTCCGGACTTTCGGTAGACTCGTTGGGCCATTTTTTGCCCTCCCCAGCTGATTGTCAGCCTTCTGGAGTGCAGGGAAAGCTATTTTTGCCCTTCCCAGGCTTCAGGAAAGTCTCCAGAGCCTGTGGATGGTGAAAAATGGACCCAAAGGGCCTACTGAAAGTTCGGAAACTTCCAGTAGGCCCGTTGGGCGGTTTTTCACCCTCCCCAGCCTCCTGAAACTTGGGGAGGATGAAAAAAGGTCCAACAGGCCTACCGGAAATTCGTTTCCGAATTTCTGGTAGACTCGTTCAGCCCGTTGGTGTCATTTTTTGCCATCCACAGGCTCCAGAAGCTTTCCTGAAGCCTGGGGAGGGCAAAAACAGCCTCACCCGCCCTCCGGAAGACCAAAAATTAGCTGGTCAGTGCACACATGCGTGCTGGAGCTGGCATAGGGCAACGCCTCACGTGCCCTCAGATATGGTTCCGCGTGCCACCTGTGGCACGCATGCCATAGGTTCGCCATCACGTACTTATATACCACTTCACAGTGCTTTACAGCCCCCTTCGAAGCGCTTTACAAAGTCAGCCTATTGCCCCCAACAATCTGGGTCCTCATTTTAGCCATCTCGGAAGGATGGAAGGCTGAGTTAACCCTGGAGCCTTGAGCCTGGTGAGATTTGAACTCCTGGAATGAGCAATGCAGTACTGCACTCTAACATCTGCGCCACCATGACTCTTACTTCCATATATAAATTGGGCAGAATTGCAGGTAGTCCTTGACTTAACCATTCATTTAGAGAACATTCAAACTTAAAATGGCGCTGAAAAAAGTTACTTCTAACTGCTTTTCACATTTATGACCATTGCAACAGCCCCATGGTCACATGATCAAAATTTGGATGCTTGGGAGGAGGAGCCAACGTCGCGACGATATGGACGTGCGGTCTCGATGCTCTGAGACTGCACCAATACTTTTGCCACTGGGTGGTCCAATCTGACCTAAACCATCCCGAAGAGATGGTGAATAGGAAGAATATGTCTTGCTGACCTCTCCTGACAATAAAAAAATGGACTCAAGAATTAATGATGGGGTGTTTTTGAATGATAAGGCAGGATGCAAACATCACCAGGCTTATGTGATTTTATTTTACAATTCTCTGACTTCCTTAATGGATTTTCAGTGGCTAAGAGTGTCTCACCCTGCCTCCATCATAAAAAAAATCTCAATGAAAGGGACAAAAAAAACCAGAGATTTGCAGGACTGGCCCCCATTGTCTCAGGCCCCATGCAACTCCACCCCAGCATTAACTAGTTCAGGAGTCAGCAAACTTAAACACTCAAAGAGCCATTTCGACCCATTTCCCACAGAAAAGAAAACACCGGGAGCCACAAAGGTCCTAACTGGAAACCCCCTGTTCAATTCTGGAGCTGACCAGAAGTTCCGTTCCCTCACCATAGAGTCTCCTCCTAGCATGGAGTACTTTTTCCTCTACTTGTCATAACCAAAAGCCCTATCAATTGTGGAGACAAGTGGAAAACCCTCCCCTTGCCATAGAGTCTTATCCTGGCGCACTGTGCTTCTCTCCCCTCTCCCCACCGGAAGCTCCTCTCAAAAATGTGGTGCCGACCAGTGACAGAGCCGCAGCAGAGGGAAGAAAGAGCCACATACGGCTCCAGAGCCACAGTTTGCTGATCCCTTAACTAGTTAAAAGCAAGGGTGAAATCCTAACGGTTTGGCCCGGTTTGGCTGAACTGGTAGGGATGATTGTCATTGGTTTTGCAAACCGGTAGTTAAAAAAAAGGTTACGAGAATCACTCAACTGTGAGCTGCACCATTATTGGAAACTTTTCCCCCAATTTTTAAATATTATTTTCCTGCCAATTCAGGTGAATAGGCAGGAAAAAAACGCTTTAAAATGTAGGTGGGGGGGCTTCTGCAATCTGCAGGGGGAAAGCTTCTGCGGAAAGCACAGCTGATCTGTACAATCGTTGGAAGCAGTTTTTCACTTTTTAAAGCTTTTTCCCCCTGCCTTTTCACCTGAACCGGCAGGAAAAAAATTGCTTTGAAAAGTGGGGGAGAAAAGTTGGCCATGCCCACCCAGTCACATAACACCCCAAGCCACGCCCACAGAACTGGTGGCAAAAAAAAATAGATTTCACCACTGGTTAAAATTATTATTCTGAACTGCTCAGCATAGCTTTTAAGGTTGCAGTCTCTCAATCTGAAGATGCCTGCCTTAGAATCTTTATGGCCATTTTAATATATGTGCTGTATAATTCTATTAAGTATTTTAATATGGTTTTTATGTGGAGAGTCTTTTGGGAGTGTGGCTGAATAAATAAAACCAAACAAACCAATAATGATATCTTGATTTCAGACAAGCTTTCGACAAAATCTCCCACGACACTCTGATTAGAAGCAAGCTAATTATACGAGTCTGGATGGCATGACAATTAAGTGGATACATAGCTGGCCTGGAAATTGTATTCAAAGAATGCTCCTTGATGGTTACACATCAAATTGCGATGACTATCAAGTGTGGTGCCACAAGAGTTTAGTCTGAACTCTTCAATATTTATATTAACGGTTTGGATGAAGAGGTGGAGGGAATGGTTATTAGATTTACAGAAGACAGAAAATTAGATGGGGTAGTTAATGCCTTAGAAGGCAGGAATAAAATTCAAAATGAGAAGGATGGGTTAATGAAATGGTCTGGATATAACAGGAGGAAATATAACAGTCAAAGGCAAAACCCATCACTTAGGAAACAAAAGTCAAATGCAGAGACATAGAAGGGGAAAAGCTTTCTTGGTAATACAAACAAAAAGATATTGGAATAAAAGTTGATTACAAACTGAATATCAGCCAGCTTTGTGATGTGGAGACAAAAAAAAAAAGCAAATGGAGTTTTGGGCTGCTTCACAGCTATATAATTTCCAAATAATGGCAAATAATTGATCCATACCAGTCTGCCTTGGTGAGACGCTGTTTTGAATACTGCATCCAGTTCCAGGCACCACACGTGGAAGAAGGATTCAGAGAAATTCAAGAAGATTTGGAGAAAGGCAAAACAGACTATCAGACCAAACTAACGTCCGTCCGTGCGTGCATGTGTGTGTGTGTGTGTGTGTGTGTGTGTGTGTGTGTTGGAATTTAGAATGTTTAACCTTAAAAAGAGAAGAGAAGATGTGGGAGAAGCAGTTCAATGGTGGGTTTCAAAAATTTTTAGAACCTCTTTTGTGGGTGTGGCCTGCTTTGTGGGAGTGGCTTGCCAACCATGTGACCAGATGGGAGTGGCTTGCCAGTCATATGACTGGGTGGGCATGGCCAACTAAACAGAGCTAAATAGCTTGAAATAGATCTATACTAGTCTCCCTTTATTTATTTATCGGCACAAATACAACACAAATGTAACAAAGACAACAGTAAAAATATTGGGTTTCTGTCTGGATGGTCTCTTGTGATGAGCCGATGGACAGAGAATGGAAGTAGTGAACTTCCTCCCATATTTGGGCATACCAGGGGTTGTGACTTTAAACATACATACACACACACACACACACACACACACACACACACACACAGACATATATATATATATATATATATATATATATATATATATATATATATATATATATATATATATATATATATATATATATATATATATATAAATAAAGGGAAAGGGAAAGATTTCTCCTGTCCAGTTGTGTCTGTCTCCAGGGGACAATGCTCACCTCTGTTTTTTAGCTGAGGGAGCCAATGTTGTCCAAAGACATTTCCATGATCATGTGACCAGCATGGCTATATGCTAAGGTCAGTGGTGGGATGCAACCGGTGTAACAACCGGTTAGCTGAGCGTGTGCTTCAGTTCGCTCTGTTCGCGCTTCGACTTGCTCCGCACACACTCAGTGCATTTGAAAACAAGTGAAAAACTTACCTTCAACTGCAGCCCGAGTGAGTAAAACAGCTGGAGCGCGACAATCCGCTCTGCTGCGCCAATCAGCTGGACTTCAAACAAAGGAAATATAGGTCAGTATAGTGCCTGATTGTCGGAGCGAACCAGTTCACTCTCAGCTGATCGTCGGAGCTACTAGTTTGCCCAAACTGGTCCAAACTGGCTGAATCCCACCCCTGGCTGAGGTGCACAGAACACTGTTACCTTCCCACGGAAGTGGTACCTATTTATCTACTCACATTTGCATGATTTCAAACTGCTAGGCGGGCAGGAGCTGGAGCCAGGAGGGGAGCTCACTCATCACGGAGTGTTCAGGGCTCAGCTTTCCAGCTGACAAGCACAGCATCTTTAACCACTGAGTCATCTCGTCCCCTGAAGTAATACGTTGATTCCACTGTTATTAACATCCCTTCACCCATTATTATGCACAATCAGCCAGGTTCAGACTGGATTTGGCATTTTTGTAGACCTATCAAGTCCCTTACAAGGACCTAAGATAGATAGATGTTTTCTGATGGTGTAAAAGGTATGGCAGATGTAAGCTGTTCCAGGTAAAAGCAGCCTTTTGCAATTGACTGATTGGAATTTTGTCAATGCCGATGGTGCTTACCAGAGGTTTTGGTTTGCACCCAAGGCACCTTTTATATTAACAATAGCACTTAGACTTATATGACACTTCACAGTGCTTTGCAGCCCTTCTCTAAGTGGTTTACAGAGTCAGCATATTGCATCCAACAATTTGGGTCCTCATTTTGCCAACCCTGGAAGGATAGAAGGCTGAGTCAACCTTGAGCCAGTAGTGGGATCTAGCCAGTTCGCACCTATTCAGGAGTACTGGTTGTTAACTTTCTAAGCAGTTCAGAGAACCGGTTGTTGGAAGAAATCTCCTTTTGTTTTTTCCCCACTTTGCAGGGCTAATCCTGTAAGGAAGGCAGGAAGGAAACATTCTGGTGTTGTTTCTAGCCTAATCTTTACTGCCCTGCTTACAGAAACCGCCTCTCCGGTTAACCCTTATTACATTGTAACAGTTAAGGTGAAGAGCCCATCGACGTGAGTGATGTTGAGTTGACCGCGCCCACCCAGTCACATGGCCATCAAGCCACGCCTACCCCACTGGTCATTAAGGCAGAGAACCGGTTGTTACATTATTTGAATCCCACCACTGCCTTGAGCCAATGAGAATCAGCAGAAGTGTGTCTACAGGTGTGTCATTCTGGCAGTGGTCAACAAACTAAGGTAAGACCCAACCTCCTCCCCATGTGCATCTTGTTCCCTTCCTCCAGTGGTGGGTTTCAAAAATTGTTCGAACTTACTCTGTGGGTGTGGCCTCCTTTGTGGGAGTGGCTTGCCACCCATGTGACCAGATGGGAGTGGCTTGCCACCCATGTGACCGGATATGAAATTATGAATTAGTACTTAGGTCGGTCCAAGTAGATATTCAGAAACTCTGGCATTGAAGCATGCAAGTCTTAAAGCTGTCAAGTTACAAGACCCTTGCACCCCTAACCCTTTAGAAAAAAAACTAGGGGTCTTCAAACCTGACAGCTTTAAGACTTGTGGACTTCAACTCCCAGAATTCCTCCTCCAGTCACGTTGGCTCAGGAACTCTGGCATTGAAGCATGCAAGTCTTAAAGCTGTCAAGTTACAAGATCCTTGCACCCCTAACCCTTTAGCAGTGGTGGGTTTCAAAAAAATTTGGAACCTCTTCTGTAGGTGTGGCCTGCTTTCCGGGTCCACTGATGAAACCTCTTCTAACCGGTCCGGTAGATTTGACGAACCGGTTACACCGAATAGGTGCGAACTGGTAGGAACCCACCTCTGCCTTCCTCCCTATCTTTGTCAATTTTAAACCAGATTTAATGTTACTATCGTTTTAATGTTTCATGTCGGTTTTTAATTAATTGCAAGTCACCTAGGAGCCACCTTTAGGTGAGACAGTCAGCATATCAGTTTAATAAATGAGCAAACCACAAGGGTAGCATCCAAACTCTGCCTGGGTTGGCTGGTCGGTTCGTTTTGCAACATGTGACGGACATTAAAAAAAGGAAACAGAGTTTTGATTGTACTGTGGTGGCTGCCGTCTTGATTTTTTTTTTTTTTTAGCACACTCTGCAGATACCTCTCGTTTGGAGCATACCCCGCAGTTTAATCAACACATCAATTCGTTCCTATCCCCCTCCCCCCGTTGGTTAAAGTACTTGGAATTGGCGAGAATGTAGAAAGCATCTTGTTGCGTTTTGAAGCCATGGCAGTGGGGGGTGTGTGTGTGTGTGTGTACACATGCACACGCTGAGTGTGAAAGGCAGGAGGCTGGAGGAAAAAGAGGTACTCTCCCAGCTCTGTACAAACCCCAACCTCCTGAATCCAGGGCGCCAAGCTTGTCACGTCGCAAGGTGCCAAAGCAATCAATAGCAATTCCAATATCATACAAGTCAATTTCAACCTGTCATGAGCAGCCCCCATTCAATAGCAGGGCGAGCTGATAAATGGGGCCCTCAGAAAGCAGATATATAGCGTGGGGGGTGGGGTGAGTCATAAAATAGGGAATCAGGCAGTCGGAGGGGTGGAGAGGAAGGGTGGGATTTGCTCCCCCCTCCTCTTTGCAAGTGCCTTCACTATAGAGTCCTTTTCTGCCCTTCCGCAACCTACCCTGCCTGCCATGACCATTCCCATAATCCTCAACCAGCATCATCACTGGTCCTGTTGAGACAGAAGAATGGGATTCATACTTCAGTGTGGGTGAAGGACCCTTTTGAAGAAAGGTGTCCTGTGCTGTTCATCACCCCACCCCACCCCTTTGTTCCTCACCCTGTGTCCAATTGTCAGTTTCCAGCTGTTCTGTGACACCCGGGAGACGGAATCAGGAGTCAGTAAAGGGGCAAACACAGGCTAAAGAAATGGTGGAAGAACTCCACCATTGGTAGACTGGTGGATTTTTATTTTGGTAGAGGGCAGTGGTGGGATTCACTTACCTTCGCTACCGGTTCGCAAATGTGAGCGTTCAGAAGGGCGCGTATTGTCGGTGCGGGTGGGTGGAGCCTCCAGTAGCTGCTGCTACCGGTTCACCCGAACCGATATGAACTGGCAGAATGCCACCACTGGGGAAGGGGAAAAGATGGTTGTGGGCTGTATGAAAAAGGAAAAGAAAAAAAGGCATCCTTCAGAATTTCCCAAAGGTGCTTTTTCAAGAGGCAACTGGACTTTCTGGTTTTTCTTTGAAGACGTTTCGCTTCTCATCCAAGAAGCTCCTTCAGCTGTGACTGGATGGTGGGGAATGGAAGGATTTATATTCCTTGCAGACGTTCTTTCCATTCCCCACCATCCAGTCAGAGCTGAAGAATCTTCTTGAGAGAGAAGCAAAATGTCTTCAAAGAAAAGACAGACAGTCCAGTTGCCTCTTGAAAAGCACCTTTGGGACAACCATGACCTGGATAGCTGAGAATCTTCACAGACATTTAGCTATGCATCAGTGGTGGGTTTCAAAATATTTTAGAACCTCCTCTGTAGGTATGGCCTGCTTTGTGGGAGCGGCTTGCCAGCCATGTGACCAGGTGGGCGTGGCCAAGTTGTAAAATGTGGCGAAACTCACTTAACAACGCTCTTGCTTAGCAACCAAAATGTTGGCTCAGGAACTCTGGCATTTGAAGCACGCAAGCCTTAAAGCTGTCAAGTTACAAGACCCTCGCACTCCTCACCCTTTAGAAAAAACTTGACAGCTTTAAGACTTGTGGACTTCAACTCCCAGAATTCCTCCTCTCGCTCTTCATCTTGATGATGTGTGGACAGGCGGGGGGAGGGAGCTGGAACCGATTCTAAATGGCACTGTAGATTTGTGGAACCTCTTCTATAGAAGAGGTTAGAACTGGCAGGAACCCACCCCTGCTATGCATCCTTAAGAATGGAGAACAAAGAAAAGTATTTGCACATATTAATATTGCACATGTTAATTTTCAGGCTATGGGCATTCAAAGCCTTTATATTACGTCTCTTAAATCACAATGGTGGGGAATAGGGGTGAAATTCAGCAGGTTCTGACAGATTCTGGAGAACCGGTAGCGGACATTTTAAGTAGTGCAGAGAACCGTCAAATGCCACCTCTGGCTGATCCCAGAGTGAGAGGGAATGGAGATTTTGCAGTATCCTTCCCCTGCCACGCCCACCAAGCCACGCCCAGAGAACCGGTAGTAAAAAAAAATTGAATTTCACCACTGGTGGGGAGTATGTACAAGTCAAGGACCTGTTGTGAATCTATACACTAGGTTGGCCAAACATAGAGAGGAATAAAAATATTGATTCCATGCAAATCACACACAGAGATTTTCTAAGTCACACAATTGCTATTCCAGGTAAAAACATCCTCCATGTGTAAATTTATCACATCTACTTAAAGAAGTTTTTTTTTTTTTTTAGTTTGAACTCCCAGGGCTGCCGTGAAAGAAACTTGGATGGGAACAGTCATCTAGAGTTTTTAAAAAGATAATCTGAAAACTGGGTTTTCATCTGAATACCTTTATATCACTTCTCCATGCAAGCTCCTTTCCTCTTGCTAGAGCCGAGGTGGCGCAGTGGTTAAATGCAGCACTGCAGGCTACTTCAGCTGACTGCAGTTCTGCAGTTCGGCTGTTCAAATCTTACCGGCTCAGGGTTGACTCAGTCTTCCATCCTTCCGAGGTGGGTAAAATGAGGACCCGGATTGTTGGGGGCAATATGCTGACTCTGTAAACCGCTTAGAGTGGGCTGAAAGCCCTATGAAGCGGTATATAAGTCTAACTGCTATTACTATTGCTATTGCTATTGCTTACATTGCAATTATAGAAAGTTAAAGCCCCCCCCCCCCCTAGAAGAATGAAATTGTCAGGCCTGCAGCCATATTTGCTTGTGGATCTCAGGCCTGCCACACTTTCTATTATTCGACTATGCATTTTCTTTTGTGGGGAAATGGGAGGGGGAATTGTATGGAGTTAGAGGATATGTAGCCAAAACAAAATTCTTTCTAGAAAGCCAAGGTTATCCTTCGTCACTGCACCGGACCAAAATTGGGTGGGTGGAACTGCCAGCATGGCAGTGGAAAATTGGACCGTGTGATGTACTTGTGAGTGTGGGGGCAAGATCTTGAACTTTCAATTGGGTAGGAAAGCGGGGAAGGTATCGGATTCAGGTTTTCCCAGATGTGCCAACATGGCTCTCTTAATAAATTGGAACTTTGAGGAATCCTTTGCTTTGGACTCTGATTTACTTTTGGATGCTAATTGGAATGCTGACAGAAATATTCTAGGAAATATTAAAAAGGCAGAATATTTCCCCTAAAAGAGAAATAAAAATCTTAAAGGAAATAGAAACAAAAGACCTCAGCTTCCTGCCCCCAGCAGATATTTTGGTGCCAGTTTATCTACAAGACAAAAGACTGGGCCAGTCTATCTACAAGACCTCCAGCTCCAGGATGATGGGATTATCCTTCAGCGCAAAGCCATTCAGCCACAGTAGGAAATTCCCCTTCATTGCATCACCCAGCAAGAATCAACCATTTTTTTTTCTTGTCTCGCCTTCAGGTGCTTTGGAGAATAGGTTGACCCTTCTCTTCTTTGTGGGTCTAATTGTGGCCCCCTTTTATTGTTACCGAGTATAACATAAAAAGGGACGTGGTGGCCCAGTGGCAAAGACACTGAGCTTGTCGATTGAAAGGTCGGCGGTTCGGCGGTTCGAATCCCAAGCGCCCGCGTAACGGAGTGAGCTCCATTTCCTTGTCCCAGCTTCTGCCAACCTAGCAGTTTGAAAGCATGTAAAAAATGCAAGTAGAAAAATAGGGACCACCTTTGGTGGGAAGGTAACAGCGTTCCGTGTGCCTTTGGCGTTTAGTCATGCCAACCACATGACCACAGAGACGTCTTCGGACAGCGCTGGCTCTTCGGCTTTGAAACAGAGATGAGCATCGCCCCCTAGAGTCAGGAACGACGAGCACCTATGTGCGAGGGGAACCTTTACCTTTTTTGATAACAGAATCTTGAAAGGCTGCTAGAGTTGTCCTCTGCTCCCTCTTATACCAAACAAAATCAAGGCCAGTGGTCATTCCCTTTCTCATAACAGTCCTTGCATTCATTCTCCAAAGTTACCTCCTTATTCCTGTACAGTTTCTAGTGTCTTGGTTTTGAGTGGGTCCTCTGGGGAAATGCACTAATTGAAGTCTGTTGAGAAGCCACGCGGAAGCCTGGCCATACAGAGCCCACCCATAAAATTTCTCACTACTCTCATGTTTAAAAATATGTGATAGGACAGGATGCACATGGGGAAAACACCACAAGAGGGAAGGATTTGAAAGGAAGGTATAGAGGTAGTCCTCGGCTTACAGCCATTTGCTTAGTGACCATTCAAAGTTGCAAGGGCACTGGGAAAAAAATAACATGACTATTATTCACACTCACGACTTTTTTTATCATTTATTTTTTTTATTTTTTATTTTATCAATTTCATATATACATTCACAATTATATGATCTCATAACTGTTATTAATAATATGTATTTATAACAATTTTTCTCTACAGTTGACAATATACTTGAAGATTGCTTTTTTAACATCCCATAGATCCATCTTATCTTACAACGGTCCTACTTTTTCTTCCCTCCCTCCTTCCCCTTCCCTCCTTCTCTCCTTCCCTCCTTCCTTCCCTCCTTCCTTCCTTCCCTCCTTTCTTTTCTCCTTCTCTCCTTCCTTTCCCCCTTCCTTTCCTCCTTCCTTCCCCCCTTCCTTCTCTCCTACATTCCCTCCTTCCTTCCCTCCTTTCTTCTCTCCTTCTCTCCTTCCTTCCCTCCTTCCTTCCCTCCTTGCTTCCCTCCCTCCTTCCCTCCCTCCTTCCTACCCCCCTTTCTTCTCTTTCTTCTCTCCTTCCTTCCTTCCTTCTCTCCTTTCCCTTCTCTCCTTCCCCTTCCTCCCCTTTACCCTTCCCCTCTTCTTCCCATTCCTCCCCTCTTTCCTACTCTTACATTCCCTCCCATTCTTCCTCTGCCTTTCCCTTTCTCCTATTCCTCTCCTTTCTCCTCTCCTTCCTATCTTTCCTTCTACTCCTCCCTCCATCCATTCTATCCGTTGCTGTGTTTACATATTCTCCTCTTCAGGGGATGACCTGGTTCTCACTCACGACTTTTGCAGCATCCCCATAGTCATATGATCCAATTCAGATGCTTGGCAACTGGCTCACCTTTATGACGGTTGCTGTGTCCAGGGTCATGGGATCCCAGTGGTGGGTTCCGGATCCCGTTGCAACCGGTATGGAGCAACGGGGCTGGGCATCCACCACATGCACATGTGCAGCACGCACATGTGTGCTTACCGCCCGCGAAGCTCCAGCTGCTCGGCGGAGCATTGCACAGACGCTGTACACTCCGTGTGCATGCGCAGAAGCCCCAATCGGCTCAAATACAGGCAAGGAGGGTGGGAGGGCCCTCCAGAGCACCGTACCGGAACCGTACCTGGTGCTCCCAGCAGACACTGGTATGCCCGTACCGGGGCTTACCCATTGTATCCCACCACTTTGTGATCCCCTTTTCCAACCTTCTGACAAGCAAAGTCAATGGAGAAGCCAGATTCACTTAGCAACTGCATTACTAACTTAACAACTGCCGTCATTTAGCAACTGTGGCCGGAAAGATCGTACCATGGGACCAAACTCACTTAACAACTGTCTTCTTTAGCAA
Source organism: Thamnophis elegans (assembly GCF_009769535.1). NCBI lineage: Eukaryota > Metazoa > Chordata > Lepidosauria > Squamata > Natricidae > Thamnophis > Thamnophis elegans. The sequence continues at coordinate 169,943,586 of NC_045541.1, forward strand.
TGGAAATGTTGGGCTCAGTTGTGGTCATAAGTCCAAGGATTACTTGTGTTTGCTTTTTAGAAAAACTCCAAAGAAGAGGCTACTTGTCATAAGTCCGAGGATTACTTGTGTTTGCTTTTTAGGAAAACTCCAAAGAAGATGCTACTTGTCGTAAGTCCGAGGATTACTTGTGTTTGCTTTTTAGAAAAATTCCAAAGAAGATGCTACTTGATCACACAGCTAATCATCACCATTCCTTATTCAAAGGACAACTTACCAAAAGCCATTCTCCATGGTAAACTCAATGATGTGGAGCTGCAGATACAGAGAAAGATTAAAAGAGTTAGAAAGGACCTTGCAGGTCATCTAGTCCAACCCCCCCCCCTTGCCCAAGCAGACCCTTCACCATTTTTGACAGATAGCAGAAAGGGCTTCATTGTCTGAGCTCTGCATAAAGGCACCAGCGTGCCTAACATCCCTGTCCTATTTCTTTCCATTTATTTGTACCCATTTCCTGTGTTCTTATTCCTGTGATCTTGTACACAAGTGACAAAATGAATGAATGAATGAATGAATGAATGAATGAATGAATGAATGAATAAATAAATAAATAAATAAATAAATAAATAAATATCATATTATGATCCTATGATCTGCAAGCTTCCCAGAGTCACCCTATTGGGGAGATGGGAGGCCTGTGAATGTAATAAATAAATATTTAGATATGCCAAACTCTACCGCTTCCTCCATCTCTCTCTCTCTCTTTCCAAGTGCTTCAGGCCTGCATAATGCCTTTTCCCACTCCTATCTCTGCTGAGATGGAGATAACACAAGCCCCTCTATAGGTATATGGATCCGCGATGCTAAATGGAGCTTGGAGACCCAGAGGGAAGGGGGAGAAGAGATGAGGGGACAAACTGCGGAGTGGTTTCAAGAGGAGACGCCAAGCTCCTTGTCTAATGGAATCCTGGGCTGTAGTAATTAAGCTGGGCTACTGCTAACCGTAATGTGATGTATATATGCCTTTAACTAATCATTTATTAGACCCGTTGATGGTTTGTCAATATTAATTCATTTATTTAAACAACTCGGAGCTGTAATGAAGATGTTTGCTTTACCGGGACAGGGGGGGTTGGGGCACGGAGATGTGAAGGAGCCTGGAGACTTTTTTGTGTGTGTGCTCAATGGATGTCTGCCAGATGGGGACTTGGAGGGGGGAGTGTGGAAATTCAAGATCCAGCCAAACTTCGTGTGTTGTTTTGCAAAATTTCTCCCTTGCAGGTGTGTCAACTGGGCTTTAAAAGGGGGTCTGGGTGGATTGGATCAGGATAACAGAATAACAGAGTTGGAAGGGACCTTGGAGGTCTTCTAGTCCAACCCCCTGCTTAGGCAGGAACCCCTAGACCACTTCAGACAAATGGTTATCCAACATCTTCTTAAAAACTTCCAGTGTTGGAGCATTCACATCCTCTGGAGGCAAGTTGTTCCATTAATTGTTCTAACTGTCAGGAAATTTCTCCTTAGTTCTAAGTTGCTTCTCTCCTTGATTAGTTTCCACCCATTGCTTATTGTTCTACCCTCAGGTACTTTGGAGAATATCTTGACTCCCTCTTCTTCATGGCAGCCCCTGAGATATTGGAACACTGCTATCATGTCTTCCCTAGTCCTTCTTTCCCTTAAACTAGACATACCCAGTTCCTGCAACCGTTCTTCACATGTTTTAACCTCTAGTCCCCTAATCATCTTTGTTGCTATTCTCTGCACTCTTTCTAGAGTCTTTTTTTACATTGTGGAGACCAAAAAGAGGTTGCCAATTTACCAGTTATCATGATGGTAAAATGCATTGTTTATTGCATTACTAGAACATGTAGGATTTGGGGTTGCGCTTAAGAACAATTTAGAACAGTGTTTCTCAACCTTGGCAACTTTTAAACCATGTCGACTTCAGCTCCCAGAATTCCCCAGCCAACATGGCTTTGAAGAGTCTGTTGATGCAGGAAGCTTGCAGCCCCTTTGATCCTGCTGCAACCATTTTGTTCCAGTGACACAGCCTGTGTCCTTAACCAGTTTAAGGTGCTGATGCTAATTTTGAAATCTCTACCCCTGGGATAGGCAGCTGAGTGGGCCACGAGCTAGTACTCCTTGAGTTTATGGTGGCAAAACCTCATTTTCCAAAACACTGGAAAATGAGGTGATTTTCAATAAGGAGCATAAGAAGGAAAACTCGACAGTCCTTTGAAACTGAGAAAAATAAAATGAACTATCCATTCCAAATTGTTTTTTTTTAAATTTGCCCAGTCAATTGTTTGAGATGGGAAGCTATACAAATCTCTCCATATAAAAATGGCTCTGTGTGTGTGTGTGTGTGTGTGTTCCAGCATAACTTTGGAACGCCTTGAGCAATTTCAACGAAACTTGGTACACAGATGACTTACTCTCTGGAGAAAAATCCATGGGGATTACACACCCCTAACACCCTTTGGAATGTGTGTTCTGTTAAGATACAGCCTATTGTATCTTAAAATGGCTTCTACCATACTGCCGTAAAAAGGCTTCTACTGTACAGTGCAGTGGAGTTGCCATGGTAACAACTTCACAGTACTCCACAAGAGGGCTCCCTCTGGTAAAGGGGAAAATCCAACATTAGAAATCTGGTCTAATATAGGATTAGGATAAGTAAATACCCGGGCTTCATCGGGTTGTCAGCTAGTTGGAAATGAATGAATGAATGAATGATTGAATGAATGAATAAATAAATAATCTAGTAACATGGCATGACTATCCTATACATTGTGAGAATCAGCCACCAAAGAAAACCATTGTTTTAATTTAATCTCCTTATCCATAACAAAAGCTAGCATCCCCTGACTTCAATGTGTGGGACCTGTCAGGTGCAAGTAATCAAAAACAGGAGTTGACTTCAGAGACTAAAAGGTTTATTGCATGCTTCCTATACCAACAGATCTGATCAACTAATGGCCAAGGCAAATTGGGGCTATATAAGAATCAATGAGATTAATGGGAGGGCTGGGCCTAGGTCTCTTGTGGCTACATAAGGATTCCAAACTAATGGTGCATTTGACCCTGCCTTCAGGCTCAGCCTAGGCATTTCCTACAGGACCAGGATATCTAAAGAAAAACTTTCACTAAGGGTGTGTAAAATGTTCCAAACTTGAAAAAGCCATTTTGTGTGTCCAGGAAATCCTTGCTAAATGACGGTCATTGGGACCAACAACTCCGTTGCTAAGCGATACGGTTATAAAGCAGGATACCAAGTTGTCCTGTATGCCCTCGATATTTATGCAGTAATGATAAATAATGATAAAATGATGCTAGTACGAATGTCTCTATAGTATAAGCACTGGCAAAGAATCCAGACCATAGATTATGTTGCAGCTTGGAAGATTTATTGCGCCAGCCTATGCACAAGGATCTAGTCTACTAACCGTTCAACAACACTAAATTGGTGCTAGATAAGGGTCAATTGAATTCAAGAGAGGTTGGACAGACCGTTTGTGGAAAGGTAACAACTCGCTTAAGTTCATCCCACTTCAGCTCTGTCTGCTCATCTCCTGAGTCGCATGTCCAGAGTACTGTCTCTCTGAGTAGGGGGCCTTTCTTTATTGGCCTTCAAGGACAGCTGACGGGAGGACGTGACAACTCAGAACATTCAAAGGGAGCCTTCTGAGTGGGATTATTTTGTTCTATAGCAGTGGTGGCGAACCTATGACACGTGTGCCAGAGGTGGCATTCAGAGCCTTCCCTGTGGGCACGTGTGCCATTGCCCCAGCCGAGCTCCATCGTGTTTCACCCACAGGGGGGAGAGAGAGAGGAGGGAAAGAGAGACGGGGAAAGAGAGAAACAGGGAGGGAGTGAAAGAGAGAGAGGGGAAGAGAGAGGAAGGGAAAGAGAGAGAGGGAAAGAGAGAGACAGGGAAGGAATGAAAGAGAGGGGGAAGAGAGAGGAAGGGAAATAGCAATAGCAATAGCAATAGCAGTTAGACTTATATACCGCTTCATAGGGCTTTCAGCCCTCTCTAAGCGGTTTACAGAGTCGGCATATTGCCCCCACAATCTGGGTCCTCATTTTACCCACCTCGGAAGGATGGAAGGCTGAGTCAACCTTGAGCCGGTGAGATTTGAACCGCCGAACTGCTGCTAGCAGTCAGCTGAACTGACCTGCAGTACTGCACTCTACCCACTGCGCCACCTCGGCTCCTGGAGACGGGGAAAGAAAGAGACAGGGAGGGAGTGCATTTATCATGTTTTTCTTAGAACAATTAGCTGAACTCTGCATTGTTTATCATTATTTTAGTTAGTAAAAACTCATTATTCAGGTTAAATTGCTGTGTTGGTCCTTTGCAATAAATAAGTAGGTTTTGGACTGCAGTTTGGGCTCCTGGTCTCCAAAAGGTTCGCCATCACTGTTCTACACTAACCAAAAGTATTTCTGTTTCATTTATACCCCTTGCCTCTACTGCTTACATTTAAGATTGGATGCCCTAATGTCGATTCATTGGTGAAAACTGTTAGATTGGTAAGCACCAGCAATAATGGCCTTACCAATAAAAGAGAATATCTTTAGCTGAGGGGCATGCTATGTAGTCCTTGGTGCTCTCTGAGCTTAGTGTTTTCTTGCGACGTTTCACTACCCAGCTAGGTAACATCATCAGTACTTGTAATGTCCTGGGCACTGATGATGTTATACACTTGGATAATGAAACATCTGCAAGAAAGTAAGATAGAGAGCAACTAGGGCTTTTTCTAAAGGACTGGCATTTCCCCTATCCTCCACCCAGGGGTGGTATTCACTTACCTTACCTGCCGGTTTGCAAATGTGAGCGCGCCCACATCTGCGCATGTGTTCAGCCTTTTTTCCCCTCATCATTATCTTTATATAATTATACATCCTTACGGGCCCCCAATTTGTGATTCTGCCTTTAAGTCTCAATAGTTTCCCATTATAGGTGTATTTCATGTTCCCTCTCCAATTTTTCCATGTCTTGGATGTCTTTACCTTTAGTTGTCAATGAATGGCAAACCTCGCTGTTGAATATTCGTTTCAATTCCCTTAATCTATTGTATAGAATAACAAACGGTAAACATCTTGCTTTATTTCATCATCTTTAAAGATCTATGTATATCCATGTTTCATATATTTTAACCCATGCTTCGTTGTCCTTCTGTTGTCGTTTCCAGTCAATTTGCCACTCAGTTTAATTATCATCCATGCATGCGCTTTGGCTTTAAAAAGTGCCTAATTGTGAGCCAGAGCAGGCGGGCAGGGGCCACCCGCGATTTCCGCTACCAGTTTGGACGAAATGGTCAAAACTGGCAGAATATCACCTCTGCCTCCACCCCTTCTGTTCCTTAAAAGAAGAATATCCTATAACATTATGTTATTCTGAGATATTCCAAAGAATTTTAAATGGTAACCAAAACATCAAAGGAGAAAGAGAAGAAACCCCCACCACACACACACACACACAACACACACATACTTACAGTACTTCCTTTCCTAATACAACATGAGAATTGGAGGCAATTTGGGCCTTTTTCTTTCTTTTTTAATCAAGAGCCTCGTTGCAATTCAAACCAAACTAGCTTTTGAAATTTTAACCAGCTGTTCCACAGAAACCCAGCTTTGGTCAATCTAAAATCTCAATTCTTATATTGTGGTCCAGAAATTTCTGTTGTATTTATCTTGTAACCAGAAGGATATAACTAGTTCATTAACAAATAGCTACCATTAGGGCCAGGGTACTGAACACAGTCAGAAGACGCTACCCATCACTAAAAGATGTCTATGTATTGACTCCAGAGCTAATATCTCCACAGGTAAAAGGAAAACAATGGACCGTTCTCAAGCTTTTAAAAATAGCTCTGTATTTATGCCGTACAGCAACTTGATGTGATGGGAATGAAGTTTAAATAATATTGCAAAGGTTTGGCAGGGAAGACACAAATAATTTTCGCTTTCACTTCTTTGCACAGGAACAGAGTTGTTGCTTTTTATGGCAGCACAAGTTTTTATTTGGAACAGGGAAAACGGGGACAGTGGAGTTACATGTTCTTAATAAATATGTAAATAAAAATAATTTTGTAGTAATGTGATAAACTGCCCAACTTCAGGGAATAACCCTGGGCAACTACCTACACAATCCAACTGCATACAACAAAGCACAATTAAAAAGAAACAAAATAAATGCAAATTTTATTTAGGCAATACACACCTAACTTGTATCCGAAATACACATGTTGTGTTTAAGGCAAGAGAAAAGTAAGGTGCTTTCAGATTTTATTATCTATTCATTAGGCCCAATGCGTTACAGGTAGTCCTCGGCGTATGACTACATTTAGGATCAGAATTTCCCAACCGCTAAGGAAGACGGTTGTTAAGTGAGTCATGCTCGATTTTACCTCTTTTTTTGCCACAGCTGTTAAGCAAAGCACTGCAGTTGCTAAGTGAATCAGGCAATTGTTAAGCGAATCCAATTTTCCCCATTGACTTAGCTTGCCAGAGCCAGTTGGGAAGGTCGCAAATAGTGACCACATGACCCTGGGACTGTGCAACCGTCATAAATATGGGCTGGTTGCCTAGTGCCTGAATTTTGATCATGTGACCATGGGGATGCCGCAACAGTCGTAAATGCAAGGACTGGTTGTAAGTCATCTTTTTTTTCAGTGCCGTTGTAACCTCAAATCTAAACAGTTGGTTGTACAGAGGTGGAATTCAGCCGGTTCTCTCTGGTTCGGGCAGGGGTGGATTGCTACCAGCATTACTGCCAGTTCGGGGTGCAAAAAGTTCTGCGCATGCACAGAATATAAGAAAAGTGGGGGAAATTACATTTCTGCAATGGAGATTGTTATGCGCAGAAACAAAATTAAAAATGGCACCGCCAACAATAGAACCGGTTCGGGTGGATGGGCAGCCGAGTTACTACCTACTCAGCCGAACCGGTCCAAACCCACCTCTGGGTTCGGGGGTAGCGGCGGCTGTGGGAGGCTCCGCCCACCCGCCCTGACATCACGTGAGAGCACTACGCATACACAGACACAGTGCATGTGCTCACATTTGCGAGTGGGTAGGGAAGGTAAGCGAATCCCAACACTGTGGTTGTAGTTTGAGGACTACTGTACAAGGATTCCTCCTGGGCTCTAAGCAGAAGGAAAAAAATAAAACAGCCCACAAACCCAGAGTATGTTCCCCAATTCCCTCAGAGGTTCTCTCTCTTCCTATCCTAGCAGAGAAGTGCTGAGGTGCTCCGTCAGACGGTTCATTCTGCTTGGTTCACTCGCACTCCGTTCCAGCCATTGAGATGTCACGAAGCTGTGATATTTCTGCGGAATGTCTATTACTCCAGGTTTATGGAGCATGTCAGGCCTTGCAATGACCCGCTTGGAACATGAAGGCAAGTCCATCAAGCTCGGTGGGTCATGAACGGGGAGGTCTTTATGTGGATGGAGTGGGTCCTCTGGGGTTTTAAATCCACTGTACGGAGCTGGTTCGGCAATGGCTCATTTTGTGGATAGCCCTACCTTCACAGCGATGCTCAGTTAAAGGCCTGTTTTACAGAGATTATTCCAGGGGTGAAATCCAGCAGGTTCTGAGGAACCGGTCGCGGACATTTTGAGCAAATGCCACCTCTGGCTGGCCCCAGAGTGGGGAGGGAATGGGGATTTTGCAGTATCCTTCCCCTGGAGTGGGGTGGGAATAGGGATTTTGCAGTATCCTTCCCCTGGAGTGGAGAGGGAATGGGGATTTTGCAGTAACCTTCCCCTGGAGTGGGGAGGGAATGGGGATTTTGCAGTGACCTTCCCCTGGAGTGGGGAGGGAATGGAGATTTTGCAGTATCTTTCCCCTGACACGCCCACCATGTGGTCCTGACAACCATCTTTTCAAGCAGCCTCCATGTTTCCAGTGTCTTTTTCCCCACTTGGAGCTGAACCCAAAAGGACATTTCTTCCAACACTAAGATGTTCAGCTGATCTGGTGGAGTTCTGTGAACTTAGCCATTAGATGCATAATTAATGTAGCAGAGTAAAACATTTACTAAGCTCTTGCACACATCAGCTATTAGACACGATCTGCATTGGCATGTCAGGCTTACTCGTGGTTAACCTAACAGTATTTTGTTCTCAACACAAAGAATTTATGAAGAAATATGCAGGTAGTCCGCGATGTACAACCACAATTGAGTCCAAAATTTATGTTAAGTGAGACATTTGTTGAGTGAGATTTGCTCCATTTTACGACCTTTCTTGCCATACTTGTTAAGTGAATCGCTGCAGTTGATAAGTTACTAATCCGGTTGTTAAGTGAATCTGGCTTTCCCATTGACTTTGCTTGTAAGAGCTGTGGTGGCGCAGTGGTTAGAGTGCAGTACTGCTTGGCTACTTCTGCTGACTGCTGATTACCAGTTCAAGTCCCACCAGCTCAAGGTTGACTCAGCTATCCATCCTTCCAAGTTTGATAAAACGAGGACCTCAATTGTTGGGGGCAAGAGGCTGACTCTGTAAACAGCACAGAGAGGGCCGTAAAAGCACTGTGAAGCGGTATATAAGTCTAAGTGCTATTGCTATTGTAAGAAGGACGCAAAAGACATGATCTTGGGACACAGCAATGGTCATAAGTGTGAACAGTTGCCAAGCACCTGAATTTTGATCACACAGTTGTGGGGATGCTTCAGAAGTCATAACTCTGAAAAACGATCATATATCACTTTTTTCAGTGCCGTTGTAACTTGTAACAGTCACTAAACGAACTGGTGTAAATCCAAGATAACCTATGTTCCGATTGGAAGCAGAAAGCACATCATAACAATAAGAACTGTTCAACAATGGAACTGACTACCTTAAGAACCATTGATTATCTTAACTACCTTAAGACCACCTTAAGAAGGCGCCTTCAATAAAGATATTCAAACAAAGATGGGATGGCCAGCTCTCAGGCATGCTATAGGGTTTCTCCACTGGCAGGGGGTTGGACTGGATGATCCCTAAGGTCTCCTTACTTTCTATGATTTAATCATTCATTTGCTGGTGCTGTATAGAAAACTAATTAAAGGCAGGACTGCCTCCAATACGTTTAACTAAAATGTGGTAGGCAGCTAAATGTGTTGTATAAATCCAACTGGTCTTTGGAATAGACAATATGAAACTCAGCATACCTGATCAGTGTTTGCTTGGCCAGATAATAATAGGAGCATAGTTAGAGAATAAACATTCTTGACATTGCAGATAAAATTTTGGAATTGGTGTGGAAGGGAATTAGCTTTGTTTACAGAGCTGACTTAGCAAGCTTTTGCAAATAAAATACAGGTAGTCCTTAACTAAGGACCACAATTGGGACCAGATTTCCCATTGCTCAGCGAGTGGTTGTGAAGTGAGCTAAATTCCTGTTTTTACAAACATTTTGCCATGGTTGTTAAGCGAATCACTGCAGTTGTTAAGTGAATCATGCAGTCATTTAGCAAATCCAGCTTCCTATATTGACTTTGTTGTCAGAAGCAAGTTGGGAAAGTCAGGAATGGAGATCATGTGACTTTGGGGTGCTGCAACCATTGTAATAAGGGACGTGGTGGCTCGGAGGCTAAGATGCTGAGCTTGTCAATCAGAAAGGTCGGCAGTTCGAATCTCTAGTGCCGCGTAACGCAATGAGCTCCCGTTACTTGTCCCAGTTTCTGCCAACCTAGCAGTTCAAAAGCTTGTAAAAATGCAAGTAGAAAAATAGGAACCCCTTTTGGTGGGAAGGTAACAGCGCTCCATGTGCCTTCCGTGGCCACATGACCACGGAGACGTCTTCAGACAGTGCTGGCTCTTTGGCTTTGAAATGGAGATGAGCACCACCCCCTAGAGTCGGGAACGACTAGTGCGAGGGGAGCCTTTACCTAACCATTGTAAATAGTGATTATTACCAAGCACCTGAATTTTGATCATGTGATGCTGCAGTATTTTTAAGTGGGGGGACCAGTCAAAATGTCACTTTTTTCAGTGTCATCGTAACTTCAAACCGTTGCTAAGTGAAAAGTCGCAAATAGAGGACTACTTGTAAACCACTTGGAACATAGAGCTAGATGAATATTGGTGCAAATTAGTGGGTTCCCCATTGTCGTACTGTGTCCCATTTTCGCAGTCTCTGTTGTTTTTTAAGTAGGGGATAAATCCGTAAACTATTATTAATACAGATTGTCTACAATGGAACCCAAAATTTCTGTTGCTAAACGAGACAGTTGTAATTCTCCCCCCCCCTTTTACCACCTTTCTTGCCACAGTTGTTACGTGAATCACTGCATAGTTATTAGTAATGGGGTTCTTAAATGAATCAGACTTCCCAATTGACTTTGCTCGTCAGAAGATCGCAAAAAGGGATCCCATGATTCCGGGACACTGAAACCTTCATAAATATGAGTCAGCTGGCCACAACATTTGAATTTTGATCGCGTGACCATGGGGATGCTGCAACCTCCGTTTAAGTGTGAAAAGCTATCATAAGCCACTTTTTTCATTGTACCTTCGAACAGTCACTATTGTAAGTCGAGGGCTACCTATATATAAATCAGTAGTAAAAATGCAATATGAATTGCAATCAGTGGTGGGATACGACCGGTACGCCCCAGTATGGACGTACTGGTGCCTGCTGGGAGCACCAGGTACCGTTCCGGTACGGTGCTCCGGAGGGCCCGCCCACCCGCCCTCCTTACCTGTATTTGAGCCAATCGGGGCTTACGCGCATGGAGTATACAACGCCTGCATGACACTCCGCCTAGCAGCTGGAGCGTCACAGGCGGTAAGTACATATGCATGCACTGCGCGCGTGCATGTGGTGGACGCCCGGCCCTGTTCCACTGTACCGGTTGCAATGGGATCTGGAACCCACCACTGCTAGCAATCACCCTAATCGTAACGGGCACTCCCAGATCCGCAGCGTCCCTCTTAGAAGGCAGCGGTCAGTCTTCCGAATGGCCTCTTGGCTCTTGTTCCGCCACTGAAGCAGCCCCAGTCAGCCTGCACAGCGAGGCGTCCCTAGCTTTAATTAAACCCATTTTAACATTGATTTCATTAGACTGGTGCTTTAACTACATCGCCGTCAGAATGATTTAATCATCACGCGTGCCAGTGGTAAGTTGCAGCGATGGTGTCACTGGGATGGCGTCTGTCCAAATCTTCTGCTCCTCCTTTTGTGGTTCCTGAAAAACAAAAACCCAACCCAGTTAGTAAGTGTTCCTCTATTGCTCTCTGTGGTAACGGGATCTTATGGGGCACCAGTCAAAGGGCATTTAAAGCATTGTGTTAGTGCTTCATTTAAAAGCAACGTCCCCTTCTTCTTCATGTCGTTTCAAGATTTGGTTGCTTGATTGTATATCAAGGTGGGTTGCTCCCGGTTCAGCCTATATTGAATGTGAAGAAACTATTTATTGTTTTAATATTTCAATGTCAGAGGTGGGTTTCTGCCGATTCGCCCCGGATCTGGCGAACCGGTAATTGCGACAGCGGGAGGCTCTGCCAACCCGCCCGGACACTTCTGGGCATTGCGCAAAAACGCCGCGCACGCACGAGCAAACCAGTAGTAAAATAAATTGAAACCCACCACTGTTTAATGTATCATGTTGGTGTTAATGCTGATTGTTTGTAAGTCACCTGGAGAAGCATTTGATAGCGTACAGGTAGTTCTCAACTTACAGCACTGAAAATGCCGGTTTTCACACTTATGACCGTTGTAGCAACCCCACAGTCACGTGGTGAAAATTTGAGACGCTTGGCAACTGGCACGTATTTATGACGTGTCTCGGAGACACAGGATCCCCTTTTGCGACCTTCTGACAGGCAAGGTCGATGGGGAAGCCAGATTCACTTAACAACCGGGTTACTAACGTAACAACTGCAGTGATTCACTTAACAACTGGGACAAGAAAGGTTGCAAAATGAAGCAAAATTCACTTAATAAGTGTTTCACTTAGCAACATAAATTTTGGACTCAATTGTAAGGCGAGGACTACCAGTATAAGTTTAATAAATAAATTAAATAAATAAGTTTTAAAAGGCCGGGGGTCCCAGGGATTTGGAGCCATTCTTAAATGCAGAATTGGGTTGTCCCCAGTTTGGCCCAGATCGGCCAAACCAGTAGTAGTGCCAGCGGGAGTCTGCGCCCGCCCGCCCGCCCGGACATGCCTACACATGCGCAGGAGGGGCGCGCACAGTAGCATGTCTGAACCAGTAGTAAAAAAATTGGCAACCCACCACTGCTTAAATGGCTCTCTTGTTGTGTTCTCTTTCTTTGTTTATTTTATGGTTCTATTATTTTACTTCCTTTCCGTTTACCCTACTTTCATTTCCTTACTTTTATTATTCTAAGCCACCTAGAGGAGTGATAGACAGCCAATAAATAAACCAAATAAATAAATATAGTGCTGGATATTTTTACTCTCTCTCCGTGCAGCTTGTATATTTTTTTTTTAAAAAAATTAATCATGTTTTTTTCATTTTTAATATGACTTTTTTCTATTTTGATTATGGTGGTTTGTCATATTTGTTGTTTTATTGTTTGTTGTACACTGCCCAGAGTAGCTCCTAACGAGATGGGCAGATATATCAATGTGATTAATAAATAAATAAAATTACAATGGTGCGTCGTATCTTTATGTGCCTTGGGGAGTTATGTTTTCCCAACCTTCAGTCACATGATTTGGGAAGAGGAGCTATCTCTTTGTCCTCTATAATTTGATTATTTTTAGCAACTTTAGTTGGTTTGGTTATTATTTTTGCCTGTGTGTGCAATACTAGCATTTTGTTGCAAACAGTGGTGATTCAATTATACATTTTAATTGTGCTCCTGAGGGTGAAAGAAAGAGCTAGTGCAATGCCTTGTATTTGTAAATAAAATTGGGAACAGAATGTGAGCATTAAATATCTCTGAAAATTGAAATGTTTAACAGTTGAATTTAACTAGTAGTCTTCGTTATATTTGGATTTCAGGTTTCATGCTGGCTAGGGATTACAAGTAGTAATCTTGACTTATGACGATAATTGAGCCCAACATTTTTGTTGCTGAGCGAGACAGTTGTTAAGTGAATTTTGCCCCATTTAACAACCTTCCTTGCCGCAGCTGTTAAGTGACTCACTGCAGTTGTTCAATTAGCAACAATCTGGCTTCCCCATTGACTTGGCTTGTCAGGTCGCAAAAGATGATCACATGATCCCTGGACACTGCAACCGTCATAAATATGAGTCAGTTGCCTAGCCTCTGAATTTTGAACACATGACCATGAGAATGCTACAACAGTTGTGTGAAAAATGGTCAATAACTCACTTTTTCCAATGCCGTTGTAATTTCGAACAGTCACTAAATCAGTGTTTCTCAACCTTGGCAACTTGAAGATGCCTGGACTTCAACTCCCAGAATTCCCCAGCCAGCATTCGCTGGCTGGGGAATTCTGGGAGTTGAAGTCCGGACATCTTCAAGTTGCCAAGGTTGAGAAACACTGCACTAAATGAAATGTTGTACATCAGGGACTCCCTGTATTTCCATACTGTATGTTTTTCCCCATTCAGCTTTTATAAAACATATCCATTGGAGGAGGTAGTGCTGCAAAAAAATTGTTGACACTTATTTGAGCATATAATTTAGCATTCAGTAGTATTTTTATTTGTCATGCAAAGATCAACTGAAGCAGTAGAAACCACAGTGTTGTTGTTTGCCAATAAATTGAAAAAAGAATTCGGGATATATATATATTTATTCGTAGGCTGCTTTCTAAACACACTTTCAAGCAAATAACTCCCATGAAGCACAATGGAATTTAGTCCTTAGTAAAAGCACCTAGAACAAAAACAGGGAGAAAATCAGGTTACAGGCTGAACTATCGTTCGTAAAGTTTCATGAAGAACTGTCCGTTTTTACAAAGTTATTTTTTTGGAATGCAGATAGTCCTTAACATAACAGCCATTCATTTAGCAACTATTCAAAATTACGATGGCAATGAAAAAAAGTGACTTGTAACCAGGGATGGGATCCTACCAGTTTAACAACCAGTTCTCTGAGCGTGAGCTTCGTATGTGCATGATCCCCGCCCGCCAGAATGCATGCTGCATGCGCAGTTTAGAAATTACCTTTCGGATTGCTGCTTGGGAAGGAAAACAGCTGAGGCGCGACAATCGACTCCGCGTGACTCAGCTGAGAGGATAATGGTAGGTAAAGAGTAGAGGCAGGCGGGCGGCCCACTTGCTCACGGGAGCGAACCGGTTCGCTCCCAGCTGAACTTCAGAGCTACCGGTTCGCCCAAACTGGTCCAAACAGACACAATCCCACCCCTGCTTGCGAGCTTTTCTTGCACTTTTGACCAACACAATGTCCCCACAGTCACATGATCAAAATGTATGTGCTTGGCAACTGGCAGGTATTTATGACTGTTGTAGTCCCAGGGTCACGTGATCACTATTTGTAACTTTCTAAGTGGACTTCTGACAAGCAAAGTCAATGGGAGAAGATGGATTCACATAATAACTACATGCTTCACTTAACACGTGCTGTGATTCACTTAACAACCATGGCAAAAAGGTCATAAAAATACAACTCACTTAACTGTCTTGCCTAGGGATGTAAATTCTGGTCCCAATTGTGGATAGCAGTAGCAGTAGACTTATATACCGCTTCATAGGGCTTTCAGCCCTCTCTAAGCGGTTTACAGAGAGTCAGCATATTGCCCCCAACAATCCGGGTCCTCATTTTACCCACCTCGGAAGGATGGAAGGCTGAGTCAACCCTGAGCCGGTGAGATTTGAACCGCTGAACTGCTGATCTAGCAGTAGCCTGCAGTGCTGCATTTAACCATTGCGCCACCTCGGATGTAAGTTGAGGACTACCGGTAATATTTTGACAGTACAAATCAAGTTGCTTTTTTGTGGAGGGTAAGATAAAGATAAAGGTTCCCCTCGCACATATGTGATAGTCGTTCCCATCTCTAGGGGGCGGTGCTCATCTCTGTTACAAAGCCAAAGAGCCAGTGCTGTCCAAAGACGTCTCCGTGGTCATGTGGCCGGCATGACTAAATGCCAAAGGCACACGGAACGCTGTTACCTTCCCACCAAAGTGGTCCCTATTTTTCTACTTGCATTTTTACATGCTTTCAAATTGCTAGGTTGGCAGAAGCTGGGACAAGTAACGGGAGCTCACTCCGTTACGTGACGCTAGGGATTCTAATCGCTGAACTGCCAACTTTTCTGATTTACAAGCTTGGTCTTAATATATTTTGTGCTGGTTAACATTGATGAATTTTTTTTTAAAGAGAAATGTTTTAAACCATTTTGACTCAGATTTAAACCTGCTCTTCCTGTCCTCGTCCTCTCAGTAAGACAGTGAGCAAAACCTATTAAACTTGCAGCATCCTGAGAATTTAGGCTCTTTAAACTAAGAGTGGTAACGCAAGTTGCTGGCCCTCAAATTTGCAAAGCACATGAACACTTTCTTGTCTCCCTCTGCTAAAAATTGCCTGCCAACAGTCTTAAAAATGGTAAATATAAGATAAGCACATAGACATTGTTTTTTTTAAAAGAAAACACTCTCAGAATCTGACCTTTTTTTTAAAAAAGTTTCACTCTCCATTGCTATGTTTTTAAACAGCCTTTGCCTCATTGTGGAATATCCTACTTCTGATCATCTTTGAACAAAACAACCTCAACAAAAGCGTGCGTCTTTCTTGGACCAAGAGGCGGAGGGAGAGAAAGTGAGGGAGGAGGTTAAGAGCCCTGGAAAGAAGAAGAAGAAGAAGAGAGAGAGACAAAGTAAGAAAGAGAAAGAAAGAGAAAGCGAACCTAATAAGATTAAAGGCAGTCAACGCAAAGCAGGAGTGTCCATCTGCATTCTGCTTTCAAGAGGTTCGTTAGGAATATAAGAGCTGCTTTTATCCCATTCCAACGTGTACTGATGGATGCCCCAGTTGGCTTTCATCTCTTCTGCTGGCACTGTACTTGTCGAGTCTTAATGAATGTGACGGGAAAATGGCTCTGGTTGGATGGGGGCAGTGGGGGGGGGGAGGGTCAAGGCTCGGCTCAGGGGAGAGCGGCCAAGAGAAGCTTTCAAAACACTTTGCAATCTGGTTAATTAGGGGGTCGAGATCAGGAGAGGTGTGCAGAAGTGTGAAAGAGGACTTGTGGCGGCGGTGGGAGAAAGTGGAAGGGTATACTTGGAGAAACTGGGGGGAAAAGTAGCCGGATCTTTCAGAGTTTTGCCGGCCTGGATTTGCAAACAGAGAAAAAATGTAAGAAATGGGGGAGCGATGCATTTGCAGGTAGTCCTTGAATTGCAATTATTCATTTAGTGACCATTACAACAGACTGAAAAAAGTAACTTAAGGTAATGATCATAAAATCGTATTCGCCACCATCGCAGCAGCCCCATGATCAAAATTTGGGCGCTTGGCAATCATCATTTATTTATGATGGTCATAGCAATGGCACTATGATGGCAAACCTATGGCACGCATGCCAGAGGTGGCATGCAGAGCTCTCTCTGTGGGCATGCACATTATAGCCAGCTGCTCTTCTGGTTTCCGGCGTGCACATGTTTTGTCTTCGCAGGTGCCGGAGTGCTGGAAAATGCCCCAAAACGGGGCATTTCTGGGGAGTTTTCTGGGTGTTTTTCAGCTGCTTTGGGGGGGTGTTTTGGTCTCAAAATGGCCTGAAAAAATGGCCTGAAATGGCCCCCCCAAACAGTCACAAAACAGGTCTATGTGTTGGCCAGATAGTCTTTGGGTTTCCAGTGCTCTATACCAAAAATATCCACTGCTCTGCACCGGACATTCACCCGCGTTCCAATGTGGGCACTCAGTGCTGAAAAGGTTCACCATCACTGCAATAACACTTAGACCAGTGTTTCTCAACCTTGGCAACTTGAAGATGTCCGGACTGCAACTCCCAGAATTCCCCAGCCAGCATTCGCTGGCTGGGGAATTCTGGGAGTTGAAGTCCGGACATCTTCAAGTTACCAAGGTTGAGAAACACTGACTTAGACTTACATACCGCTTCATAGTGCTTTACAGCCCTGTCTAAGCGGTTTACAATGTCAGCGTATTGCCCACAACAATCTGGGTCCACATTTTACCTCAGAAGGATGGAAGGCTGAGTCAATCTTGAGCCGGTGAGAATCGAACTGCTGGCATGTTACGTGATCCCCGTTTGCGACCTTCCCAATCATCTCCTGGGAGCAATGGGACAAGTTGGGTTCACTTAATGACCTCATGATTCACTTAACAACAGTAGCGATTCGCTTAACCATAGCAAAAAAAAAAAAGGTCATAAAATTGGGTGTGGCTCACAAAGCAGCCACCTCGCTTAGCGACAAGAAATTCTTGCCCCAATTCTGGTGCTAAGTCAAGGACTCTCTGTATTTATCTATTTGTTTGCTTGCTTGCAATCTTTGTGAACTGCCCCAAACAGAGAACGCTCTGGGTTGTGCGCAACAAAACCTGCAAGATTATTAACACCAAGCTGCAGTCCAATCTTATAAAATCAGATGCTTGACTATTATCTCACCATGAGCCGAATTCTCCATAAACAAAATAATTTTCAGGGCCTGTTGGAATGCAGTATTTCATAGTGTCAGTAAAAAACAGCCAGGTTTGGGTTGGTGGGGGAAGGAGGGAGAATGGGTGACAGTGCAACACACAAAGAAAACTTTTATTTTTGCAATGCAGTTCACCAACTGAACTGTGTTCAGGAAAGGTTTGTATGAAAATGTGTTTATTTCCAAGAAATATGGAAGCAAATATGTTGAATGTTGAATGTTGAATGTTTATTTCATTTATATGCCGCCCTTTTCCCCCGAAGGGGACTCAGGGCGGCTCACAACTCAAACCAGGGAAGGGGGGATACAGACAAATTAAAACGACACAAAAACAGTACATGATTTAAAACACACAATAATCATACCATTCAAGACGGGGGCAACGGTTCTTTAGCCCCAGGCCTGTCGGAACAGCCAGGTTTTAAGGGCTTTGCGGAAGGCCTGGAGGGTGGTGAGGGTGCGAATCTCCACGGGGTGGTGAGGGTGCGAATCTCCACGGGGAGTTCGTTCCAAATATGTACCTACATATCCCAAAAGAACACCAAGATCCAGATCTTTTTTGCTTCATTTTTTAATCACAAATTTGTACCGGGATGGGGCAAACGGAGCACAGAAAAGGAGAAAATGGAACCTAGATGAGAGTGGCAGAAACGAAGAAAAAAAAATTTGAGAGGAACCAAAATTGACAGGTTTGCACAAATGAGAAATTGAGAAAAAGCAACATTGACAGATTCCCCTCTCTTGAATTGGCGCTAGAGATGCCCTGTCCTCTCTTTCCTGGCCATAATAAAAGGGTGCCTTTGATGTTTTTGATCACTGTATTTATATTCTTCAGAATGTAAGACATTAAATCATCCAGAACTGATTTCTGGGTAATGAGTGAAAGAACTTTGATTTTAATTGGTTGCTTTCCAACCATTTGATCCCCAAACAATTTCTAGATGACTTAATGTTTTTTTTAAAAAAAAATCAGAAAATTAGTATAATAATTTTAATGCAATTGCACAATGAACATAAAAATATTAATGTAAGGGCCTAGTTGTTTGCAGTCCTTTTGAAATCTATGTAATTTGTTTTTTTTAAAAATATAAATGTAATTCTTCAATGTAATTTAATACTAGGGTAAATGAATTAAAATGTATTGGGTGAGGCCTTGCAGAAGAACCTTATTTCCAACTGTTTCCACAGTGCCAGGAGTAGGATTCCTTCCAGTAGGTGGAAACTCTTAAATACACTCCATAGTTCTTCAGGTAGGATAGGCTGAAACCTTTGGGGAAAGGCAGTCTGTAGGATATTTATTTATAAAATTTATTTATTTATAAAATTTATATGCTGCCCAATCCCGAAGGACTCCGGATAACCAGCCCTTAAGTAGTATATGATTTTAAAAGAGTCTCTACCTGTTGTCCCATTTGATCCAGCAAATTGAGCATGCTGCACACATCCCATTAGCCGAAGAAAGTTGACTGGTAGGAGCTAAGAGACGGGCCTTTTCTCCTGTGGCCCCTGCTTTGTGGAATATTCTTTCCTCAGAAATGGCCCCAACCCTGTTGACCTTTTATAAAGCTTTGGAAACTTGGCTGTCTAGCTGGTTCTAAAGTTTGGAATATGTTAAAGGCCCTATTTGGGTTTTTTACTTTATTGTTAGTCGAGTTAACTCTCTCAGCTACTGTATGTATTTATTCTTTGGCTGTTTTTGTTGTTTTGTTGCAGAAAATGACAGGCGTTAGACTTCTCAGGATACAGGAAAAGTTTATTTGGCAGCCAGGTTCAGAAAGCTAGCCCATGGCTTAGCATTGCAAGTTCTGAACAACCTTAATTATCGAAGCACACGTTCTTATACATTCTCAAAAGCATTGCAACACGGAAATTCTTAACACATTTCTTAGTGGTTACCTTGAGGAGAAAACCTTATAAGGAGATGAAGATCTTACTTCTCCTTTTGTTTCAGGTATGGCTTATGTGTTATTAATGAACTTTAATTGAACTTTGTGGTTTGGACTTTTAACACAAGTAGGGACGTTGGCGAGAACATCCTGTGGTTAGTGAATGGGGACACTTCCTTTAAGTAACTTCTAACTGTTCCTGTTATTCTATTGCAAATTCCAACTCTTGTCTATGTGACTTTTAATATAGAAGTAAAGGGGTTGTCTTAGAGGCTGTCCAGCCTGACCCAGTAGGTTTCACACTTAATGTCCAAATCTCACTTTACGGCTGCTTTAGTTTGAATCTTGGGGATGTGGTGGCTCAGTGGCTAAGACGCTGAGCTTTTCGATCAGAAGGTTGGCAGTTTAGTGGTTCGAAACCCTAGTGCTGTGTAATGGAGTGAGCTCCCATTACTTGTCCCAGCTTCTGCCAACCTAGCAGTTCGAAAGCATGTAAAAATGCAAGTAGATAAATAGGGACCACCTTTGGTGGGAAGGTAACAGCATTCTGTGCGCCTTTGGTGTTTAGTCATGCTGGCCACATGACCACGGAGATGTCTTCAGACAGTGCTGGTTCTTCGGCTTAGAAACGGAGATGAGCACACACACCCCTCCAGAGCCAGAAACAACTAGCACACCTATGGGGGAACCTTCACCTTATTTTTTGAATTGTTTTATAGTTTCAGAATTATAAGCTGCCCAGCTCACTTGGCTGAGATGGGCAACCATAGAAAATGAATGAATGAATAATAAATTAATTTTATAGGTTGCAATCAGCATCCCATACTGCACTTGGAAACCCTCTGGTTTGCACATACACTTGGAAACCCTTTGGTAACCAATGCAGCTTGCACAGCAAAGGTTGAACATATGCAGGATTACAACCAAACACCCACTGCTATGTTCTGACAGGCTGTAATTTCTGAATGGTCTTCCAGTAACTGCTCCTAAGTTACTCTTCAGTGCCGATAGAAACAGGATGCACAGTTCAAGATAAATTTGAAGGGTCATCCAAACTTCTGGTGAACTTCAGGCTATCCTATATGCCAGAGTTCCTCAGTTCAGGACATTCATCCACCAGAACCTTCCCCAATGGGCATGCTTGCACAGGAATCCTGGAAGCTGAAATCCATACATTTTGTTAGAATCATAGGGCTGGGAGCAGTGGTGGGATTCAAATAATTTAACAACCGGTTCTCTTCCTTAATGACCAGCTGGGTAGGCGTGGCTCAGTGACCATGTGACTGTGTGGGTGTGGCCAACTCAACGTCACTAAGGTCGATGGGCGCTTCGCCTTAGCTGTTGCAATGTCATAAGGGTTAACCAGAGAGGCAGTTTCTGTAAGCAAGGCAACAAAGATTAGCTAGAAATAACACCAGAATGTTTCCTTCCTGCCTTCCTTACAGGATTAGCCCTGTAAAGTGGAAAGAAACAAAAGGAGATTTCTTCCAACAACCGGTTCTCCGAACTGCTTAGAAAGTTAACAACCGGTTCTCCCGAATAGGTGCGAACCGCCTGAATCCCACCACTGGCTGGGAGGGACCTTGGGGGTCTTCTGCTCTGACCCCTGCCCAAGATAACAGACCTTATTCCATCCCAGACAAATGGCTGTCCAATCTTTTCTTGAAAACCTCCAACAATGGAGCATCTACCACTCTAGGAGGCAAGCGGTTCCCTTGATTAATTGTTCTCCCTGTCAGGAAATTTCTCAGATTGAGTTCAGATTGAGTTTACATTGAGGAAAACTGTTATGTGCTAATAGCAAATCTCTAGGAGCAGATCCATATGTTTCCAAAATGGTACCACCACCACCGCACAGACACCAGAGAAAGGTGATGATAGGATGGGAAATGGAATGAGGTTTTATTGGAAAATTTAGTTTAAATTAAACTTGCTTATATGTCAAATAGGAAGAAAGTCAATAAAGTATGAAAAGAAGAGTCTACAGATAGAAAGTTGGGGATCCCAGCCCTAAGAATCTGCCTTGAGGAAACTGCAGTTAGACAAATCAGTAGGACTCTCACCATCATCACTGTCAAGACTTCAATGGCAGAGATGGATATCAGCCTTATTCAGCCCCATAAACATATAGTTTTCTTGACAGCCCAAGACACTGCATATTTAGAAGACAATTCCATGATGAGGAGTGGTTGATCCAATGATAACTACCATGATAGATTGATGTTTGTCTAATGCAAACAATAAAGGAAAGTTTGTTTAGTTAAAGGTTCAAGAGCCAAGGTGGCACAGTGGTTAGGGTGCAGTACTGCAGGCCACTTCAGCTGACTGTTATCTGCAGTTCGGCGGTTCAAATCTCACCGGCTCAAGGTTGACTCAGCTTTCCATCCTTCTGAGGTGGGTGAAATGAGGACCCAGACTGTGGGGGCAATATGCTGACTCTGTAAACCGCTTAGAGAGGGCTGAAAGCCCTATGAAGCGGTATATAAGTCTAACTGCTATTGCTATTGTTCCTCTCATACATATGTGCTAGTCTCTAGGGGGTGGTGCTCATCTCCATTTCAAAGCTGAAGAGCCAGCGCTGTCTGAAGACATCTCCGTGGTCATGTGGCAGGCATGACTAAATGCCAAAGGCCCACGGAACACTGTTACCTTCCCATCAAAGGTGGTCCCTATTTTTCTACTTGCATTTTTACATGATTTTGAACTGCTAGGTTGGCAGAAGCTGGGACAAGTAATGGGAGCTCACTCCATTACGCGGTGCTAGGGATTCGAACCGCCAAACTGCCGACCTTTCTGATCGACAAGCTCAGCGCCTTAGCCCCTGAGCCACCACGTCCCTTATTACAATGGTTGCAGCATCCCAAAGTCACATGATCTCCATTCCTGACTTTCCCAACTTGCTTCTGACAACAAAGTCAATATAGGAAGCTGGATTTGCTAAACAACTGCATGATTCACTTAACAACTGCAGTGATTCGCTTAACAACCATGGCAAAATGTTTGTAAAAATGGGAACTTAGCTCACTTCAAAACCACTTGCTGAGCAATGGGAAATCTGGTCCCAATTATGGTCCTTAGTTAAGGACAAGCAAAGCGTCCTAGCCACTGACCCACTGTGTCCTTTAGATTTTGTTTATTTCTACACAAAAAATACAACAGGGTGCAAGTACATTTTTTTGTGTAGAAAGTTTGTTTATTTCTACACAAAAAATATTGTTGCACCCTGTTTGTGAGTTTTCCTGAAATATCTCACTGGTCTGGCCACCAAATAAAAATCAGATCATGATTATGGGCACTGCTTGCCTTAAATGTATTCTAGCATCTCCTTCTCTTTCTACTTTTCTTCTTCCTCCTTCCTTCTCTTCTCCTTCCTCATCCTTGTTCCTCCTGATCTTCCTCTTCCCCTTCCTTTTCATTCTCCTTCCTCCTCCTTCTCTTCTTTCACCTTCGTCTTCCTCCTCTTCCTTTTTCTTCTCCTTCCTTCTCCTCTTCACCTCCTCCCCCTTCCCCCTCTTCCTTCTCCTCGTATTTTTCTTCTTTTTCTTTCCTTCCTCCTCCTCTCCTTCCTCTTCTTCCTCCTATTTCTTTTTCTCTTTTTTTGTTCTTCTCTTCCCCCTTCTTCCTCCACCTCCTCCTCCCACCCTTCAGTCAAAATTCAGAAGCTTCCAATGGCGTGGGAGGCCTAGAGGAGAGAGTGGTGCGTGTTATTAGGTGCCTCTTTCTTTTCAGAGCCAGTCAGACAGATCCTTTAAATAGATCTGAAGGAGTCCCAGCGCCTGGGGTGAATCGATCGTCCGCACTTGATAGAAGATCGTTTCCAGCCACATACAGGAGATGCACCAGCCGGGCGAGAGCCACTTTCACCTCTATTCTGCATTCATCACACATTGCTCTCATTTTAGTGATTTCTTCATCCTTTCCGCACTTCCATCTTATTTTCATCCCGCACTTATTCCTCCTGACAGCCAAAAGAGTCATTCCCTAAAACTGGCTGGACAGAATCTCAAAGTATGATTTCACCGTAGCGGGGGGGAATTTTTCCCCCTTTCTTTTCATGTACCTGAAGCGGGGGGGTCAACGCATCAAATCAAGCAATGCACCATTGTCATCAGGTTGCTTTAATTGTTGTGTGGGTATGTTCAAACATTTTCTGTTGCATCGTTATTAACGTTGCTGTCTTTATTATCTAATAAATATGATATAGAATGCTGCATAATATGCAAATGTGTATGGAACAATTCCCTCTGATTATTTTAAATATACATAACACATCTATCTGATCTGATACTTCAAAGGAGCCCGGCATTCAATACATAGATTTGCATTCTGTTCTCCTTCTTTAATTTTGATGTAAGAGGCACATTCTACCACTGTTATACGATCCGGAATACTTGTTCCTTTTGTCTTCTTATTCTGTCATGCAAAATGTTTCTTTTTGTCATTTTCCACACAATAGCCTTGCTGCATCCCAAATTGTTCAAAGAGAATGGGTGAGAATAGGCTTCCTATCTGCACGGAAGTGTAACATTTCAATTGGACATCCTCATGCTGTTCCTTATAGTATGAGTAGTTTGAGTATGAGTAGTTTATTTATATGCCGCCCTTTTCCCTGGGGGGACTCAGGGCGGCTCACAATTCGGAAGGAAGGGAGGACAATTAACACATAAGACAGTACATCATTAAAAGCACAACATTCATACAATTCGGGTGGGTTGGGGTCTTTAACCCCAGGCCTGACGGGACAGCCAGGTTTTAAGGGCTATGCGGAAGGTCTGGAGGGTGGTGAGGGTACGAATCTCCATGGGGAGATCGTTCCATAGGGTCGGAGCTGCCACCGAGAAGGCTCTCCTCCGCGTGGTTGCCAGTCGACATTGACCGGCCGATGGAACTCGGAGGAGGCCTAATCTATGCGATCTAATTGGTCGAGTGGAGGTAATTGGCAGTAGGCGGTCTCTCAAGTACCCAGATCCACTACCATGAAGGGCTTTGTAGGTGACAAGTAGCACCTTGAAGCGCACCCGGAGATCGACAGGTAGCCAGTGCAGCTCGCGGAGGATAGGTGTTATGTGGGTGAAACGAGGTGCACCCACAATAGCTCACCCTGACCTACCTAACAGGGCTGTTAAAAAGATAACAGTATGGAATTGTGTATTTTATCTTAAAACTCCAGGAAAGAGGGAAAGAAGAATAGGAAAAAAATATGTTATGCATGGTTCTTTTTCTTTCCCATCTTTGGTCGTGAGTTGTGAAAAAAAAATGTTGAAGCCAGGATAGAGGAAGGGAAGGAAAAGGGAGGGGAGGTGAGACGGGGTATAGAGAGAGAATGAGAATGAATGTAGGAGATGACCAGGCTGACCCTGAGGGAGAGGTCAAATGCGTCAAAAGTCATGAGTCCCTGCATGCCAGTGGTGGGTTTCAAAAATTGTTCGAACCTACTCTGTGGGTGTGGCCTCCTTTGTGGGAGTGGCTTGCTGCCCATGTGACCAGATGGGAGTGGCTTGCCGCCCATGTGACCGGATATGAAGATGCCGACGACACTTGTCAGAACCACCTTAAATTACCTCACACACAGCACTGGCACGCATAAGAATATGATGTAGACTTGTTTTTTAAAAGGCATCTTTGGTTTGCATTAAAACAACTTCAACACACGCAATGTTCTGATTGCACCACAAACGTAGTAGTCATACTTACCTTTCACAGAAGCACTGAGTTTTATAAATATGAGCATGATAGTGTAGAATAATCATATCCAAGGACCAGTGGTGGGTTTCAAAAAATTTTGGAACCTCTTCTGTAGGTGTGGCCTGCTTTCCAGGTCCACTGGTGGAACCTCTTCTAACCGGTTCAGTAGATTTGACGAACCGGTTCTACTGAATAGGTGTGAACTGGTAGGAACCCACCTCTGTTGCATGCCCACAACAAATCTTGTCCAGCCCACCTTTAATGCTCTTCTTATCTCCCGCTCATTTCTTTTGACTGTTAGTTGGTCAGATTCTTGTAGAGAGCTTAAGCTTGCAATAAATCTTTATACACATTTGAACTGCCTGGATCTGCCAATTTCCCCAGGGGAGAGAGAAAAGCATTTGTCAAAGCCACAGATTTATAGGAAAAAGATTGTGGCCAAAGAAAGCTTCTGGAATGGACGAATATATATTTTAAAAAACCACCAGGTGAGCAGGAATTGCAATGGAGCATCCAGGAAATGAGCATGGTTTGGTAGCTTGAATCCTTTGCAGAAACAAATTCTGATATTTGCATGTACATAAACATACGTTGTCAGTCAGATAAGGCAGATGTTCTTATTCATCCTTGCTTGGATTTGCTATATTTAAGCAGTTTTGAAATGATGACTATCATAAAAAAAGGAAGATAAAGCAGAAAGAAACAGCAGTGCTTGCCTCCATTATCAAAGAATCTGGGATTAAAAGGTATCTCAGAGGTCATCTGGTCCAACCCATGTTTGATAAGACATCTAAACTATTTTGAACATGTGGCTACCCAGCTTCTCTTTGAAAATCTTGAATGAAAGGGAATATGCCACTTCATGAAACAGCTGCTCCGCTGGTTGACAACTCTTATTGTCAGGAAATTCCTCAAAGTATCTGACCTAAATCCATTTCTCTGTGGTTTCAACTAATTGGATGTGGTATTGCACTCCAGGACAACAGAGATCAAACATATTCTCTCCCTTTCACCCATTTATTTTTGGCTCAGCTACTGTATAGAACAAACTTCTCTGACTCCAGATTTCAGTCAGAAATGCTGCAGTTCTGTAGAGCTGGGAAGTAGAAACCCGTACCTCAATCCTCTTCTAGGGTCTTATGCATCAGTCGCCCCAATAGGTCCTAGAAGGGGAATGGTGCCTTGACAGCTTTGCAGCTCCCTCATAATTGAAACAACCCTGGACAAAATGGATATCTCTTTTCTCAATCATGTAAACTGGGGGAATTCTCCTGTTGCAGATTGATGAAAAATCACTTTCCCAAATGCCTGATGTTTCCACAAATATCAACATGAAATAGAGTAAGTTGAAGAATGTGCATTTCAAACGAAGAACTCCGCCCTTCCAAGTTGCTTTCTGTCAACATAATCTATTTGACTCTTCACAAAATCCAAAGAATCAATTGTTCGCGATGCGAACCAGCTTTTGCTTCCCAAGAAAGTTCTAGTGTGTGCCTACATCCAAGTGAAGCTAAGAGCTTTCTTCGCCACAATGTCCAAATTTCATTAAAAAAACAAAAACAAATAGCAGCCTATTATCCTTGATTTCATCTTGATGGTGTTCAGAACTTCTAGAGAAGGTTTTTGATATCTGCCATCCCATTCTCTTTTCCTCTTCTCTCATGACTGTCTAAGAATTATTTATTTATTTAAGTGTATTACCCATCCAATAAATTCTAGAATGCTAATTGGTTGTTTCTAGAGATTCTAACCTTGAGAGTAAATGCTGCCTGATGTGTAAATAATACATCTATATGTTAAACTACAGATACGAGTCCAGTTAGAGGTCAGGCTAAACCTCCATCTCAATTCTGATCTTGTTGCTTACTCTTTAGCATAATCAAAATCACTTTTTTTAAAAAAAAGTAAAGTTCTAACAATCTTAAATATTATGTAAGCTTGGCATCCTTTTTTATTTATCCTTCTGCCTAATACTATTAGGTATATGTAATATACCTACATACTACATTTTTAAACATGGCACAAATTATTCTTAGATATTTGCAACTGTCAAGTAGTCTTCCTTGCTAAACAGTCGTAGCTCTGTAAATTGTTAAGCTGCCTTCAAGAACATTCCACAAGGAATCTGGCCATGTTAATATGTTCAACAGATACATAAAGGCTGCAGCTTCCATAATGTGATGCATTTGGGAAAGGGGATTGTATTCCCTTGAAAATCTGTAAAAAAAATAAATCACTACCTCAATCCAGCTTATCTTGCCGAGATGTTGAAAGCATCTCGTATTGTCTATCTCACAGAGAAGGGAATGTTCCTTTTCCAAAAGAACGCTCGCACAAAAGTCTTCAATACTTTTCATTTTTCCCTGTAATGGAATATTCCAGCACTAGGAACTCTGGGGGTGGGGTGGGGGGGTTCGTTTTCTTGCAATATTATTGTTGTTACTATGGTTGTTGTTATTATTTCTACTTAGTATGGCAATCTTAGGGTTTACAGATTTCTATCCTCTCCTCTCCTGCCCCCCCCCAATGTGCACCTGTCATCATGGCTTCTCAACAACCTTCCCCTTCAGCCTCCGCCCCCCCCCCATTTCCTTCATACAACTTGCGAGCTGAGCAGATCAATACATTTTTATGTTACATTAAAGGGAGGGGGAATGGGGTGCATTGCCGCGTTTAGCAACAGACCAATTGCCGATAATTGCTTCCAAATATCTTTGGCTCAGATTTCCACCACCCCTCCCAGAAACGCCTTTGTCTCTTGGCCCACTCGCTGGCTCTTCACAATCCCTCGATCGCACAAAAACACCAGGGTCTGTTTGCCCACCTTAAGAGTTCTGGGTATATTTGTCCTTTAATAAGCTGGAGAAGTTTCTCCAGGTACCCCTCTTTCCATTTTTTAATAGCCGAAACATCACAGGGACTCGTAGAGACATGATGTACACACATGCATTCACTCCCCCCCCTCTCTCTCTCTCACTCACACACACACACACACACACACACACACATAGTTCTCTTTGCTCATCCTCTCCATCCAGAGGCAGTACTTTACACCCCTCTCTCCTGTATTGATCCAGCTTTCCTTCAAAGAGGAGCCAAGAGAGGTTCAGTAGAGAAAGGAAGATGTACCCCCATTGTATTCAAGGTCAAAGCCTTCTCTCTAATTTTTTTTTCGTAAAAAAAAATCTTGAGGCCTGGCGTGGGGGCTGGGGATGGCAGTTAATGGGAAGGAAAGTGCTGCTTTTGAAAGGCACTTGCTAAATGCAGGTAATCATCCCAGCATCTGGGATTAGACAAGCCTGGCTGGTTTTTGTGTATGTGTGTGTCTCTGCCTGTGTGTCTAATTTTACTACTCTCCATCTGCTTCAATAGACGGGGATGAACGTCAAATCTCCCAAAACTAAGGTGATGTGTGGCGGTTCGCAGGGAGAAACGGGGATGTTGTGTAGGAACCAGACTGAGGTGTGTAGCAGCCTTTGGCATCGGTTCCCAAGATAGACCGGAATTTTGCAAATGGTTGACAAGAAGAAGTTTCTGCATTTGCCAGGTTTGGCATAAATGCCCAGATCTGTTTACATCGGTTGCAAAATTCCCATTTCACCTAAGTCTGGTTCTATGGATTTTCTTGTTTATCAAGTTTGTCTGCTTTTAGGGGATGGATTAATTAAAGGGTGTTTTTCCCCTCCTAAGAATAAACACATTGTGGGCTTTCAATGGTACAAATTTATTCTCCATAAATGTTGCTTGTCTCTGATGAGGTTATTTCAAGGACAATGGCCATGGTTCTTCTTGGTGGTTAGCTCCCTAACTCACGTGGAGTCAAGGTAGAGCCAAATCAACCAATAAATATTGGCGTGATCACCAGTAACAATAGTGACATATAGGTGATGGCTATTAATTCCCTTAATTGTATCATAGAACTGATGGTTCAACTATAAGGAGTTTGATCTCCAATGAAATTTGCAATGAATTCTTTAATTCTAAGACTGCATTCACAGGATGAAAGAAGCAGGGGTGGATTCCTGTTGCTATTACTACTGGTTCGGTGCCCGAAAAATTTTGCTCCGCGCGTGTAAAGCAGTCTGCTCATGCGCACAACATTTTAAAAGGGGGAGAATCGCTTTTTCAATGAAGAGTGTTCTGCGCATGTGCAGAACAGAAAATCAAAATAGCACCGCCAAGGATAAAATGAGTACAGTCACGTATCTGCCGGAGTTACTACCTCTTCGGCCGAACCGGACTGAACCAGTAGGAACCAACCTCTGGAAAGAAGGATGTGACATCATAAGTCTCATGACGTTATTATATAAATGAATTGCATCATTTTAGCTTCCACCAATCACTGCAGATGGTGACTGCAGCCATGAAACTAAAAGACGCTTGTGAAGAAAGGTATGACAAACCTAGACAGCATATTAAAAAGCAGAGAGATCACCCTGCCGACAAAGATCCATATATGATTTCCCCAAAAGTAATGCATGGCTATGACAGTTGGATAATAAGGAAGGCTGTGCCCCAAAGAATTTATGCGTTTGAATTGTGGTGCTAGAGAAGACTCTTGAGAGTCTTTTGGAAGATCAAATCAATCTATCAGGGTTCCAAGTAACACCCTCAACCAATGAAGACTCCAAGACCAGCAGTTCTTCAAAGTTCCATTTTATTAGAGATGTCATATTGGCACATCTGGGAAAACCCAGATCTGAAAGTCTCCCAGGTTTTCTCCACCCAAAGGAAAGTCGAAGTCCCTTCCCCTGCACACACATGTCCATCTTTCGGGCCAATCAATTTTCCATCACAACTGGAGATGCCACCCCAGTCACGCCACTCCAGGTGCAGGCTGAACGTCCTTGACCCTCAGAGAAAAAAATATTGCTATTGCTAAATACTTCTACCAATGCCATGCAACCACCACCACCCCAAGTTCCCCACGGACTAAGTATGGCAGTCCTGAAGATCCAAAAGAAAAGATGGCCTCCAGGGCTGACACAGTCAATTCTAAAAGAACCCACACTTCTCTGGAAGGACAGATACTGATGCTGAAATCCTTTGGACACTAAATAAGAAGAAAGGACTGATGTTGGGAAAGATTGAAGAGAAAACGAGATGGGTATGGCAGAGGATGAGATGATTAGATAGTGTCATTGACAAAATGAACATGAATTTGGGCAAAATCTGGGAGACAATGGGGGATAGGGGGGCTAGCATGCTGTAAGAAAGTTAGCACCCACCCATCTCCTAGAAGAATGAAATATTATAGGAAATATTAAAAAGGCAGAACATTATATTTCCCTGGATGAGAAAAGGAGAAACATGTTTTTAAAGACAAAGCAGCTCCCTGCAGTTCCCTGCCCCTCATTTCAATTCCAGGGTGATGGTATTAAGACCTTCATCCTCAGGATATGATAGGATTAGCTTTATTACCTCATCATCTAGCAAGATTCAACTGAGCCTGGGACTCAAGACAACCTACAAAGTTACCCCTGCATGACCCCATGGGAGTCTGACAACCAATCAGGATACTTGCCCTTACACAGGAACAGGAAGCTCCAAGGTAGGGCCCAAGAAAGAGTATAAATCTCTTTCTCTGTCTCACCCATGTGCTCGATTGCTCAGCACCTCAATGTGGTCCTGTCCACCATTAAACCATCTTTCCAATCAGTCTCTATGTTTCCATGTCTTTCTTCCCACTTGGAACTGAACCCAGATGGACGTTTCTTCCAACAATGCTATGGTCCATGGAGTTGCAAAGAGTCAGACACAACTTAGCAATTGAACAACAAAAGCTTCCACCAGGCTTCTATTAGCCCTGGACAATTAAATATTGAACTATATTGGGGTCAGTTCAATATGGGATTGATGTATCATGTAATTATAACCCATGGTTGATGCCTTATAGTTTCATGCAAACCTAGTAAATTCTGGATTATTCAGTCAATCATGATTAGACCATATCATGTCTTGGGACAGAAGTAGGCAAATTTGTCAGCAGGGCATACATTTATATCATTATTATTATTTTTAAAATACCCTCCTTCCCCATAGGCCTGAGAGCTTGGCCATGTAAAGATGCAAAAACAAAAATTCTGAGCTCTCTTTGTTAGGTATTTTGAAGATCTGGAGTTGTGAATAGCAGAAAACGTACACAGTCATTTTGTAGCAGGGGTGGGTTCCTGCCAGTTCTAACCTCTTCTATACAGAAGAGGTTCCACAAATCTACCGAGCCGTTTAGAACCGGTTCCAGCTCCCTCCCCCTGCCCGTCCACACATCATCAAGATGAAGAGCGAGAGGAGGAATTCTGGGAGTTGAAGTCCACAAGTCTTAAAGTTGTCAAGTTTGAACACCCCTGGGGTTTTTTTCCCTAAAGCGTTAGGGGTGCAAGGGTCTTGTAACTTGACAGCTTTAAGACTTGTGTGCTTCAGTACCAGAGTTCCTGAGCCAACATGGCTGGAGGAGGAATTCTGGCAGTTGAAGTCCACAAGTCTTAAAGCTGTCAAGTTTGAACACCCCTGGTTTTTTTCTCTCTAAAGGGTTAGGGGTGCAAGGGTCTTGTAACTTGACAGCTTTAAGACTTGCGTGCTTCAAATGCCAGAGTTTCACCACATTTTACAAGTTGGCCACGCCCACCCAGTCACATGACCGGCAAGCCACTCCCACAAAGCAGGCCACACCTACAGAGGAGGTTCTAAAAAATTTTGAAACCCACCACTGTTTTGTAGGTATTATGGAAACCAAAACTGAATTTGAGCAGTAATATCTTTGGATATTTTGAATTCTGGGTAAGACCATAACCTGTTGTATCCACCCCTGCTCTTAAACAACATGTCCATTTTGTTTTTAATATGAGGTGCTAATCAGTGGTGGGTATCAAAAATTTTTGGAACCTACTCTGTGGGTGTGGCCTCTTTTGTGGGAGTGGCTTGCCGGCCATGTGTTCTCTCTCTCTCTCTCTCTCTCTCTCTCTCTCTCTCCCTTTTGTCTCTCTGTCCCTTTTTTCTTTTTTTTCTTTCATCTCTCACTCTTTTTCTTTCTTTTTTCTTTTTTTATTTATTTCTTCCTATCTTTCTTTCTTTCTTTCTCTCTCTCTCTCTCTCTCTCTGTGTCTGTCTGTCTGCCTATCTGTCTGTCTGTGTGTGTGTGTGTGTGTGTGTGTGTGTGTGTGTGTGTGTCAGTGGTGGGTTTCAAAAAAATTTTGGAACCTCTTCTGTAGGTGTGGCCTGCTTTCCGGGTCCACTGGTGGAACTTCTTCTAACCAGCTCGGTAGATTTGATGAACTGGTTCTTCCAAATAGGTGCGAACTGGTAGGAACCCACCTCTGGTGCTAATGGATGAAACCAGTGGTGGGATTCCAAATATATTCCTACTGGTTCTATGAGAGAGCGCTTCGCGTCAGCACATGCGCTTTGGGCACATACGCAGCACTCAAAGACCGCCCTTGGTGTCAGCGCTGGTGAGCTGAGCTGTTTTTTAGCTCAGCTGAGGCGCAGCAATCCGCTCTGCTGAGCTAAATCAGCTGAGCTAAAAAAAACAAGGGAATATAGGGCAGAGAACAACAGGGACAGGAGGGTGGGGCCAACCAGAGGTGGTATTTGCCAGTTCTCCGAACTACTCAAAATTTCCGCTACCAGTTTGCCCAAACCAGTCCAAACCAACTGAAAACCACCTCTGGATGAAATTTAGCATTCTAATCAAACTGTCAATCCCACGAGATAGGCCAGACCAAAAATCAACTTTTTTTACTTTATTGAGATAGCAACAGCACTTAGACATTTCACAGTGCTTTCCAGCCCTCACTAAGCAGCTTACAGAGTCAGCATATTGTCCCCAAAAATCTGGGTCCTCATTTTACCCACCTGGGAAGGATGGAAGGCTGAGTCAACCTTGAGCCTGGTAAAATTCGAACTGCCAAATTGCAGTCAGCCGGCAGTCAGCAGAAGTAGCCTGCAGTACTGCACTCTAACCACTGCGCCCCCTTGCATATGGAGTATAAAAGAAACTTTCAAGTGTGATTGTGCTTTATTTCCTCCCCATTCTTATAATCCAGTAGGTCGGGAAAGTGTTCGCTTGAGCCACTTCCAAATATCGTCTTGCTTCATAGGATTTAGAGAATGTTTTAACCCTCTCTGTCTAGGCCCGTGTTTCTCAACCTAGGCAATTTGAATATATATGGACTTCAATTCCCAGAATTTCCTAGCCAGCAGGGTTTGGGAATGTGTTCAAGTTTCTAAATTGAGCAAAATTGGTCTAGGCAATGTGCTTGCATATTTCTGTAAAGGAAGGAAGTTTTTATTGTGATATATGAAGTGTCCATAATGAAGATCTATTTAAACAATAGCACATCATTCCGTATTTTTCTCTATATTAATTTGAACTTGCCTTTTTTGAAATAATTTTGTTGTTTTTCCCCTCTGAAAAGAGATGAAGATTGCAAGTGCAAGATAATAGCATCTTGATTTCAATCTTAGGCACAGGAAAAGCGTCAGCTGCAAAAATCACAGGTAAAGAAGAAATTAGCTGGAATTTGGGAAGTGAGCGAAAGAGAGAAAACTTCAGGTATAATGTGCCCATTATTTGTATCTGAATTCACACAAGAGCCTTCATCAAGTCAGCTGTAAAAGTAAACTTATATTTGTAACAGCAGAGCTAAGCTAGGTTGGTTTAACTTCAGTTAATTCTTGCCTAGTGCAGAGCTTTGCGATGCGTTTATGATTTAACTAATTTTGCAAATTCAGAAATCATATTTACGATGTTACACGAACAAAATCTTCCACTTCCCTAGAAACTATACATTATATATTGTCATTTGTTGTATCTCAAGAATACAGGTAGTCTTCAACTTACAGCCATAATTGAGACCGGAATTTCTATTGCTAAGTGAGGTGATCATTAAGTATGCCTGATTTTATGACCTACTTTGCTGTGTTTGTTAAGCAAATCATTGAGGTTAAGTGAATCATACAGTCATTAAACAAATCCAGCTTTGCCCATTGACATTGTTTGTTGGAAGCCATTTCTGAAGATCACAAATGTTGATTATGTGATTCCAGCATGGTTATGCAACCATTATATACATGCTGTTTACCAAATGCCCAGATTTTGATCACATGACCACAGAGATGCTACAACAGTTGTAAGTGAAAACGATTGGTTGTAAGTAATTTTTTTTCCCCCAGCAGTGTTGTAACTTTGAATTGTCGCTAAATGAATGGTCATAAGTCAAGGGCTGCATATATATTTTTTATTATCTTTTCTTTTTCTTCTTCCCTGCTCATTTCTAAAGTTTACATAGGCTATGTTGAATCCCAGAAGTTTGAAAGAACAAAGGAAGTTGATTTGAGGGTAGGACAAGAAGCAATGGGTGGAAACTAATCAAGGAGAGAAGCAACTTAGAACTGAGGAGAAATTTCCTGACAGTTAAAACAATTAATCAGTGGAACAACTTGCCTCCAGAGGTTCTGAATGCTCCCAACACTGGATATTTTTAAGAAGATGTTGGATAGCCATTTGTCTGAAGTGGTGTAGGGTTTCCTGCCTAAGCAGGGGGTTGAACTAGAAGACCTCCAAGGTCCCTTCCAACTCTCTTATTCTATTCTATTTCTTTTCCCCTGAAATGTTCATGTGGGTTTTTCTCTTCCTTTCTTCTCTAGTCTTCCTCACACACACAAAACTGCTTGTGGAGAGACTCCAGCTTTCCTCCTCCCTTTTCTCCATTAAATGACACACCATAAACCCCTTCCAACCCTGAGACCCTCTGCAGGGAGCCAGTTTACAAGAAGAGCCCACTGCTTTCCCAAACAAGACACCCCAACGCACCACACATTTCCAGCTATACATAATCTAATATACGTTACCATAGCGCCAATCAATAACTCAGCAGGCCAATGCCGAAAATTTTTTCTCTTAAAGGAACAGCTTTTCTCAGCCAGCTTCCCAGCTCCTCCAAGCTGAACTCTTGCAAAAACAGCCCCAGATGTCTCTAGGGAAACAAAATGGCAGCGTTTTTCTGATTGCTCGTGGCTACCTCCTACCCAACATCTTGTGACGGTGGATTGTGGCCTTCGATGATGTGCCAAACTCAGTATGAAAGCAGAAGCTTGCTTGTTATATTCCTCCCAAGGATATAAAATCAAAGGTTTGTAGTGCTGGATAGGGATCATCTACTGGTGTTTTTCTAAACTTGGCAACCTTAAGATGAATGGACTTCAACTCCCAGAATTCCCCAGCCAGCAAGCTGTCTGTCAAATTCTGGGAGTTGAAGTCTACCAAACTTAACATTGCCAAGTTTGAAAAACACTGATCTGGTCCAACCCTCAACAATAGACAGAGAGCAACATAGAGATAGACTGCACCTATATCTTAAATGGGGTCGTGATGGGTCGGACACGACTTCCCATCTAACAACAATATCTGAAAATCTCATTATTTATTTAATTATTGAAATATCTGGAATTCCAGCAAGGATCCATCTGCCTTTCATAGAGTCTCGCCAGATGCATGGGTGACATTGCAAACAGGATGGGAACCCTTGGAAAATATGAAAGATGTCAATGCAAAAGCTTTTCTCTCTCTCTTGCTCCAGTAACACCCAAAAGGCTGCATCCTGTGAAAGCTGTGAGGAGGCTGAGCATGAAACATAAACATTGGAGCATTACTGACATTCAAAGAGACTCTGCCATGAATTTCAATACTAGCATTAAAGGTACATCCTTAAAGCTGCTGCCATTTTGGCTATTTTTGTTTCCCCGGTCTTGCCCAGCTGGGTGGGGCTTGACCCCTTCATCCAACCCATTTAGCCCAATCAGCCGTTAACCCAATTTTTAGCTCCTTGCTATTGGCTCTGGCAGATCACTCACATTGACCCGATCAAAAATCATTTTACAATACAATACAATAGCAGAGTTGGAAGGAACCTTGGAAGTCTTCTAGTCCAACCCCCTGCCTAGGCAGGAAACCCTATACCATTTCAGATAGGTGGCTATCCAACATCTTCTTAAAGACTTCCAGTGTTGGAGCATTCACAACTTCTGGAGGCAAGTTGTTCCACTGATTAATTGTTCTAACTGTCAGGAAATTTCTCCTCATTTGTAAGTTGCTTCTCTCCTTGATTAGTTTCCACCAATTGCTTCTTGTTCTACCCTCAGGTGCTTTGGAGAATAGTTTGACTCCCTCTTCTTTGTGGCAGCCTCTGAGATATTGGAACACTGCTATCATGTCTCCCCTAGTCCTTCTTTTCATTAAATTAGACATACCCAGTTCCTGCAACCGTTCTTCATATGTTTTAGTCTCCAGTCCCCTGATCATCTTTGTTGCTCTTCTCTGCACTCTTTCTAGAGTCTCCCCATCGTGGCGACCAAAACTGAATGCAGTATTCCAAGTGTGGCCTTACCAAGGCATTATAAAGTGGTATTAACACTTCACCTTATGTTGATTCTATCCCTCTGTTTATGCAGCCTAGAACTGTGTTGGCTTTTTTGGCAGTGCTGCACACTGCTGGCTCATATTTAAATGGTTGTCTACTAGGATTCCAAGATCCCTCTCACAGTTACTACTATTGAGCAAGGTACCACCTATACTGTACCTGTGCATTTTGTTTTTCTTGCCTAAATGTAGAACCTTACAAAGAACCAATCTTTGAAGGAACACAGAGCCTAATTATCCTCTGACCCCTAATAATAACATCACTATTTCAGTCACCTACTCCAGGTAACCAGCAGTGGTGCACTCTGTTTATTCCAGTGCTCAAGGGAACTTACAGCAATTTAAAAACACAATTAAAACTTAAACCAAAATGCTTATGTCTATGTTATCTATTGCTCTTTTGTCCTTATAAACATCAGGTTTTAAGTCAGTATTATGGGTATGTAATTGTATTATTTATTCCTATGTAAGCCAAGGAGTCTTTTTTGAATTGCAATAGTGTGGCAATATGTTTAAAAAATAAAATTACAATTAGTTTACTAGTATGCAGAATAATTAAGGGACGCGGTGGCTCGGTGGCTCAGTGGCTATGATGCTGAGCTTGTCGATCAGAAAGATCGGAGGTGTGGGGGTTTAAATCCCTAGCACTGCGTAATGGAGTGAGCTCCGGTTACTTGTCCCAGCTTCTGCCAACCTAGCAGTTCGAAAGCACATAAAAAATGCAACTAAAAAAATAGGAACCACCTTTGGTGGGAAGGTAACAGCATTCCGTGGGCCTTTGCCGTTTGGTCATGCCAGCCATATGACCATGGAGATGTCTTTGGACAGCACTGGCTCTTCAGCTTTGAAATGGAGATGAGCACCGCCCCCTAGAGTCAGGAACGACTAGCACATATGTGCGAGGGGAATCTTTACCTTTTATGCAGAATTAGATCGATATACCACTAAAACTAGGAAGGAAGGAAGGAAGGAAGGAAGGAAGGAAGGAAGGAAGGAAGGAAGGAAGGAAGGAAGGAAGGAAGGAAGGAAGGAAGGAAGGGATTTCTGATGTCCCCTGCTTGTTTCCCATAAGGAAATGAGGAATCCAGTAGGAATACTCATTCTATTTCTCTGTGTACATAAGGAAATGTCTCTGACCTGATTGGGGCATGGGTTACCTGGTAATTATTAAAAACTTTATAAAAAGGAGGTCTTTTATTATCCTCCTAAATATTGGGAGGATGGGACCTGTGAACCGGAAGGCACACAAAAGACCCCAATCACCCTCATGCCCAAGTCAAGCTTCTTCACTAGGGCCTCTTCTGCTGATCCAAATCACTGGACAATTCATAGCAGGAGAGGTAGTTTCACAGATAATCTGGTATTAAGCCACACAGGGCTTTAAAGGTGAGCACCTGCATACCTGAAACTATGTATGTCTGGTGGACTAGTGGTAGTGAGGGAAGAGCTTTCAATGCAAACCGCTTATATAAACCTGGGGCTGGATCCTATGGCGGTCACATTTTGCACCAGTTGTGTTTGTGTTTTCCAAAGATAACCCCAGATACAGGCCATCACAGTAGTTATGGGTTGTAACTCTCACTAAGTCCAGCCAGCTCAGAAATTTACTCTAATTGTGCAAGCTCATATATCCCAGCCACCACTCCAAAACTAGTGAGAGTTCTAGGCCAAGGAGCTCTTTCCACACTACCACCCTGTGTATGTTTCTTTACAAAAGGAACCTC
This sequence comes from Thamnophis elegans, assembly GCF_009769535.1. Taxonomy (NCBI): domain Eukaryota; kingdom Metazoa; phylum Chordata; class Lepidosauria; order Squamata; family Natricidae; genus Thamnophis; species Thamnophis elegans. The sequence goes on from NC_045541.1 coordinate 169,981,835, forward strand.
CGTGTTTTCTGGATTTAATTTCAGCTTGTTCTGTCTCACCCGCCCATTACTGAGGTTGGCCAACTTTCAAGAGTTTTTTTCACTGGAGCTGGAAGGCAGGTATTTATTTGTGTGTGTGTGTGTGTGTGTGTGTTTGTTTGTTTGTTGATTTGTTGGTTTTTTTTCTACAGCCACCCAACTCAATGAAGCCTCCCAGAGCTGCTCAAAGGATTTGAATAAGAATGTGTTTCCTCTGATTCATGGAGTCCAAATGAGTTCTCTCATTTGGACTCCAACCTTCTACCTATCCACTTCATCACTCTCAGTCCTCTGGTAAATCAAGGTGCCGATTGCTGCAAGAAAGAGCAGACTTACAACTGATTGTGTCAACCACTCACCTCTTCTCTCTATTGTTGAGACTAGACTAGACTTCAGCAACAACCCTGTGTTTTACAAGCTGAACTCTTTCGACCCTCTGCTCCCAAGGCTGGTTTACAGAGAATTGACATTTCCGTTATATATCACTCTAAGACTGTACTAAAGGGGTCTCTCATAGCCTTAAGACTCTGAATCTCAATAAAATAAGAATTTTAGTAAAGTATTATATTTGTATCTTTCCAAGTACCAAGAATAAGCCAACAGTATTGCAGAATCTGTCTTACAAATGCTCACAACACATTATCACTCCCTGCTCATGAGCATGAATGATACAGGTGATTTTCTCCTCCTCCTTCCCTGTTTTACGTACCACAGGCAAAATTTAATCCCTAAAGAGACTATAAGGCATCCAGAATTCGACAGACTTTTATTCTAAAGCCTCCATTTTTAAAGCAATCTCTCACTTTATAGGTTTTACATTTTCTTCTCCATCCCATTTGAGAAAACAGGAATGGCGTTAACTGGAGTCTTTTCACATAAAATTATGAGTATTCAGTGTTTATTCTGTTATTTCTGCAGTCCAGGGTGTGTTCTGAAAGACTGAGATCCTTTGGCTGACAGATTCTTTTCCCCAATCAGTCTGTGCCAACTTGGTCCCCTCCGGTTGCATTGTCTAGGTCATCAATCATCCCAATCCAATTGCCTGGTATGATGGGATTTGTAGGCTGACAGACTTAGTTCAAGAAATCTGTTCAAAACACATCTACAGGTAGTCCTTGACTTAGAACCATTCTTTTAGCAACTGTTTGAAGTGACAAAGGCACTGAAAAAAGTGAGCTATGACCATTTTTTACCATTGTCATGTCCCCATGGTCACATGATCAAAATCTGGATGCTTGGCATATATTTATGATGGTTGCAGTGTCCCAGGATCACAAGATCACCCTTTGCCACATTCTGATAAGCAAAGTCAATGGGGAAGCCAGATTCAGTTAACAACCGTGTTACTAATTTAACAACTGTAGTGATTCACTTAATAACTCTGTCAAAAAAGGTTAAAAAAATAGGGCAAAACTTTTTATGGGCTCAGTGGTGGTTATAAGTCTAGGAGTGTGTGTGTGTGTTTGTGTGTGTGTGTGTGTGTACAGACAAATCTTTGACTAATTGGATGTATCACCCCACATGGTACTCTTCTTCATACGTATTTGTAAATGATCAGACTCAGAATAGAGCTGGAAGGGACCTTGGAGGTCTTCTAGTCCAGCCCCCTGCTGAAGCAGGAGATCCTATACCATTTCAGACAAGTGACTGTCCAGTCTCTTCTTAAAAACCTCCAGTGATGAACCACTCACAACCCCTGAAGGCAAGCTGTTCTACTGGTTAATTGTTCTGTTAGGAAGTTTCTCCTTCATTCCACGTTGCTTTTCTCCTTGATTAGTTTCCTTCCATTGTTTCTTGTCCTGCCCTCTGCTGCTCAGGCTCAAGATCCCTCTTGTTGTGCATTCTCCTCCTCCAGTTGTTTGGAGGCCTTTAAGTGAAGATATTGCCAAACATAATCCCAGGCAGAGAGAGATGAGCCCAAAAGGTGACAAAGTGATATTTTTCTGGCCAATGGAAGTCCTTGTAAGCAGGAAAGATTTGCTTACAGTGGCACCATTAGAAGAGCTGAAGGATCAAGTTAAGGACAGGTCATCATGGAGAAAATCTATCTACCTATCGAGTCCTCAATTTAGGAACCTAACCGAGCCTGTCCATTATGGTCATAAGTTGTCACAGTGTAAAGTGACTAACCCAAATTTACAATTTTGCTTGCAGCGGTTGCTAAACGAATACAGCAGTCATAAAGCAAACGCATCGTTCGTTGTGGAGTATTTTTGCCAAAAACTAAAAATGCCAGTTTTGGGCAAATATGTCGTAAAATACAAACTGCCATAAAAAGAGGCCAGTTATCCAGTGCCTAACATGCAGTCATGTGACCACGTGAAAGGGTGGCCATCATAACTTAGGAACCAGTCATCAGTACTTTGTAACTTCAAATGGTCACTAAGTGACTAGTCATAAATTGAAGACTATCTGTATGTGGTCACTAAGAGTCAACTTAAAGGCATGTAGTTGATCAATCAATGGAAGTCTACATCATGGCATGACAAAACCGTGCTCGACTAAAGCGCGCCCGATTAAACCGCGTCGCTGACGTCATCAGCAGGGCGACAACAGCGAGCGCGGAGAAAGAAGGGCGCTTTAAATAGCGCTTTGAAAGCAAGCCGATTCAAGTTAAGGTAAGGGTTAGGTTTAGGGTTAGGATTAGGGTTAGGTTAAGGGTAAGGTTTAGGGTTAGGTTTAGGGTTAGGTTTAGGGGGGTTAGGTTTAGGTTTAGGGGTTAATTTTAGGTTTAGCGTTTACAGCGTGCTTTTTTCTCCGCGCTGTTGTCGTGCTGTGATGATGTCAGCTACGCGGTTTCGTTGAGCGCCCTTTAGTCGAACGTGGTTTTGTGGTGGAACCAGTCTACATGGTAACTACAGCTAACCCAGTTATTCTAGTATAGTCTCTCATCCATGACAAGAAAAATATAACACACAAATGGACAGGTACACAAGGATACACAATTTACTGGTCTGTAAGAACACCAAAATGATGTCTCCCAGAGATGCTGACAGTAAAAAGGGACATGGTGTAGTGAGATTCCTCCCTAAATCATGTCACTGAGCAACCCTTCCCCTTGACATGCCTGCATTATGAAGCTTCTGCAGAATAAGACTTACCTGATGATGTCACTTCACCTGCTCAGGTGCCCCAAAACTACATCTTATTCTTTGCTTGCTGGCAAAAAAAAACACCCTCCTCCCAGACCAACCGGCTTATTTTCTGCCTGTAATTGCCAAGTGCTGCTAGGCTGCATTTTTGCCAGGAAACAATAATTCAAGGACCATTTTTTTAAAAAAATGGCATCCTCTGTTTGATTATTTTTTTAAAGCTTTTCTGGGAATCAAGCTCTGTCCATTGACTCCACCAGACACCCTCTTGAAATTGGTGGAGAAGCAAATGTCTTTGTATTTGGCTTGGCAGACCTCCTAGCTGAATTGGAAGGGGCCACATCTAAGTCCCACAGGAATCCCCTGGCCTCTTCATCCCAACATCCATAACTTCCATTAATTCACTTCACACCCAGAGCATTGATCCTAACTATTCATCTCTCTCTGTCTCTCGCGCGCTCACTTCCTACCCCCGCCGTCCCTCACCACCACCACAGCCCCCAGCCTTGCTGGCTTCTGTCCATGCAGTCTGCTTTGCCCAACGGACATCTCATCCTCCCTGCTGAATGATCCATGCAAACTCATTTACTCGAAGAAAATCAATGCACGAGAAATAGCGCACCAGGCAAGGCAAGGAATCTGTCTGAAGATTGACCGGGCAGGCAAAGAGACGCAGAGAAACCACGATAAGAATTGCCCTGACAGGCTCTCCCATGGAGAGCATGCGGATAGCAAAACAAGGAGAAAAATCCCTTCCGAAGAAGATGTGCAGGAGACAGAAATCCAGAAATGTTCTCCCCTTAGTGGAAAAAAAAATAGAAATAATGTAGGCCTACCCAAAAAAAAAGCATTTTCATATTCCAAGGTTGGATTCACAGAATTGTACCATTTAGGGTGGTCTTGAAATTCTGAAAATGAATTAAATTTCACGGTAAACCTAGTCTAACAAACCACAAATGCTAGCATGTTGTGTCCAAGCAAATAAACCATGATAATGGCTTAATGGGATAGGCTGATTCTCACAATATGTTGAGACAATGACTTGGATTCCTGTAACATTGAAACAACTATTTACATCTCAATTCTTGGCTTCTAGTGTTGTAAAAACCCAAGCAGTGAAACATGTGGAACTCAGGGCTACAAGATCAGGGGCAGCACATCCTGCTTTCCTTTCTACTAAAGACTTTGTCCGTGACTCCCCAATTATAATAGACGTTTGAGTAGAATATAATGGGAAAGACTGAATAACCGAGACGCAGCAAGAGAAGCATAATGGGACTACATGGATCAAGAATAAGGTAGCTTTCAGTGTTTCCACAGAAATCTAAAGTATTCATGGAATCATAGAGAATCTAGCATCATCTAGTTCAACCCTCCGCATTATGCAGGAAAATCAATTAAACCATCTATCAGAGGTGACTGTCGAAACTCCTCAAAAATCTCCAATGATGGAAGACACATAAGCTCCATGTAAACTATTCGAATGCTGTGCAGATATTTCTCATTGTCCATTCTGTTGACAGCAACTTCCTCTTCTGATGCTGTTGGCACAATCATTATTCAAGATCCAGCAACTGCCGTGGGACATCCTCTTAACACACCATCTTCTTATTTGTGGATATTCCCAGTACTAAGTTCAGCCTAGTCCTGGTGCCCTACAACAGGGGTCTTCAAACCTGGCAACTTTGACTTGTGGACTTCAACTCCCATAATTCCTTAGCCAGCATGAGCATTTGCTACCTCCTTCATTAAATTGTCCCATTAAGTGGCCTACTACTACTACTACTACTATTGGCCTTAATCTATACAACCAACATCTCAGGAGACTACAGCTTTCCATGGTTGTTGCTATGAAAGAAGGCCATTTGGGTTTTCAGCCTCAGAAGAGATGGAACTGGGTGAGCCCAAAAGGCCACCAGATCCTAATTATATTTGACCAGAATTCATTCCTTAGGAATTTTGGAATGTGGTTACTTGGCTCTCCTAAGGAACAATAACCATCATTCCTAGAAGAGAAGTCATGCTGAAGGAACCAGAACCAGGTCGTGGTTGCTGATCTTCAGAGGTAGACTGCCACGGGATGAGCTAAAAAGACATGGGGGGACTGTTGGGCAGAGGTCTGGGGGAAATGAGACCAGCTTGATTGGCCAAAGGCTAGGCCCAGATCTTTGAACTCCTTCACCTTTCACCCACGATTTCAGAACCACATCCTCATAAGGAAGCCCACCTCAGATCCCTCAACCCCTCTCTCCATTTTGCTTTCTCTTATCAAGCTGTCGGGCCTTTTCCTTTGCTTCCTTCCACGTATGCACAGGGCCATCGATCCACGTTCTGCAGTGACCTTTTTCATTTGAATGCAATCAATTGACCTTTCTGAACCCTGGCAGGGAAAAGGTCTCTTCCGAGTATCGGAGGTCACTAAGATGCTGACCAGCTCCCGTTGCCAAGGCAACCTCCATCCATTTCCCCCCCTCCTTGTACTCCTGAATCAAGAGCTGTGGAGAGAAGCCATCAGGATTGACCCAACATGTCAGGGGCTCTTGAGCAGCAAACCACAGAGACCCTTCCTTATAATGTTGTAGTTATAGACTACCTTGGTGGCCTTTCTCTCCCTCCTCGATTCTGCATCACTTGTTCCGTCTATAATATGGGAATAACTGTCTTGAAAAGATCCCTTCCAGGGTACCAATTTAGCAACCTTCCTGCAGTGCAATTTGCCCAAGATGGCTTACTTCTTTTGTTTTAGACTTTTATATATTGCTCTATATAACATTTATCCCAGAGCTACTAATGGTTCCACCACAAATGCGCGAACAACAAAAGCACGCCTGACTAAACCGTGGTGACAAAACCGCGCCGACAAAACCGCGCGACGAATGAGTGACGAATGAGCCCTGAAGCGTGCCGACAACAGCGCACCGACAGAAGCGCACTGTAACCTAACCCTAAACCTAACCCTAAACCTAAACCTAACCCTAAACCTAACCCTAACCCTAAACCTAAACCTAACCCTAACCCTAAACCTAAACCCAAACCTAAACCTAACCCTAAACCTTACCTTAACTTAAATCGCGCTTCTGTCGGCGCGCTGTTGTCGGCGCGCTTTTGACATCACGGTTTTAGCGCCGCTGTTTTGTCGGCACGCTTATGACGTTCGTGCTTTTGTCGGGTCACGGCTACTAATACATATTTTGTCCGGCTGTTGTTCTTTTTTAGATTCCATCCTTCAACAAGTTCCGAAGCAAAGGAACCTTCCACTCGTCTAAACTATCCTTGCACACAGAAAGGCCTGGATGAAGACCCCCATCTTGACATTAAAAAAAAAAAACACCTGAATGCAATTCTTAAGAAGGTTGCACGAAACTGTTTGAAAAAAGCATGCACCGATTTGATTGTCCCATCTCCCAAAAGATACTACGGAGCTGGGGAAAGTGCAAAGAAAGGCAAGCCAATTAATTAGAGAAGCAAGGTGCCGCTAATTAAACACATTTTTCCTCATTAATAGAGTCTTCGGGATGACGCTTTGACTGTGCATTCTCCCTTACCATTCACAGAACGGCTGGGTCCTGGACGATAACGTACAAGCATTTCCTTAAATTATAGATATTTTTAATTTTTAAAAATGCTGTCAAAAGCCGAACACCAGTCACTAACCATTCTATTTTCCCAGCATATCTCTGGGCCCCACACAGATCCCACAGACATCCACAGGAGAAGAAAAAAAAAGAGGAAAATACTAAATTGCTATAGATCAATACTCTGTTTGGAAGTGTGCCTGCCTACCTAGGAAAAAAAAATGTAACAAACCAAAGTTGGTAGAAAGCATTAAAAAGAGAAAGGAAATAGGGATCCACCACTCCCCCTAAGTTTGCTTTCTGGGAAAACAAATCTTTCTGTAAAGGACTTTGCCCACCAGAGCAGCCATTTTGTGAAAAGACAAAATGTGGCAGCCATTTTGTGTGCGCATCCCTGCCCTGTAATGTCTCTTTTCTTGGGTTCTCAATTATGTTCTAATCTATTTGTCACCCTCTCTGGTTTCCTTAGCACTGTTTCTGGGGTTTTTCCCCCTCTGCTAGTGAAGAAAAAACCGTCAGGAGACCAAATAAACACAATGGTGCAATGCATTGTGATTGAATTGAATTGAATTGATTTTATTTGTAGGCCGCCCTTTTCCCTGAGGGGACTCAGGGCGGCTCACAGAAACCAGGGAGAGGGGAATACAATACAATACAGTACTAAGACAACAACACATAATAAAAATGATACACAACATGCATACAACATTCGGGCGGGGTAATGGTCCTTATCCCCAGGCCTGACGGGCGAGCCAGTTCTTCATGATGAGTTTTGATCATTGGAACCATAAGTCTCAGCACAAACAAAATGGGCATTCATTGGATATTTGAGAAGAGATCAAGGCCTTATGGAAAGATCCTGCTTTCTTGCACTAATGGTGCTCCAGTAGGGGTGGGGTGAAGAATCAGGTTCTTGAGAAGATCATGTTCTCTGAGGACAAATGCCGCTGGAAAGTCAATTTTCTAAAAGCTGTGTTTCTCAACCTTGGCAACTTGAAGATGTGTGGACTTCAGCTCCCAGAATTCCACAGCCAGCATGTTGCCGAGGTTCAAAACAGCTGTTTTAGAAGTTCTCCAATACACCCTTCCAGCTTTGGAGCAAAATCAGGTCCAGGGACAATGAAAATTAAAATAAAGAAAATTAAAATAAAATAAAATTGATGCAAGTAGTCCTTGTTTAGTGGCCACTATTGGGACAGGTAACTCGGTCATTAAGCAAAGCCGTTGCTAAAAGAAACTAAGACTGTGCTTATGACCTGCTTTCAGCTTTCATATACTTATACTGATAGTCTTTAACGTGTAAACACAATTGGGATGGGAAATTCTCTTGCTAACTGATGCACTTGGTAAAAGTCATCATGTAATCAGATGACTTCTCCACAATTTTACAATCATTTTTTATCCTGGCCCTTAAATCGTTAACCATTCACATGGTTGTTAAGTAAATCATGCTGTCATTAAGCAAATCTGACTTCCCCAATTGATTTTGCTTGTCGGAGCTGGTTGGGGAAGTCATACTACGCAATCAGTGACTGCAAGATGTTGCCAGTTGTTGATACCCAAATTGCAATCATGTAACAGGTGATGTGATAGTCATAACTTTGACTTTGAATAGATCATAAGTCACTTTTCTCGGAGCCCATTTTAACTTTGAATTGGCATTAAATGAATGGTTGCAAGTCAAGGACTCCACAGGCCTGCGAAGGTCATAAATGTGAGGACTGGTCGCAAAGTTACTTTTTCATTACCACCATAACTTTTAACCATCACTGAATGAGGCAGTGTTAAATGAGAACTACCTATCTTATATATATAAAGTGTGTGTGTGTGTGTGTGTGTGTGTGTGTGTGTGTGTGTTCCAGCATAACTCTGGAATGCCTCAAGCAATTTCAACCGAACTTGGTACACAGATGACTTACTCTCTGGAAACAAATACTGTGGGATACCCCTAACACCTCTCGGTGTGTGTGTTCTGTTAAGATACAACCTGTTGTGCCTTAAAATGGATTCTACCATACTGCCGTAAAATGCTTTCTACTGTACAGCACAGTGGAGTTGCCATGGTAAGGGGATTCCCTCTGGTAATGGGGAAAATCCAACATTAAAAATTACGCTTGGTCTGTGATTATTTTTGAGGACAAATGTTTGGATTAGGATAAATAAATATCTGGGCAACATAGGGTTATCAGCTAGTAAAATATAAAAAAAGAAAGTCTCTCTTCTTTGTCGATTAAGATTAGCATAGGAAGCCATTTTAAGCACCAGCAGCAGCAGGATTAGATGAGGTCTCTTCCATTTCCACTTTTGATTACTGCAGCTAAAGCTTAGGAGGGATGAACGGGAGAGGTTTCTAAAATGATGGTAAGGATTTTTATGTTAAATGTCAGATCAGATCAGGTTAATTATTTATTTATTAACCGAGGAAAGGTCTCTGGATTTACCAGGACAATCAACTCCTTCTAATCTCTCTTGTGTCATAGGCAAGGGGAAAATTACATATATGTACTGCCTGGAAGAAAGATGTCATATGATTGTAATAGAAAATATGGGTGAGGAGCAATGGTGGGTTCCTATCGGTTTGGACTGGTTCGGCCGAACCGGTAGTGGTTTGGCGGCCTGGGGTTCTGGAACCGTCAGCGACCCACACCTGCCATACCCCTGAACCGGTTCCTTAGTCTCTTCTCCATCGCCAGCATGTTTCTGCACATGCACAAAACAATTTCAAGTTTAAAAAAATGTGCATGCATAAAACACCCTCTGTCTGTGAAATGGAGGTTTCCGGTTATGAACACACCACTGGTGAGGAGAGACAAAGAGATGATTATGGATATCCTTTTGAATGCTGAGTCAATAGTGAAAATATTCGCAGATCAATAACAGACAAAGGAAAGCAGTTCCTTACAACGCACTGGAATAATCTGTGGAACTCACTGCCACAGGATGGAATAGCTGCCCCTAAGCAAGACCAGAAAAGAGACTAGAGACTAGATCTACCGACAGCCATCAATCACAATAGCAAAACTGTGTTGTCATGTCCAGTGGCTTGAGAATTGCAAACATCTGGATTCATATTGCAAGTATTTCAACCTCTGTTCTCTCATACCAGCATTTCTCTAACTTGGGTTGCTTGCTCTCATTTTACAGAGGAGGAAGAAAACCGAGGCTGAAAAGAAGAGCAGTTTAGCCAAAGTAATCCAAAGCCACTTAATTCCTGATTAAAGTTAGGATTTGATTTGCATCCTACAAGTTTGAATCAATTCCTTAAAAATATGGATCCTTTAAGAATATGGCTATTTTAATTTCCTGAATTTCATAAGCAGAGGTCATCATCAGCCTGCCTCATCAGCAGGCACTCCTTCTCACAGCGTTGCCAAAGAAGCAGACAAAAGGAGAGAGTGGTTTTTTAGCAGCTGCGCCTGCTGTTTTAAAAAATCACCGAAGTAAATGGAAGACACATGGCTAATCCAAAAGTTAAGAAAAAGAAAAGAAATCTAACACTGTGGAGGGGAAAAGAAGCCAGTTGAGTTGTGTGACCATCTGTTTAGGATGTACTCCTTAGGATGGGTCAGCATCCTAAATGCCTTTCCTGAGCTCCTTTTTAGTTCTCCCCACTATTTCTCAAAATAATGAAGGATATTTTTTTTTTACATTTTCAGCAGGATGTAGGAACCTACCCTGTTGCGCCCTCTAGTGTTGAAGGGGTGTATTACCCCTTAAACTTACCAATATACTCCAATGAAGCAATAATCCAAAGATTCATTGATTTCACCCAGCTTCTTTCAAGAGCATCTCAGCAGATGCCTTTAGGGTGTTTGCAAAGGAGGCCTGAATGCAGCTCCATTGTTTGATCACAGTAATCTAAGATTAGATTGTCACCACACATGGAGGATCCATTGGGCTATCAACTTCCACTAACTGTGATGCCACCACAGTAGCATCTGCTAAACATTACTTAGCAATTTGGGGTCCTTCGTGTTCTCTGGACTTTGGTGGGGGATTTTTTTCCCCAGACATTTCATTACCTGACTAGGTAACAGCATCAGTGCTGGAAATCATGTTACCTAGCACTGATGATGTTATCAGTTAGGTAATGAAATATCTGCAAAATATAACCAAGCTCAGCGAGCACCTGCAGTTCAATCCTGACCTATAAATATTCTCTTCTATTAGTACCACTTACGAAGGCACAAAACTTCTTCTCCTATCCTTCCCACCAGCTTTTCTTGGAAATACAACAAATTAAGAGGGATAAAACTTAACTCTGCATCCTGCCAGCTCTAAACATCTCCGGAATGAGCTGTTTGCAAATTTAAGGCCAAACCTTGATTACTGTCAAGCCATTTGGTCCCATTGGCCCATACACACACTCACATTTGTTTACATTTCAGCCCTGTAAGCAAGGTTCCTTACCAGTGGTGAGATACAAATATTTTTACTACTGGTTCTGTGGGCATGGCTTGGTGAGTATGGCAGGGGAAGGATACTGTAACATCTCCATTCCCTCCCCACTCCAGGGGAAGGATACTGCAAAATCCCCATTCCTTCCCTGCTCCATGGGAAGGATACTGTAACATCTCCATTCTCTCCCCACTCCAGGGGAAGGATACTGCAAAATCCCCATTCCCTCCCTGCTCCATGGGAAGGATACTGTAACATCTCAATTTCCTCCCCATCAGCTGGGACTCTGGAAGCAGAGAATAGATGGGGGGGGGCAGCCAGAGGTGGTATTTACCGGTTCTTTGAACTACTCAAAATTTCCGCTACCGGTTCTCCAGAACTAGTCAGAACCTGCTGAATACCACCTCTGTTCCTTTCCCTTCCTGGAAAGCCTCCCCAGATATATCCTACAGGTGATTTTAAAGAATGAGATTCTTTTTTTAGAATTTTTTTTTATCAGTTGCAGGTACTCACAGTCTGGAAGCTTAAATGGGGAAGAGGGTATTTTCCCCATGAATATTGTGAGGGGCCATTGAGCTCTAGCATGAAAGAAACTTTGGATAGGGGTCACAGGCCCCCAGAAGCACCACCTCTGAAATCCTACGAATTGGAACCACGCCTTCCCAACAAAGCAGACCCATCTTGTCCTCGGTGCATCCATGCAGAATGCGCACACGCTCATATATGCTCCCCGCATTGCTTCTTCACACACATGGACATCGCCCCCCCCCCCAAACGACTTGCTGGCATCTGGCGTCCTCCCACCAGGTCACCACCTCTGACCTTTCAGCCTGACCTCCCTTGTGACCTGGCCACTCAGACCCCCGGCTCCTGTCGGAAATCAGATGTTCCAAAGGGGTCATTTGGAAGGAAGCAATTCAGCCACCGTTTGCAGGCACGAGGCCACGTTTGCCTGGAGGGTGGGGGGGAGGGAGGGAGGGAGGGGAGAAAGAAGGGCTCGGAAATGGCTGAAATGGAGGCCTGAGCAGGGTCCCTGACATCGATGAGATTGCCTGGCGTCTGCTTGAGTCACAGTGCCACCTAGCCAAGCAGAAGGCAAGATCTCTTCCTTTGTGTTTGACCTCTAGTCCTAGAGCGATCTCACCCATGGTAAGGGATGTCCCGTATCCCTGTCTTTAATTCACTTTGCAGCAAGACGGAGGGGAAAAAAACATTCATAACCAAAGTTTGTTTGTTTGTTTGTTTATTGGATTTATATGCCCCCTTTCTCCCAAAGAACTCAGGGCAACATTTAAAAAAAAACCCACATATTACAAAAGTTAAAAAGGAAATTACATAGAGTATCCAAAAAAAACCCAATTAATATTAACAATAACATTTTAAAAATTCGATTAAAATTAACAATTAAATCAATCATTTATTTTATTTTGTTCAGGCCGGGCTGGCTTGCAGGAAAAGCCAACTTTTTAGGGCGTGTCGGAAGGATCGGAGGTCGGGGATTATGCGAAGCTCCGGGGGCAGCTCATTCCAGAGGGAAGGCACTCCCACAAGAGAAGGCTCTCCCCCACCATATCTGCCTCTCCCACAAACAGAAGAGATGGTGAGCCCCCCCAATGGAATGGCTTAATGTCTCTTCCCCCCCACCCCCATTCAAGGTTCTTTCATCAGTATCTAGTGGGGAAACGTTGCTACACAAAGAATAGGTTGTCTTCCACTCACAATGTAATGTGTTTTTTTATTAATTAATAATGTGACGTACAAAGAGAATACAGAAAAAAATATTAAGGAAATTAGGGAAGGAAAAAGGGAAGTGGGTAGTGGGGGAAAGTAAAGAAAAAAGAAAAAAAGGCATTGACTTGCAACTCCTTTGGTGGAATAAAGCATTATCATCTACCCTCAACTTTTTACTTTTTCATAAGAATATAAACTAGCCCTTTCTATAACAACAAATCTATCTAATCAAACATACGACCACAATTAGAACCAGAATTTATGTTGTTAAGCAAGGCAGTCTAGTGAGTTGCACCCAATTTTATGACCTTTTTTGTTATAGTTGTTAAGTGAATTCCTGCAGTTGTTAAGTGAATCACACAGTTGTTAAGCAATTCCGGTTTCCCCCATTGGCCCTGCTTCTCAGAAGCTGGCTGGGAAGATCACAAACAGCAATCACTTGACTCTGGGACACAACAACCATCGTAAATACCAGTGATGTGCGGTGAGGTTTATGGCTGGTGAGGCAGTCCTCTCCCCCGACACCCCACTGACTAAAGCACTTTCTTTCACCCGCCTGAGCCTAAAGCGCTTTCTTTCACCCGCCTGACCTCGCGGCAGACCGCCTGAGCTGTGCCACGAGCTCAGGCAGGCGAAAGAAAGTGCTTTAGTCAATGGGGCGTCGCAGGAGAGGAGAGAATGCCTGAGCATTGCATTTATTAAAGAAAAAAGAAAAGAAGGAAATTTGAAGGAAAAGAGGGAGCGTGGGGTGGGGCTGGGGGCATCAGAAACGGAGAAAGAGAGGAGGAAGAGTGAGCACGACGCTGAAGCTTTAAACAGAATGACAGAGTTGAAGCCTCTAAAAAATGCGCCCACTACTATGAGGCAGGAGAACTGCGTGCCTCAACTACCTCGGGATTTTTTAGGCTTTTAACCCTCGCTTAACTCTGCTCGAGCGCCTAAAAAGTCAGACTAGATGAGGCATGCAGTTCTCCTGCCTCATAGTAGAGGGCGCTTTTTAAGAGGCTTTTTTAAACAGGCAGTCATTCACGGTGTGGCAGCAGCTATCTAGCCTAACCTCAGCACTCGCCTTTTCCCATTTACATTTTTTTTTCTTTTTCATGATTGACAGTGATGAGGCTGAGCCTCCCCTGACTGCACATCACTGGTAAATACCATGTTGCCAAGTGCCTGAATTCTGATCATGAGACTGTGGGGCATACTGCAATGGTTGTAAGTGTGAGGATCGGTTGTAAGGTTTTTTTTCAGTGCCATAAACTCAAATGTTCGCTAAATGAATGTGTCAGCATCACTTCATTCAGTAATCAGGAAAGAAAACCACTGGACTCCATTTGTATTGAAATCAAGTGTACTTTTAGTAATTATAAATGAACAGTCGCAAAGCTAAGCTGAGTCTGGTTAATTAGGCGCGAAAGCTAATAAAATAATGTATAATTCATTCCCCTCCCCTTGGCATCCCCATGCACAGTCCAATCATATTTCCCCCAATTGTCAGGTGTGAGATAACTTCAAAAGGCATCACCAGGATGGAATGCTGGACCGTTGTTGTAGCATAAGTGTAGGCATGCATAGCTATGCTGGAACACATATACAACAGCAGTAATGATTAACCATACCATAAGGTCAGTAATACAAACTGCTGACTCTGAAGCACTAAGTAGGGCAGAGGTCACAACTTGTTAACTCTCAGCACTAAGTAGGGGTCAGAAGTTTGCATGCTGACTCTGCAGTATTAAGTAGGGGTCAGAAGTTTGCATGCTAGTAAAAGATTTATTTGCTGACTATGGGCATTCTCTAGGTTCAGAGGTCTACATGGAAGTAAATGAGTTACCATATACCATAGACTTGTACAACCATGATTGGTCCACATGGACCTTGCAACTCCACCCTTTCCTTGTGTATGCTCAATAAAAGAGTCATCCAGACTATGCTCTGGGTCGTCTCATCCCGGAGAAAGACCTGTGTCCGAGTCTTCCTTCATCATTGGCCTCATGGGTGACCCGCAGAGAAATCGCAGACCGTTGGCCTTGGCGGGAAACACCCCTCCTCCACATGCGCAGTAAGGTGGTCAGTTCAGCGTCTAGAAACTTCCTCCAGCACAGCAATGATTCCCCTCCCAAATACCATGCCCCCCTCCCCATTTCAATGGCAGCCGAAGCAGCAGCAAAGCAGAGGCTGACAGAATGGTTATAAGTCGAGGACTATCTGCAAATGACAGCCGCATTCTCACTACAGCTCTATTCTCATTTCCTCCTTCCTGTCTTTGGTGAATTTGCTCTTTTCTCAGTTTGCACAAGACGTGTAAAGCATAAACTCTTGTGTCAGACTCGGATTCAGAAGGTGTGTTTTGAGAAAAGGTGCCAGAAAAAATTGACTTTGCCGTTTTAGCTGGAAACCTTCTCTTTAGCCCTGTTTGCAGACCACACTTAACAAAATCATAGAGAAGGACTTAACGGAATCATAGAGACGGGTTTAACGGAACTATAGAGAGGGCTTCGTATGCCATCCGAACACCTAAACTCAGGCAGCTGAAGTAGAGATCCTGAACCCAAAGAGCCTTTTAGGCTGAAACAAGCCAGGAGGCATTTGAAGTGAAAATGATTTTTGCTGACTAACAAGTTTGTGTGAATAGTATAATCAGAGTAAATTGATGGCTGTGAAACTTGGATTCTGAAAAAGGCAGATAAGAGAAGGGTGGGCACCTTTGAATTGTGGTGCTGGAGACAACTCTTACACATCCCATGGACTGCAACAATCACATATAAAGACGTCTTCGCCCGAACCTCACCCCAAAAATAGAAGCCAAGATCGCCAAACAGAGGCTGTGCTACTTTTGCCATGTCGTGAGAGCTGACTCACTCGAAAAGTCAATCGTGCTAGGAATGATCAGCGGAAAAAGGAGAAGAGGCTGCCCTGATATCCATTGGCTAGACACCATAAAGCAGTGTTTCTCAACCTTGGCAACTTGAAGATGTCCGGACTTCAACTCCCAGAATTCCCCAGCCAGCATTCGCTGGCTGGGGAATTCTGGGAGTTGAAGTCCGGACATCTTCAAGTTGCCAAGGTTGAGAAACACTGCCATAAAGGATGAAAGCAGGATGATCAGGACGGATCTGAAGGGAGCGCTGGGAGGCAGAGGGGCATGGAGAGTGCTGATCCGTAGCGTGTCCAAAGGTTGGGTGCCACTGAATGGATGACAGTAATGATGACCTCTTAGACCAGGCCTTGCAAAAAAAATGACACTGCTGGGTTATTTTTATTTGGCGTTGACCAAGGAGTGGGTTTCTTCCCTTAAGATACACCTTCTGACTCTGACCCAAGAATTTATGCTTTGAGGCAGGGGTGAAATCAACTTACCTTCGCTACCAGTTCGCAAATGCTCCACGCCTGCGCAGAGCATCAAAAACGGGATGTGGTGACATCCGGGCGGGTGGGCGGAGCCTCCCGACACCACTGCTACTGGTTCGCCTGAACCAGATAGAACTGGATGAATTGCACCATTGCTTTGAGGTCTTTACTTGCCCTCCCAATATCTGTGTTAGGTTACTACAGCAGCAAGGAACTAAGAGAAAGCACCCCAACACCTATTAGCTTTAACCCTAATTGATTGATTCTGTGCCATTGAGTTTTTTTCAACTCAATTCCTATGGAGCACACATAGAGGTACTACTCGACTTACCACCATCCATTTAGTGACCATTCAAAAACACTGGGAAAAAGTGACTTACAATCATTCCTCATACTTACGACCATCACAGCATCGCCATGGCCGCATGGATTAAAATCCAGGTGCTTGGCAAGGAGCATGTATTTTTACAATGTTGGCAGCACCCCAGGGTCATGTGATCACCATTTGTGACCTTCCCTGCCAACGTCTGATGAGCAAAGTCAAAGGGGGAAACTAGATTCACTTAGTGACAGTATGATCCGCTTAACAACTGTAATGATTCACTAATGACCACAGCAAAAAAAGGTGGCAAAGCAGACAAATTAGCTTATCAAGATTGCTTAGCAATGAACAACAACATATTAGCAATGAAAATTCTGGTCCCAATTGTGGTTATAATTCAAGGATTACTGTGGTGGACAGGTCCCAAAGCTAGGGAGTACAGGATAAAAATCCAAAAATGGTTGGAGGAAATAACAGAACAAAAAACTGATATGAAGCCAGAGCTGTTCTTTCTTGGAATAATAAAAGGAAATATAAGTAAAGAAATTCAATATATTATGTTCCACATAATTATAGCAGCCAGAATTACATTCGTCCAAAATTGAAAACAAAAAAAATGTCCCCTCAAATGCAGAGATCATAAAAAAGGTGCTAGAATGCATGGAAATAGATAAATTAACAATGGAACTAAGGGATAGAGAGGAAACAGAATATTGTGATATGGAATAGTTGGTATAATTGGCTAGAAAGAGATGTAAAATTAATGCATAATAAATACATAGAAAGTATAACAAAAGGAAATGGTATATATTTAGAGAGTAATAGAAGTGTAAATGTTGTATATATTATATAAATGAGTAACTATGAAATAAGGAGATATATGTATAAAACAATGGTTCCACCACAAAACCGCGGTAGACTAAAGCCCGTGTGACTAAAGCGTGGTGACAAAACCGCACTGTCAAAACCGCGCGACAACAGCGCGCTGAAAACAGCGCGCCGACAGAAGCGCGCTGTAACATAACCCTAAAAATAACCCTAAACCTAACCCTAAACCTAACGCTAAACCTACCCTAAACCTGACCCTAAACCTAACCCTAAACCTAACCCTAAACCTAACCCTAAACCTTACCTTAAGTTAAATCGCGCTTCTGTCGGCGCGCTGTTGTCGGCGCGCTTTTGACATCGCAGTTTTAGCGCCGCGGTGTTGTCAGCGCGCTTTTGACGTTCGCGGTTATGTCGTGCCACGTAAAAGAATAGGCCTTAGAATGGAAAATACGAAATTAGGGAGAGGGGAGAGTAATACCGATAACAGAAAGCTGTAAAAGTGTGGTTTTAATGTTTAAAAAAAATGTTGAATAAAAACTATTTTAAAAATAATAATAATTTCGAGGATTACCTGTAGGTAGATTTTTCTCCATGCAGATAAAACATATGAAGAACGGCTGCAGGATTTCGGTTTGGCTAGTCTAAAGAAAAGAAGAATTAGGGGCTGCCACAAAGAAGAGGGAGTAAAATTATTCTCCAGAGCACCAAAGAGGGCAGGACAAGAAACAATGACTGGAAACTAATCAAAGAGAGAAGCAACATGAAATTGAGGAGAAACTTCATAACAGAACAATTAACCAGGGGAGCAGATTGCTTTCAGAAGTTGTTCATCGCTGGAGGTTTTTAAGAAGAGACTGGACAGTCACATGTCTGAAATGGTAAAGGGTCTCCTGCTTGAGAAGGGGGTTGGACTAGAAGACCTCCAAGGTCTCGTCCAGCTTATTCTATTATAGAAGATCTATCTTTTCCAGTGGTGGGTTCCGGATCCCGTTGTAAACCGGTATGGTTGCAACAGGGCCCGGCGTCCTCCACATGAATGTGCGCACAAGTGCACAGCGCGCACATGTGTCTTACCTTCCAGCGATGCCTCCGCAAACCTCCGCAATGCTCCAGCTGCTCGGCGGAGCATCACACAGGCACTATACGCAGCATGCGCAGAAGCGCAGAAGGTTTTAAAGTACAGGTAAGGAGCGAGGGTGGGCAGGCGGGAGCGGTGGGCAGGCTCCAGTACGGCCGTATCGGGGCGTACCGCCTGCAGCCCACCACTGATTCTATTCCTAAGTCTCTTAACCTTCATACTTTCTTAAATATCTTGGTAGCTATCGCCACCTTGTGGCACAGCAATGCACTTTGTTTTCGACAAGTTTACACCTTCCTCATTTATCAGCTGGAAGATTCAAATCCAGGAAACCCACACTGGCCCTTGTACAACATCTGCCCAACAGCTTTAGCATTGATTCCCAATGGAAAGCCAAGTGGGTTGCTGAACATCCAGACCAGAGGTGGTATTCAGCAGGTTCTGACCAGTTCTGGAGAACCGGTAGCAGAAATTTTGAGTAATTCCGAGAACTGGTAAATACCACTTCTGGCTGGCCCCGCCCCCATCTATTCTCTGCCTCCTGAGTCCCAGCTGATCAGGAGGAAATGGGGATTTTGCAGTATCCTTCCCCTGCCAGGCCCACCAAGCAATGCCACACCCACCAAGCCACGCCCACAGAACCGGTAGTAAAAAAAATTGAATCCCACCACTGATCCAGACATAAGAAGATATATAAATAACCCCACAAAAAAGCCTTCGCTCAAAGCCCCTCACCAGGAGGCTGAAGCAGACCCCAAGTCGGAATTTCTGCCTCCCTCCAACCCACACAAAAAGATGCCAAAGGGGGAGACTCTCTGCAGCCACACAAGCCTTCATTGCACGTACACAGCCCAGAGGCCGTAGTTTGAGGACCCCTGATTTAGTGCAATATAAAAAATGCAAATAATTTTTCTGCAGACCACCAAAATTTTCTGACGGACCACCAAAATTTTCTGACGGACCACCAGTTGGTGACCGCTGGCCAAGACATTGGTTTTTGAACTTAGATCTTTTTAAAATGTATATTTTATTGCGTTTCCTTAATCCAGGTGAAATGTTAATATACATTGCTAGTCCGTGTATGATATGCTATATAGGCTAAATAAATAAATAAATAAACTCCCAGGACACAAGTTAGTTATTGAATCTCATCTCTTCCCATGGAAAACAAAATCAAACAAACCAGTGGTGGGATTCAGCCGGTTCGCACCTATTCGGGAGAACCGGTTGTTAACTTTCTAAGCAGTTCAGAGAACCGGTTGTTGGAAGAAATCTCCTTTTGTTTTTTCCCACTTTACAGGGCTAATCCTGTAAGGAAGGCAGGAAGGAAACATTCTGGGGTTATTTCTAGCCTAATCTTTATTGACCTGCTTACAGAAACTGCCTCTCCAGTTAACCCTTATTTCATTGTAACAGCTAAGGCGAAGCGCCCATTGACCTGAGTGACCTTGAGTTGGCCACGCCCACCCAGTCACATGACCACCAAGCCCCACCTACCCAGATGGTCATTAGGGCAGAGAACCGGTTGTTAAATTATTTGAATCCCACCACTGAAACAAACTCATTGTGCAATGAACAAGTCATCCTCTCTCAGTACCTCACGGGGCTATCGTTGTGGGGTGGTGGGAGAATGAGAAGAAGCCTTGTGTATAATACCGTGAGCTCCAAAACAACAGACAGATTAATCATTAATAAATAAATATTTGTAAAACCTGACTTCAGATTGGGCGGTTGCAGCAGCCACAGCCTGAAAAGGAAGATACTTTTTTTAAAAGGTAGTCTATTTTTTGCAGTCATTAGCCAGCTGGAAAATTTAATTTATTGATCAAGCCTTTAATGCTGGGATCCAGTCTTCCAGAATTGAGAGTAATGCAGCTGAAATTTCTTTCGAGTGAATAATCAGAAAAATGCAGCCTAAACATTTTTCATCAATTAAAAACATGGTCTGACCAAAGTTTTCTTCGATGACCAGCAATATTTATTTTTGAAAACTGTGCAGACTATATTTACTCAGAACTAAGTTCTATTGATTCTTCGAAGGGAAACCAAATAATAGAATATGCTTGCGTTGACTCTTGGCAACTGGCTGGACTGGGCTTCAAGTCCCAGAATTCCTCAGCCAGCGATGTTAGCTGGGGAATTCTGGGAATTGAAGTCCACACAACTTGAAGTTGCCAAGGTTGAGAAATACTGATCTAGGCTGAACAGCATTACATGTTTTATCATTTGGAATACGGTGGATATCCATCCTTTGCTTTAGAAAATTGTGTGAATCAGGCCAGCGCCTTAAGTTATGAGATGATCTCTTTATTTTAGCATGGTACCAGTGGTGGGTTCCTACCGGTTCGGCCCGGTTCAGCCAAATCAGTAGTGATTTGGCGGCCTGGGTCACTGGAACCGGCAGCCACCCAGGACTGCCACACCCCCAAATGGTTCTCCATCTTGTTTTTTCGCTTCCGGCATGTGCACAGAACAATTTTTATTGTGCTGTGCATGCGCATGCAGCGCACATCAAGCGTGTGTTCATGCACAGCATGCAACAAGTGTGCATGCATGCACAGCGTGCCCACGAGCGAACCAGCAGTAGAACCCACCCCTGCATAGCACCTCAAATGAATGCAGATTCATCGTGCTTTGTTAATTTGGGGTTCAGAGTTACCCGCTCTGTGAGGGAGATGGGCAGTTAATAGGTTGGAAATATAAATATATAAATAAGTTGTGGGAATCAAGTCAGTAGGTAAGGAATTCAGTTAATTCAAATGAGGACTTACCAAACATTTTATTATGCTAACTATTCCTCCTGAGCATTTGGGTAAATACATCTTCTTGTTCTGACCTAGAGTTCCCCAGCAGCACGAAGCCGAGTCCTCGTCCCAATAAACCCCTTTTGTTTAATTTACAGTGAATTCCTCTCCAGCAAAGTCCCAGCCCACAGTCTCTCGAGATAGTTCGCAATTACCGACCTTTATCAGGCTTGGAGTGTGGCCAGGCTGATATCTTTCAGATGCCGCAATACTTGGCAAGAATGCAGGAATGAACTAATTGTCTCCTGCAAACACCCCTCCTCTTTCACTCCTCTATTACTCCCTATGGGAGGGGCCATTCACCGTCCACCTGTGGCCTTACTCCCAAATCAATCCTTCATCTGGCAACTCTGTGCATGCACACACTGGGAACAGGCTCCAGCTGTTCATCTGCCTCACTGATGTCTGACTCTGAAGGCAGCTGATAACTTTCAGACGGCCCTGGCCCAGGGGTGAAATTCAGCATGTTCTGACAGGTTCTGGAGAACCATTAGTGGAAAGTTTGAGTAGTTGGGAGAACCAGCAAATACTACCTCTGGCTGGCCCCAGAGTAGGGTGGGAATCAGTGGTGGGTTTCAAAAAATTTTAGAACCTCTTCTGTAGGTGTGGCCTGCTTTGTGGGAGTGGCTTGCTGGCCTGTGACCAGGGGGGAGTGGCTTGCCATCCATGTGACCGAGTGGGAGTGGCTTGGAAGTCATGTGACTGGGTGGGCGTGGCCAAGTTGTAAAATGTGGTGAACCTCACGTAACAATGCTCTTGCTTAGCAACCAAAATGTTGGCTCAGAAACTCTGGCATTTGAAACACGTGAGTCTTAAAGCTGACAAGTTACAAGACCCTTGCACCCCTAACCTTTTAGGAAAAAAAAAACCCAGGGGTGTTCAAACTTGACAGCTTTAAGACTTGTGGACTTCAACTCCCAGAATTCCTCCTCCAGTCATGTTGGCTCAGGAACTCTGGCATTGAACTATGCAAGTCTTAAAGCTGTCAAGTTACAAGACCCTTGCACTCCTAACCCTTTAGAAAAAAAAAAACTCCAAGGATGTTCAAACTTGACAGCTTTAAGACTTTAAGGTTTAGATAGGACTCTTAGAGGCGGGTGGGGCGATTGGTGAGCCAGCCAATCAATGAGCGGCGGGCGGGGCAAGCGTGGTGTGAACGGGCGAGGGAGGAAGCTGGAATCGGTTCTAAATGGCACAGTAGATTTGTGGAACCTCTTCTATAGAAGAGGTTAGAACTGGCAGGAACCCACCCATGGTGGGAATGGAGATTTTGCAATATCCTTCTCCTGCCACGGCCTCCAAGCCACGCTTACAGAACCGGTAGTGAAAAAAATTGAATTTCACCACTGCACCTGGCCTCATCTCTGCCTCCGACACAGAGCCCTCATCAGAGCCTTCCCCAGACTCCAGGACTGGCCCATGTTTCTCCTCACTGTCCGAAACTTCTGCCAGCTCCACTGGCCACTGGCGGGCCACAACAATTCTACATTCTTACCTGTCCTGGATAAAGCATGTGATGTGAATGCAGCCAATAGTTTACATTCACTTAGAAATGGATAAACCGTACAGGAAGTCCTTGACTTATAACCATTTTTTTTAGTGACCGTTCAAAGTTACAATGGCACTTTAAAAAGTGACTTATGACCACTTTTCACACTTATGACTGTTGCAGCATCCTGTGATTAAAATTCAGACACCCGGGCAGCTGACTCATATTTATGACGGTCGCAGTGTCCCGGGGTCATGTGATCTCCTTTTGCGACCTTCTGACAAGCAAAGTCAATGGGGAAGCCAGAGTCACTTAACACCTGCGTTACAAGCCTAACAATTGCAGTGATTCATTTAACAACTGTGGCAAGAAAGGTCGTAAAATGTAACAACATCCACTGAACAATTGTTTCTCTGAGCAACAGAAATTTTGGCTGAATTGTGGTCGTAGGTTGAGGACCACTTGTAGATAAAGTCATAATCAATCCGCAGAAACTTTTTACTGAAAAGGAAGATGTAAATATGACAGTATGTTGGAAACATGGAATCAATGGAAGGGCAGGAAATGGTGGCCTCCAATTGGAAGTGCTGTCATCCAAGGAATCAGAAATGATTGGCAAAAATCTGGGGGAAATGGCAGATTATTTTGCCTGAGCTGTTAACACAGCGCCAGTGGTGGGATTCAGCCGGTTCGCATCTATTCGGGAGAACCGGTTGGTAACTTTCTAAGCAGTTCGGAGGACCGGTTGTTGGAAGAAATCTCATTTTATTTTTTCCCCACTTTACAGGGCTAATCCCTGTAAGGAAGGCAGGAAAGAAACATTCTGGGGTTGTTTCTAGCCTAATCTTTATTGACCTACTTACAGAAACTGCCTCTCTGGTTAACCCTTATTACATTGTAACAGCTAAGGCGAAGCGCCCATCAACCTGAGGGACCTTGAGTTGGCCATGCCCACCCAGTCACATGACCACCAAGCCCCACCTACCCCTGCTGGTCATTAGGGCAGCGAACCGGTTGTTAAATTATTTGAATCCCACCACTACACAGCGCTCCAAGCTCTTCTCTGTTTGAACACTCCACAATCAGAATGTTCCACCACTTGCTCGGAACACTTTTTATCTTGAGTTCTACCAACCTAATGAGGCTTTAGCTCAGCCCTGAGAGCCCCCAACCATAAGAACAGGGGTGAGATCTACTTACCTTCACTACCAGTTCGCAAATGTGAGCACGCACCAACCTCCATGCATGCACAGGATCTTCCATGCATGCACAGAGCATCAAAAACAGACATGATGACATCCAGGTGAGTGGGAGGGGCCTGCTACCGAGCATGCCTGCAAAGGTAAATAGAATAGCGCTGGGGGGGGGAGGAATCCACTGTGCCACGTGATTTAGATTAGTTAGAAAGCAGGAAATCTTACTTTATAGCCAATGTAAATCATGCGTCACAGCTGATCGTCGGAAATACTGATTCACTGGAACCGGTATCACTTTTTTGCTACCAGTTCGGGCAAACCAGTAGCATTTTTTACTACCGGTTCAGGCAAACTGGTCCGAACCGGTACCATTTCAGCCCTGCATAAGAGCCAGTTTGGTCTACTGGTTAGGCATCAGACTAGAAACCTGGAGTTCTAGTCCTGACCTAGGCATGAAAGCTGGCTGGAGGACTTTGGGTCAATCAACCGGGAAACTCTGGGTTCTAGTCCCACCTTAGGCATGAAGGCTGGCTGGAGGACTTTGAGCCAGTCACTCTCTCTTGGCCAACTCACCTCCTGGGGTTGGTGTTGTGGGACAAAGAGGAGCTAGCATTAAGTATGTTTGCCACCTTGCGTTTATAAAAATAATGTCGGTTGGGACATAAAATAAATAAAATTAAAATGTTCAAAAACAGAAGTCCTTTTGTCCTACACTTTTCTTGGGGCAGAGGAAAATGCATGAAAAGTTGCTAATGAACTGTTTTGGAGAAAGCTGAGAAGATCATGTCATAAACCCATCACAGTCGTTTGATGTTTCGCTTGGCAACGGAGTTGCTGATTCCAATTGGGGTCGCCAAGCAAGAATTGCCTGCACTGATGGGTTGTCAGAGTTTGTTGCAGCAAACAAATCCAGAAAGCACACACAGGTAACTGATTCAGCAGGATTCAATAACTTCTCTGTATATAACACAGGAAGTAAATATATGATACCAAAAGCAGATTTTCCAACCTGGTAGAAAGAAGAGATTCTAACTAGGTACAAACACAGGCAGAGGAGAGAAGAGTTTCAGTTTCAGTTCAGAGTAGCAGACTCAGAGCTAAGCCATGCCCAGGCTCCTTGCTGTCTGAATCAGCAAACAGCCCCCATTGGCTGACCTTGTTGCTAAGCCCTATTCCAGTTCATGAATATACACTGACATGGGTTCAGGAAAGGGGGAAATGAAGCCAGGGGAATGTATCAATCACTTTCTCTTCATTTGCCTCACTCTGGAATTGCAAAGACTGGAGCACTCACTATCCTAGTTACTTATCAGCCCAGAGATCACCAGAGATCACCCAACTCTCTTACCCTCATCAGCCAGACTCTAACCCAACTAGAGTCTGGAAGGTACTCTAGGTAAGGAAGGTACTTTAAGGAGCAATGGTGGCGCAGTGGTTAGAATGCAGTATTGCAGGCTAAGTCACTGCTCACTGACAGGAGTTTGATTCTCACTAGCTCAGGGTTGACTCAGCCTTCCAGCCTTCTGAGCAGAAGTGGGTCGTTCCCGGTTCAGCCCAGATCCGCCAAACTGGTAGTAGCGTTGGTAGGAGGCTCCACCCACCCCCACCCCCGGATGCTTCTGTGCATGCACAAAAGAATCGCGCATGACCAAACTGGTTGTAAAACAATTGGCAACCCACCTCTGCTTCCGAGGTAGGTAAAATGAGGACCCAGATTGTTGGGGGCAATATGCTGACTCTGTAAACCACTTAGAGAGGACTGTAAAACACTATGAAGCGGTATATAAGTCTAAGTGCTGTTGATATTGCTAAGGACCATCAGTTAAAATAATTTTGACTGGCGGGATCCCCAAAAAGGGCCTTTTCTGCTGTTGCCCCACCCTTGGGAATATTCCCCCCCCCAATAATGAGGCAGGCCCTCACTCTCTTGGCCCTTCAAGTTTAAAGATTTAGTTCTGCCAATTGCAAGGAGCCCACTGAATGGCACGTACCCCTGGGGGCGGGGGCAGCTGTGGGATTCAGCCAGCTTGCACCACTTTGGCAGAACCGGTTGTTAACTTTCTTAGCAGTTTGGTGAACTGGTTGTTGGAAGAAATCATTAGGGCAGAGAACCAGTTGATAAATTATTTTAATCCCACCACTAGGTGTCGGGCACCTTAAGTGTCCTTTCTCTGCCTTCCCAACTTCTTTAGCCAACTGGACCCAGCTTCTTTATCCAACTATCGTCCGATCTCCAACCTTCACTTTGTAGTGAAGGTTGTCGAGAGTGTAGTAGCACTTCAGCTTCCCCAGTACCTGGATGAAACTGCCTACCTGCATCCGTTTCAGTCGGGTTTCAGGCCTGGGTACAGCATGGAGATGGCATTGGTCACGTTGGTTGATGATCTCTCACGGGCCCGGGACAGGGGCTGCTCCTCTGTCCTGGTCCTATTAGATCTCTCGGCGGCTTTCGATACCATCGATCATGGAATCCTACTGCGACGACTCAGAGGGTTGGGAGTGGGGGGCACCGTTTTGCGGTGGTTCTCTTCCTACCTGTCAGATCAGTCACAGTTCATGTTGACAGGAGGACAGGGATCAACCCTGAGGCGCGTCACTAGTGGGGTGCCCCAGGGGTCGGTTCTCTCACCCCTCCTGTTCAACATATATATGAAACCGCTGGGCAAGGTCATCCGTGGCAAGGTACCCCGTGATACCGGGGTATGGTATCATCAATATGTTGATGATACCCAACTTTTCATCTCTACCCCAAACCACCCAAACGATGCCCTCTACGTGATGTCCCTTTTCTGGATCAGGATGCTCTGTGCACAGTCACTCATGCCCTCGTCCTTTCTTGCCTGGACTACTGTAATGCTCTCTACATGGGGCAGCCTTTGAAGAGCACCTGGAGGCTTCAACTGGTCCAGAATTTGGCCGTGCGGGTTATCATGGGGGTACCTAGGTGCTCCCATGTTACACCCCTTTTAGGCGGCCTGCACTGGTTGCTGGTTGTCTTCCGGGTGCGATTCAAGGTACTAATTATGACCTTTAAAGCTCTCCATGGCTTAGGCCCAGGGTACCTGCAAGACCACATACTGCCACCAGTAGCCTCCCACCGTCTAATGCGATCCCACAGAGTTGGCCTCCTCAGGATGCCATCAGCCAGACAGTGTCGGCTAGTGACCCCCAGGGGGAGAGCCTCTCTGTGGGAGCACCTTCCCTCTGGAATGAGCTGCCCCCCGGAGCTTCACATAATCCCCGCCCTCCGATCTTTCCGACGCGTCCTAAAATGTTGGCTTTTCCAGCAAGCCAGCCTGACCTGAGTAGAATAAAATATAGGATTAATTTGGTTGTTAATTTAAATTTAATTTTTAAATTTTTATTGTAAATATCAATTGGGGTTTTTTGGGGGGATACTTTATTTAATGTCCCTTTTAATTTTTGTAATATGTGTTTTCTTTTATGTTGTACGCCGCCCTGAGTCCTTGGGAGAAGGGCGGCATATAAATCCAATAAACCTAACCTAACCTTCCAACTTTTTACTTATTCTATTTTTGTTTTAATCTGGCTCTTTTTATTGATGCATTGTATTTTTTATATATAGATTTGGGGTTTTTTTAGGCTTTTATATTTTGAACGGTACATTACCCGGAGTCATTCTGTGAGCAAGATGGTCTGTATTTAAAATTTGACAAGTAAATAAATAAATAAAACTGGGTAGCGAATGTTACACTGGCACATTTTTCTGCCAGCTCAAGGGCTGGGGGATTGCACTTTAATGCAGCCATCTGCTACACCCAGAGGGAAATTCTACCAGCTAACATCGGTAGATAGCTAATAACTTTATTTAAGCAACCTAAAGATCCCTTTTAGTCAAACTTGGCTCCTGTTTACAGCTTTCTGGTTTTTTTGGCAACATTGGATGGGTGGGGGGTTTTTTTGGCTGTTGTTAGCCTGGGCACTAGGATGGGAGGGCCAACGATGATACACAAACCGTGACATTGTTATGCAAATGATGTAGCTTTGAGATTGTATCAAACATTGTGATACAAGGACGTAATTATATGGTTTGTGTGAGAATGACATTTGGACCTTAATCTGGCATGTGACGGTCACAGCTAGGCTTAGAAGCAACCAACCCAAAGAGCAGAAAGCCATTTTCTTATCAGCCCTGTGAGGTGGGCCAGTCAAGAAACACATACAGGAACAATTGTAGGAATGCTACGTCTTCCTTACAGAAGTAGAATATAAGAATCTTGGTTGAAGTCTGTCCCATCATATACCAAACATATTCAAGATGGGGTTATTTGACTCTTTGTTTCACAAGTGGTTGAGTCTCTGGACCAGTGTTTCTCAACCGTGACAATTTTAAGATGTGTGGGCTTTTAACTCCGAGAATTCCTCAGCCAGTGTACCAGCTGAATAATTCTGGGAATTGGACTCCATGCATCTTAAAGTTATTTCTGGACTGTGCAATCTGTCCTTCCTTCCTTCCTTCCTTCCTTCCTTCCTTCTTTCCTTCCTTCCTTCCTTCCTTCCTCCCTTCCTCCCTTCCCTTCCCTTCCCTTTCCTCCTTCCTTCCTTCCTTCCCTCCCTCCCTCCCTCCCTTCCTCACTTGGTTGTGATGCTGAGTTTTTAGATACCTTTTCTATAAATGCTCCTGAAGCAGCAAGTTTAAATCTAGACCAGATGTTTTGGCCATAAGGTCTGCAGATAGACACCAGTCCCAAGATAATTGATGATAGTGAACTGAATGCAAAGTTAGAATTAGCCATGCCTGTATCGGACTCCTTCTAACACTCAGCAAAATAGAAAAAAGACATTTCCCTCCCCCATCCCTGGTTAGTTTTTTCCCCCACATGTTTTGGTGAGAATAACTGAAGGGCTGCGCCTCTCTCCTTTGTGCTGGTTTGAGTTGTTATATATTAGACTCCCATGTGAATTTTAGATTTCTCTCTGTTGTGGAACAGCTGTGATGGTTTTTGATCAGTTCCCATCAGGACCAGCAGAGGGCAGCCCAAGCTTAAGATTCCCCTCCCCCCCCCTCATTTTTTTCTCCTGTTCAATTGTTTCCAATTCTCAGAGAAGTGAGCTTTGATTGTTTTCTTGCAGACCTTTCATTACCCAAACTAGCTAACATCATCATTACACCATGTGTAACCCAGCTCATAGAGCCCCAATTTCAACCCTGAGCCAGAAATATTCTCCTCTGTCTGTCTCAGACAGAGAGGCTCTGCAGGATTTTTAGCAAGGTTTTTCAGAAGTGATGTTCCATTGCCTCCTTCCCAGCATTGAAAGAAAGGAACTGGCCCAAGGTCAGTAGCCAGCTTTCGTGTCAAAGGTTAGACTAGAACTCAGAGCCCTGGCTGGCTGGGGAATTTTGGGAATTGAAGTCCACACATAAAGTAAGAGTAAGAGTAAGGGTAAGCGTAAGCGTAAGGGTAAGGGTAAGCGTAAGCGTAAGAATAAATAGGATAGGATAGGATAGGATAGGATAGGATAGGATAGGATAGGATAGGATAGGATAGGATAGGATAGGATGGAGTGGACTAGAACAGAACAGAACAGAATGGATGAGATGAGACTAGGACAGGACAGGACAGGACAGAACAGAGAATGGATGAGATGAGACGAGACTAGGACAGGACAGGACAGGGCAGAACAGAACAGAACAGAACAGAACAGAATGGGTGAGATGAGACTAGGACAGGGCAGGGCAGGGCAGAACAGAACAGAGAATGGATGAGACGGGACGAGACTAGGACAGGACAGAACAGAACAGAGAAGGGATGAGACGAGATGAGACTAGGACAGGACAGAATAGGACAGAATAGGACAGAACAGAGAATGGATGAGACTGAGAGACCGCCTCCTGCCACTTCGTACCCTCACCACCGTCCAGACCTTCTGCGCAGCCCTTAAGACCTGGCTAGCCCGCCAGGCCTGGGGACAAAGATAACCTGCCCCCACCCGAATGATGAATGAACGTTGCTTATTATTTTACTTCTATGTATTGTTTGTGTCTATTGTCTGTATACCCCCCCCCCTCATTTTATGTAAGCCGCCCTGAGTCCCCTCAGGAAAAAGGGCAGCCTATAAGTACTAATAAATACTCAAATACTCAAATACTTACCTCCCAACGACCAACAAGATCTCACAGGTTGGGCCTCCTCTGGGTGCCGTCGACCGGACAATGCCGGCTGGTGGCCCCCCAAGGGAGGGCCTTCTCTGTAGCTGCACCAGCCCTGTGGAACAATCTACCCGTAGAGATCCGGACCCTTACCACTCTCCCGGCCTTCCGAAAAGCCACCAAGACCTGGCTGTTCCGGCAGGCCTGAGGCTGTTGATTAATATCCAGCCCCACTTAGATAGAACGGATGGTGCGTAATTTTAATAATTGTATTTTTTATCTTAATTTTTTTAATGCTTCTTTTATCTTGCCTGTAAGCCGGCCAGAGTCCCAAGGGAGTGGGCGGCATACAAATTTTATTAAATTGAAATTGAAATTGAAAAATTGAGATGAGACTAGGACAGGGCAGGACAGAACAGAGAATGGATGAGATGAGACTAGGACAGGACAGGACAGAACAGAATACTTTATTGTCATTTTGAATGTACACTAATTGACATACATTAAAATGAAATTGGGTTGCATTGGCCAAGGTTGAGAATTACTGGTTTATGCGAATCAAGGAATTTCCATGGTTAGACTTTGGATTTTTTTTTTTGTATTGCTGACTGTTCTAGCTTGATGGTGTTAGTTGCTTTCAGACACAATAGCCTTCATCACTCGGTGCCTGTATTGACATATTTTTGCATCATTGCTTGTCATGGTTGTCTTTTTTCTTTTTAGAAACTTTTACGGTTCCTTCCTTCAACCTGGGAAGATTTATTCTCAGCCTCAGGATTAGGTTAGCAGTCTCTTCAAACTCTCAGCATTATTATCTGACTTCCTTTGAACATGTGAAAATCCCAAATTAAGGTATTGGGTCAGAACATCAAACTCTCGGGTCAGAACATCAAATTGACATGGTATCTTATCAAGGGTTTAGTGTCCTCCTCCGTAATCTCACAAATTTGCATGAGAGAGGGCTGAAATTTCTCTCATGATTTGACTATCGGATATTTATTTCTTTTTTCCATTTAATTTTGGTGGACGTATATTTCTTCCCAGCAGTTGCCACGTTACCAAGTTCTGATAGAATCCTTCAATCTGCTTCACACCTTTATCTGCTCTGTTATTATGGTTGTCTAATGTGAGTTATTAGCACTGAACTCCATTATATTGTATTAGATTTTAAGTGATTTATAATCTGCATTGGCCTTTCCATCTCCCTCCCTCCCTCCCTCCCTCACTTTCTTCCTTCCTTCCTTCCTTCCTTCCTTCCTTCTTTCCTTCCTTGGATTTATATCGTTACCCAAATTGAACAACTGTAAACAGCTGTACTGTTTTTAGTAGTAAACAGCTAAAAAACAATACAGCTAAAAATAACAATCAAAATTAATAGGCAGTTAAAATCCAAAATTCTAGAGAACTTTTTTGTTCTCTTTTTTTTAAAAGGAGGAAGATATATGTCAAAATTAAATATGTATACTGAAAAGGAATGATAAATACCATCAACATAAGATGGAGCTCACTCAGAAGCTGAAATGCACCAAGTAAATGAGATGAAGAGTGTGGAGTAGAGGAGAGAGATAAGGGAAGAAGAGAGGGAAAGGAGAGAGGGTGGAGAGGAGGAGAGAAAGGGGGAGTGGAAAGGGGACAGAGGAGAAGGAGAGAGGAAGGAGAAGAAGAGAAGAGAAGGGTGACAGAGGGAAGAAAGGAGGTAGGGAGGAGGAGGAGAGAGGGAGAAGAAAGTGATGGATAAGGTACAAATATGGTGTATGGAGAGCAGAAGAGCCAATAATTGTTTTTGAGAGCTGATGGTAAGGTGAATTGATGTAGAAATTTAATAATATAATATGATGTTGGCTATGTAATAGTACACATGTGATGATTATATGTTATGAAAATGGAAAAAAAAACTTAATAATAATAAAGAATCCAAAATTCTATTATAGGTGGAAACTCCCATAAAACTGGTTCCAATGAAGACCAGCGAAATCAGACCAATCCTATACAGGTCCTCCACTTACAATAGTTCATTTAGTGACCGTTCAAAGTTACAACGGCACTGAAAAAAGTGACCCGTTTTTTCACACTTATGACCGTTGCAGCATGCCCATGGCAACAAGATTTACATTCAGATGCTTGACAGCTGACTCACATTGATGATGGTTGCAATGTCCCAGAGATCCCCTTTTGCGACCTCCTTGACAAGCAAAGTTTCTTAGCCAAGGAAGACAGCGCTGTCTGAAGACACTTCTGTGGTCATTTGGCCAGCATAACTATATGCCGACCAGTGATTGGATTTAAAAAATTTTTATTGCCGGTTCTGTGGTCGTGGCTTGGTGGGCATAGCGTGCTTGATGGGCATGACTTGGTGGGCATGGCTGGGAAACGATACTGCAAAATCCCTATTCCCTCTCCACTCCAGGGCAAGGATACTGCAAAATCTCCATTCCCTCCCCACTCCAGGGGAAAGATACTGCAAAATCTCCATTCTCTCCCCACTCCAGGGGAAGGATACTGCAAAATCCCTATTCCCTCCCCACTCCAGGGGAAGGATACTGCAAAATCCCCATTCCTTCCCCATTCCAGGGGAAGGATACTGCAAAATCTCCATTTTCTCCCCACTCCAGGGCAAGGATACTGCAAAATCTCCATTCTCTCCCCACTCCAGGGGAAGGATACTGTAAAATCCCCATTCCCTCCCCACTCCTGCGGGAAGGATATGGTAAAATCTCCATTTCCAGTCCACTCCAGGGGAAGGATACTGCAAAACATCCATTCCCTCCCCACTCCAGGGCAAGGATACTGCAAAACATCCATTCCCTCCCCACTCCAAGGGAAGGATACTGTAAAATCCCAATTCCCTCCCTACCCACTAACCTGTTTTCCAGCTCCATTCTGTACAAAGCAAAAATCAGCTGGGACTCCAATCATCGGGAAGCAGCGAATAGATGGGGGTGGGGCCAGTCAGAGGTGGTATTTGCCAGTTGTCCGAACTATTCAACATTTCCTCTACCAGTTCGCCAGAACCGGCCAAAACCGGCTGAATACTACCTCCGGCCGAGGCACATGAAACACTGTTACATTCCCACCAAAGTGGTACCTATTCATCTACTTGCATGTACATGCATTAAAACTGCTAGGTTTGCTGGAACTTTCTAAAGTACAAACAGTCCTCAGTTTATGATCAATAATTTAGCAACTGTTCGAAGTTATGACAGCGTTGAAAAAGTGACTTACAACCAGTCCTTACATTTGGGACAGTTGCAGTATCCCTGCGAACATGCGATCAAGATCTAGGCATTTGGCAACGGGCTCACATTTATGACGGTTGCAGTGTCCAAGTGTCACATTCATGACCTTCTGACAAGCAAAGTCAAAATTGGAAGGCATGCAAGGGTTGTGACATAAGCACCCAGAGAATCTTGCAAAGACGCTTCTCACCGTGGTTAAGCAAGCTTCATCCTTTTTGTAAATACATGTGTGGCACAATTGTGCATACAAAAGCTGCAGGTTTAATTCAGAATGGTGTAATCCTATTTTTCTCATTTTATCCCTCCTCCCTCTTGTTTCCGTGTGGTCGCTAGGCAGCCAAAATTACTACGAGCCTAGGACATATTTCTTGAGAGGCAAAATTAAAATGCTTGGGGGGGGGACATGATAGAGGTATACAAAATTAAATATGTCAGGGAAAATGCAGACAAAAAATATTGTTCTTCCTTTCAGCCGATGTTAGAACTTTTTCATCCATGCAGCTTGAATGGTGAGAGATTTGGAAGATTTCATTTCTTTATACAACATTATATGCAAGGGAAACCTTGATATCCTGGAACTCGTAGGCAATGCACCATATTTCCATTGTGTTTTACATCATTTCTGTAATAATAAAATTTGACACCAATGGCATACATTGATCTAAATCTTTGTTATAACATTCTCTCTGATTTACTGGACACTTGTGAATAATGGACCCGGCTTCCCTTCATCTAGTTCAATAAAACAACCATGGGATTGTTTGGAAGCTATTTGACCGAATGATTCAATTAAGAACTGTAGTATGTGTATGGAGATTCTCAGTCATCCAGATCATGGTTGACCCAAAGGTGGATTTTTCAAAAGGCAACTGGACTTTCTTGGATTTTTTTTTTCCCCTTGAAAACGTTTTGCTTCTCATTCAAGAAGCTTCTTCAGTTCTGACTCAGTGATGGAGGATGGAAGGAGATATATTTCTTTCAGTCATGCGGTCCTTAGCCCTCTCTCTGAGAGTCATTGAGGCCACTTGAAGGTTATGGCACAGGTGGCCTCAACGCAGGGGTGAAATTCAGCAGGTTCTGACAGGTTCTGGAGAATCGGTAGCGGAAATTTTGAGTAGTTCGGAGAACCGATAAATCAGTGTTTCTCAACCTTGGCCACTTGAAGATGTGTGGACTTCAACTCCCAGAATTCCTTTTGCTGGCTTCAAGTTGCCAAGGTTGAAAAACACGGCCTTAATGTGTAAAACTTTGATATTGTACTTTATATCTTCAGGAACCCTTAACCATAGAGAGGTTGGGTGGCGTTCCAATAGCCACCATCTCCAGGTAGGCTGGGGAATTCTGGGAGTTGAAGTCCAAACATCTTCAAGTAGCCAAGGTTGAGAAACACTGCGATAAATACCACCTCCGGCTGGCCCCAGGAGGGAATAGGGATTTCGCAGTATCCTTCCCCTGCTACGCCCACCAAGCCACGAACCGGAAGTAAAACAATTTGAATTTCACCACTGCCTCAACAACTCTCAGAAAGAGTCCCACTGACCAGATCAGTGGTGGGTTTCACATTTTGTTACCACTGGTTTGTCCCGCCTGTGCGTGCCCTTCTACGCATGCGCTCACCCTTCCGTGCATATGCTTTGCTCATGCGTGCACCTTCTGCGCATGTGTCCGGCCTCAAAAACATGCCTAAATAGGACAGCTTGGAGTCTGGGCGGGAGGGGGAGGGCCCACCCACGATTTCCGCTAGCAGTTTGAGTGAACCAGTCCGAACTAGCTGAATACCACCTCTGGACCAGAAGGCGGCAAGAAATATAAATTCTTCCATCCTCCGCCGTTCAGTCAGAATTGAAGAACCTTCTTGGATAAGAAGTGAAGGATCTTCAAGGAAAAACAAAGTCCAGTTGCCTTTTTTTTTTTTAATTTTCGGAGTCCAGATGCCTTTTGAAGAAGTACCTTTGGGATAAGAACTATAGTGATTCTCTTAACAACCGTGACCAAAAAAAAGGGTCATCAGTCACGACTCACTTAGCAACTGCCCTGCTGAGGAAATTCTGATCCTCAGTTGAGGACGACTACCCTGCATTCGTCTGATCAGTTTATAAATTTCCCAAATCCATCCTGCTGATCACCGTAGCGCACAGAAACCCGGCCTAGATAGCATTGTTCGTCTAAAGTCAAAGGTGCCTCTTGCGCTTTTTAAGAGTGAGTGTTTGTGACACATCAAAAGCAGCAACATTTGTTCCCCCCACTCCCCAAGTAAATAAATCCCTGCATCTCAGATGTTCCCAGGTGCGACCTTCAATGGGACAGGAGAAATATGTGTTTTTGGCCGTGAGTCAAAAAGACGGCGGCAGATGAGTATTGGGCTGGATTGATCAAGGCTGTGGCTTGGCTTGTTATATCCCCTGAGGCTGCAACTGTAGAATGGATTATAGTATAGGCATTGGATTAGGGAGTCAGAATTTGAGGAGGACTCTAATCTCCACTCCCAAGGTTGTTGATACAGACCTAGGCGGAATAAGGGGGAGGGCTGAGGGAAGAGATGGGTCAAAGGAGAGCCCCGGAGTGGGGAAGGCGGCCGTCGCGTCCTCCGCTTGGGGACTCATTGTTTAGCAAGCCATCTTTTCAGGTGGTTTGTCACACTGCGTTA
This sequence comes from Thamnophis elegans, assembly GCF_009769535.1. NCBI lineage: Eukaryota > Metazoa > Chordata > Lepidosauria > Squamata > Natricidae > Thamnophis > Thamnophis elegans. The sequence goes on from NC_045541.1 coordinate 170,017,709, forward strand.
TTTCCACTACACCAACCCCAACTGCAACCCTCAGAGAGACAGATGCTATGAGCTGGGCGGAGGGAAGGGGAAACTTTAACCAAGTTTGACATAAGAACAGAAAACCGGATGGCAAAAGAACCAGGGAGGGTGGGTTGAGGGTTGCGTTGATTGTGCTCCTGCTCCTCGTAACAAAAAAGAAAAGAAAAGAAAAATCAGGAGGAGTCTGACAGGCCCATTTTACGACTGACCAATGTTACTCAAAGGCATCAGCTCATTTCATCGCCAGCATCCATCTTAGGCATGGGTGTCTATGCATCGGATCTATGGCATCACGCCAGTGGTGGGTTGCAGGGGGTACGTCCCAGTACGGGCGTACCGGAGCCTGCCCGGAACCGTCCCGTTCCGGTACGGTGCTCCGGAGGGCCCACCCGCCTGCCCGAGCTCCTTACCTGTCCTTTAAGCCTTTGGAGCTTCTGTACATGTGCCTGCGCGATGCTCCGTCAAGCAGCTGAAGAATTGCGGAGGCTTGCGGAGGTGTCTCAGGCAGGTACGATGCATGCACTCACTGTGTGCATGTGCGTGCATGCTGCCCGCATCCATGTGGGAAATGCCAGGCCCGTTCCAACCGTACCGGTTGGAACGGGATCCGGAACCCACCACTGCATCACGCCCTGCATTACTGTATACATCTGATGAAATGAGCTGCAGCTTAAGGAAGCTGACAGCTTTTAATAACATTAGTGAGGCTGAAAAGGAACTGCTAAATTTCTCCTGAATTCTCAATCGTGACCACTTTTAAGATGTGTGGACATCAATTCCCAGATCTTCCCAGCCAGCAAGCTGGGATTGCCATCATAGACTACCTATTTTTCTCAACCTTGGCTACTTTAAGATGTGTGGATTTCAACTCCCAGAATTTCCCAGTCAGCAAGGTTAAATCCGCCTATCTTAAAGTAGCCAAGGCTGAGAAACAGTGAGATTAATTCAGCTCTCCTCCACAATACTCCTTTACAGCTATGAGGGGCTCCCACAGAGAGGAAGCCAGTCAAGCCAGTGGTGAAATTCAATTTTTTTTTACTACCAGTTCTGTAGGCGGGACTTGGTGAGTGTGGTGTGGCTTGGTGGGCGTGGCAGGGGAAGGATACTGCAAAATCTCCATTCCCACCCCACTCTGGGGCCAGCCAGAGGTGGCATTTGCCGGTTCTCCAAACTACTCAAAATTTCCGCTACAGGTTCTCCAGAACCAGTCAGAACCTGCTGGATTTCACTCCTCAGTCAAGCTATTTTCCAAGACACCTGAAGGCCAGATAAGGAATAATGGATGGAAACTGACCAAGGAGAGATTCAATCTGGAAATAAGGAGAAATTTTCTGACAGTGAGAACAATCAACCCATTGGAATAGAAGTTGCCTTCAGAAGTTGTGGGAGCTTCATCACTGGAGGCCTTCAAGAAGAGACTGGACTGCCATCTGTCAGAAATGGTGTAGGGTTTCCTGCTTAGGCAGGGGTTGGACTAGATGACCTATAAGGTCCCTTCCAATTTTTTTATTCTGTTATCAATCCACTTCCAATAACAATGCTTCCAAATTTTTCCTTCATGACCCAAAACCACTTATCCAAAAGTCCTTATTTAAATATCCCTGTTGTGATTGAATATTGAGTTTATGTATCATTACCCAAAGGAAGAACACTTTTACCCTGTTTTGGACAATTTACCCAGATTTGGGGAGATTTCAATTGAAGATCTGTCCTCCAACTTCTTGAAATCTTTTTTCCCTTGCAAAAAAAAAAGCGGGGGGGTCCCTATATTGAAACCACATTCTCGGAGGGTTTCAAAGTTTCTTTTGAACTTTTCTGGATGATACAGTTATCCCTCAACTTACAACTGAACCCCAATTTCCATTGCTAAGCAAGACGGTTGCTAAGTCCCCATTTTATGACCTTTCCGGCAATAGTTATTAAGTGAATCACTGCAGTTGTTAAATGAATAATACGGCTGTTAAGTGAATCTGGCTTCCTGTCGAGTTTGCTTGTCAGGAGGTCGCAAAAAGGTGATCACATGACTCTGGGACATTGAAACGGTCATAAATATGAGTCAGTTGCCAAGCATCCGAATTTAGATCACATATCCGTGGGGATGCTGCAATGTTTCTAAATGTGGGGAAAGAGGCATAAGTCTCTTTTTTCAGTGCTGGTGTAACTTTTTTTTATTAAAAATTTTAAAAGCTTTTACAAATATTTACCTCCCCTCCCCCACCCGAACCCAGCTGAACCCACCTTCCACACACACCCCAACCTCCAGAGCAAATACAGGGTATAAATCTTTAACAATCATATTCTAAAGTAAACTAACAGACTTTAGCATCATCCTTCACTTGTACATTAACTCCCCTTTTGTTGAGCTAACTCTAAACAAATTATATCATTCCTTGCTTCTTCAATCATAAGCTATCTGAATGTTGAATGTTTGAATGTTTATTTCATTTATATGCCACCCTTTTCCCCCGAAGGGGGACTCAGGGCGGCTCACAACTCAAACCAGGGAAGCGGGGATACAGACAAATTAACAACAACACAAAAACAATACATGATTTAAAAACACACAACAATCATACCATTCGAGACGGGGGCAACAGTTCTTTAGCCCCAGGCCTGTCGGAACAGCCAGGTTTTAAGGGCTTTGTGGAAGGCCTGGAGGGTGGTGAGGGTGCGAATCTCCACGGGGAGTTCGTTCCAGAGGGTCGGAGCAGCCACAGAGAAGGCTCTCCTCCGAGTAGTCGCCAGTCGACACTGGTCGGCGGATGGAATTCAGAGGAGGCCTAATCTATGGGATCTAATCGGTCTGGTGGAGGTAATTGGCAGCAGGCGGTCTCTCAAGTACCCAGGTCCAATACCATGAAGGGCTTTATAAGTGATCTGGAGTTTCTTAGTCCCATATTTATTTTGAATATAGTCAATCCATCTTCTCCACCCCAGCTCATATTTCTCGTCTGAGTGATCCTTGAGATATGCTGATATTTTAGCCATCCCTGCTAAGTTTGTTACTTTTAATGTCCATTCTTGAATAGTAGGCAAATCTTCCTTCTTCCAGTATTGCACCACCAACAGTCTTGCTGCCGTTGTTAGGTTCAGAATCAAATTAGTCTCTATAACAGTACAATCAGTAGTTATACCTAACAAGAATAACTGAGGGGTATAAGTGCCGGTGTAACTTTGAACAGTCATTAAACGGATGGTCCTAAGTCGAGCGGCTACCTGTATCTTTGAGTTGACTTTATTGTTGCTAACACCAGGGGGTGCTCCTGTACCTGCTTTGTTTTCTGCTACACACCTTTCCCTTCTCTTAGGACCTTTGTGGCAGCCACACCTCCCAAACTGAGAACTTCCCTGTGGGAAATGACATCCTGGTACTTTCCTCTGGACTTCAGTGGCAGCACGAGAAGCCAAAAGACAGGAGGCTACTGGGAAGAAGTGGGTTACGAGAAGAGACCGGACAAGCGGATGGGCACCAGCTCTTAGCTCAGGAAGTTTCAGATTAAATCCACAAAATTTAGAGAAAAGTAACGTCCTATACTTAGGTAAGCAAAAGTACACATATAAACTGGGTGAAACCAGGCTTAATAGCAGTAACTATGAAAGGGATCTTGTCTTAGTGGACAACCAGCCAAATACGAGCCAGCAGTGTGCAGTGGCAGCCGAAAAAGCCAACGCAATCCTAAATTGCATTAACAGAGGGATACAATCAAGATCAAGGGAGGTACTAATACTACTCTATACAGCCCTAGTAAGGCCACACCTAGAGTACTGCATCCAGTTTTGGTCCCCACACTATAAAAAGATGTTGAGACTCTAAAAAAAGTGCAGAGAAGAGCAAGCAGGATAGTTAGGGGACTGGAGACTAACACGTATGAAGAACGGTTGAAGGAACTGGGCATGGCTAGTCTAGTGAAGAGAAGGACCAGGGGAGACATGATAGCAGTCTTCCAATATTTGAAGGGCTGCCACAGAAAGGAAGGGGTCAAGCTATTTTCCAAGGCACCCAAAATCCAGACAAGGAATAATGGATGAAAGCTGAACAAGGAGAGATTCAACCTAGAAATAAGGAGGAACTTTCTGACAGTGAGAACAATCAACCCATGGAACAGAAGTTGCCTTCGGAAGTTGTGGGAGCTTCATCACTTGAGACTTTCAAAAAAAGATTGGACTGCCATTTGTCAGAAATGGTGTAGGGTCTTCTGCTAGAGCAGGAAGCTGGAATAGATGACCTATAAGGTCCCTTCCAACTCTGTTAATCTGTATTCAACACTTGTTTTCTCCTTTTGAAGGATATCATTAAAACTCTCTTTCATCCACTGGTAGAAAAAAAAAGTGTAGAGAAGTTTTTTTCTCCAGGGTCCTGCTTTTAATAACCCCATTGGCCCCCAACAATGGATACACTTAGATCAGTGATGGTGAACCTATGACGCGCCTATCAAAGGTGAAATGCCACCATGTTTTGGGTTACACACCAGCATTCACCAACAACTGCAGGTAGTTCTCGACTTACGACTACAACTGAAGCCAAAATTTCCATTGCTAAAGAAGATAGTTGTTAAATGAGTTCTGCCTCATTTTACAACCTTTCTTGCCATACTTGTTAAGCCAATAGCAATAGCACATAGATACCGCTTCACAGTGCTTCACAGCCCTCTCTAAGCAGTTTACAGAGTCAGCCTATTCCCCCCACAATCTGGGTCCTCATTTTACCAACCTCGGAAGGATGGAAGGTTGAGTCAACTTTGAGCTTGGTGAGGATTGAACTCCTGGCAGTGGGAAGAGTCAGCCTGCAATACTGCATTCTAACCACTGCGCCACCACGACCCTGTACTTGTTACGTTAGTAACATGGTTACTAACACAGTTAATGAATATGGCTTCCCCATTGGCTTTGCTTATCAGAAGGCCGCAAAAGGTGACCATGTGACACTGCAACTGTCATCAATATGAGCCAGTTGCCAAGCATCCAAATTTTCATCACATGACCACAGGAATGTTGCAAGTGTGAAAAATGAGAGCAATTAGAGCCGAGGTGGCGCAGTGGTTAAATGCAGCACTGCAGGCTACTTCAGCTGACTGCAGTTCTGCAGTTCGGCTGTTCAAATCTCACCGGCTCAGGGTTGACTCAGCCTTCCATCCTTCCGAGGTGGGTAAAATGAGGACCCGGATTATTGTTGGGGGCAATATGCTGACTCTGTAAACCGCTTAGAGCGGGCTGAAAGCCCTATGAAGCGGTATATAAGTCTAACTGCTATTGCTATTGCTAATTAACCAATAGAATAAGCGGTGGCTACTCCATCACTGAAGGCTTCCAAAAAGAGAACTGGACAACCATTTGTCTGAAATGATATAGGATCTCTTGCTCAAGCAGGGGGTTGGACTAGAAGACCTTTGAGGTCCCTTTCATATTTTTCTATGTTCTATGGCCGTGATGACAAACCTGTGGCACGCGGAGCCATTTCTGAGGGCACGCGAGGCTTTGCCCTGTCAGCTCCAGCGTGCATGCGCATACCAGCCAGCTGATTTTTGGCCTTGATTTTTGGCTGTTTTTCACCTAAAGCCTCCAAAGGGCAAAAAACCGTCCAACGCACAAATCAGAAGTTCGGGAACGGACTTCCAGTTTGCGCGTTGGGCTGTTTTTCACACTCTGGAAGCCTCCAGAAGCCTCCGGAGGGATAAAAACGGCCCAATGGGCAACCCGGAAGTCTGTTCCCGAACTTCTGGGTTGCGTGTTGGGCCATTTTTCGCCCTCCCCAGGTCACGCGTGCATGCATAGGGGGCATGGCATGGGGGGCATTAAATTATGGGGTGGGCATGTGAGCATGCGCTATAGCGCACGTGCTTTTGGCACCTAAGGCAAAAAAGGTTCGCCATCACTGTTCTATGGTGATGTCATTTTTTTTCAGTGCCGTTCTAACTTCAAATGGTTATTAACCAAATGGTTGTAAGTCAAGGACTATCTCTTTTCTCAAAAGCACAACCTATTGTGTGATTTTCAGAGGCTGCATGCGAATGGGATCTGTTCTCCCACAGCCTCCAGACTATGGGAAATTGAGTGTGTTTTACTTGTATTTCATCTTTGTAATTATTTGATGTTTCTTTGTATAATAACTAGCATCACACATGACAACATAGGAGGAACAGTTGCAGGAACTGAATATGTCTAGTTTAATGAAAAGAAGGACTAGGGGAGACATGATAGCAGTGTTCCAATATCTCAGGGGTTGCCACAAAGAAGAGGGAGTCAAGCTATTCTCCAAGGCACCTGAGAGTAGAACAAGAAGCAATGGGTGGAAACTAATCAAGGTGAGAAACAACTTAGAACTGAGGAGAAATTTCCTGACAGTTAGAACAATTAATCAGTGGAACAGCTTGCCTCCAGAAGTTGTGAATGCCCTAACACTGGAAGTCTTTAAGAAGATGTTGGATAGTCATTTGTCTGAAACGGTATAGGGTTTCCTGCCTAGGCAGGGGTTTGGACTAGAAGACCTCCAATGTCCCTTTCAACTCTGCTATTGTATTGATTGTATTGTATGATTAGTCTGTTTTTTTTTCAAGTAAATAAATATGTAAAGAATTGTTCTTTTGTTTAGGGGAAAGTGACATGCCAACAAAATCAAGGTAGGCATTTTTAGAATTTTTGACACAAGGAGCCCAAAAGATTCACAATCAGTGAACTAGAAAGTTAATTAAGCAGTGATGTCCATCAGGAGGGGAGAGGAGAGGGGCTACAATTGTATTATCAAACTCCATCTCATTTCTTACATCTGTGGCAAGGACAACACACTTTAAACCTGTGAATCTGACATCTTAACTTTTAGACTCCTGCCCCTGCGGATGCTCCTGGAATTAACCCATCTTCCATATTTTCAAAATGCATTGAACCATAAAAAGAACATATTCTGGACGCCATTGTTTCTCAACCTTGGCAACTTTAAGGTGTGTGGACTTCAACTGCCAGAATTCCCCAGCTGGCACATTTCTAGATCAGGTAGAACAAGAAGTTCTAGGGGTAAGGATTGGAGAGTAGAAGTGTTTGCAAGAATTAGCAGAAAGTACTCTGGAGGTTTGATGTAGTAGTTGAGGTGCTTTCCTTCTCCCACCTTAGGCATGAAAGCCAGCTGGGTGATTTTGGGTCAATCACCAGGAGACTGTGAGTTCTAGTCCCACCTTAGGCATGAAAGCCAGCTGGGTGACTTTGGGCCAATCACCAGGAGACGGTGAATTCTAGTCTCATCTTAGACGTGAAAGCCAGCTGGGTGACTTTGGGCCAATCATCAGGAGACTGTGAGTTCTAGTCCCACATTAGGTGTGAAAGCTGGCTGGATAATTTTGGGTCAGTCACTCTCTTTCTCCCTCGGCTGAGCCACCTCACAAGGTTATTGTTGTGGGGAAAATAGGAGATGAAGGGAGTATTAGATATATTCACTACCTTGAGTCACTTATAAAGTAGTAAAGGATAAAAATTCAAATAAATCTATAAAATAAATAAATAACTGACCAATCATATCAGGCAACAAAGACAAAAAACCCAATAACATTTAGCGAATAAAGAGACTTGAGGGCCATAATATTGAAGAGGTAAAGACCAAGGAACTTCAGGACAAATTTTTCTAATGCCCCCAAACCAGCCATTGTGCATATATCCATCCACCCATTCCACCTTTTTGTGATTGGGATGGTTCAAAATGGGGGCGGGGGGGGGAGCTCATGTATGGAGAAGGAAGGGAAGGAAAATGGAGGACCTCAAGACAAGCACCGAGCAAAACAGAGCGCCCTTCTTCATTGTCTACCTCTTCTTTCTTTCTTTCATCTCCCCCTCCGCCTTGGAAAAACACTGCAGCAAAAAAAAAAAATATTAGCAGCACTGCAATCATTAATATGCAAAAATGCAAATGAGGAGGTAATTAAGCCACAGTCCTCAGGAGGATATTTCCATCATAATGAATTCTATTGTCAGAGAAAAGCAGCCAGGCGCATTGATGGTAGCTTAAAGGAATATCAACGACCAAGATCAATCAAAACAGGATGCCCCTCCATCCCCATTTTTGGAAGTGGGCTAAAAGCTGGGATGAGGGGGATGAGAGAGTCTGGAGGGGCACTACCGCTTCCTTCCCTACTGCAAGGACGGTTTGCTCCCTGGGATGGGGAGGAGGTGGAGGCAAAAGAGTTTGGGGGTGCTCCTAAAGCAGAAGGAGGAAAACAAAAGCTGTTTGCACACCCTCCCTGCAGCTAGGCGCCATGTCTGTGCCAGCTCATATACAAGAAAATTCATATATGGGGAACATCTTCCTCCTGGCATACACAGAGCACCAGCATGCCAAGGAGGTGCCTGTTTTTAGGGCGTAGCAACATATGAGAAAATGTGGAATCTTTCGGCTAACACGCTCAGGATGAGCATCGTAGGATGCTTGGTTACCCCTGGTGTCCTTCCAGCTTTTCCCTCATGGAAGCCAGGGCCGAATCTACAGAAAGAGGTCACGGGTTCAAACAAAACAGTGTAAATCAAAGGCACGCCTTCATATTTCTTGGAGATCTTTGATGTAGGTTGAAGGGAACACCTAGAAAAACGAGAGGCCACGCTCCCTTCTTGAGAGGTCATCTTTGGATTCCACTGTGTTGGACAACGTCTGTCCGAACGTCAACCTTTCCTTTTTTAAGGGAAGATGGTCGAGAAGGTGGTTGTTGGTACAAAGCTGCAAAAGTCTGGGATTAGTGTTGGGATTCAAAAAAAATTATTACCGGTTCCGTGGGTGTGGCTTGGTGGCATAGCTTGGCAGGCGTGACAGGGAAAGGATACTGCAAAATCCCCATTCCCTCCCGATCAGCTGGGACTCGGGAGGCAGAGAATAGATGGGGGCAGGGCCAGCCAGAGGTGGTATTTACCAGTTCTCGGAACTATTCAAAATTTACATTACCAGTTCTCCAGAACTGGTCAGAACCTCCTGAATACCACCTCTGTCTTGGATCAAATATATTATCTGGACCAGGGTGGGCAACTATGGCCTATATGATCTGTGGACTTCAACTCCCAGAAGTCATCTCTTTGGACAGCCATTTGTCTCCCTATATATATATATATATATATATGTGTGTGTGTGTGTGTGTGTGTGTGTGTGTGTGTGTGTGTGTGTGTGCGCGTATATATATATATATATATATATATATATATATATATATATATATATATATATATATATATATATATAATTTTTATTATTTACATATAAGTATATTGAATACACAGTGTGATTGTCCTGGCATTTCACTTGCCATAAAAACCAAAGTGAAAACAAATAACACATATGCTACTTAAACAGGACTAGCATTGCACAATTATTTTTGACCATGCTATTCCTTCTAATAACATGATGCATATATAGATTCCAGGTCCCCCTACCCTATTTTTTTCGTATTCTGACTTCCAGCTCGTGCTTCTAACCATTGATAGAATCTGTTCCATGTGTCATAATATTCTGTCTCTCCTTTGTCTTTTATTTTTAACGTTAGTCTATCCATTTCTGCACAGACTAGTATCTTCCTTATTAACTCCTCCTCTGAAGGGGTGTTTTCACTCTTCCATTGCTGCGCGTACATCATTCTTGCTGCGATCAGGATGTGTAGTATTAGGTATATTCAGGGATGTGTTGCGGCCAGCGTTACTGCCAATTCACTTTGCTCATATGTGCGTGTGCCACAGGTTACTTGCGCATGCGCAGTTGCCTCTAAATTCTTCTGTGCATGCACAGAACATTATAAAATGACTAAAAAACATGCCAGCAATCGCATGGGTGGCTGGGGAACCGGTTCAGGAGCATGGCCAGCCTGCTGTCCCTTCTGGTTTGGTGACCCAGTCTCAGTTTCCACTACCAGTTCACTTGAACCAGTGGAACCGGTAGCAACCCCCCTTTGGGTATATTGTTCCTTTATCTTAGCCATCTGTGATAATGCCTAATAGAAATAAATATGGCTTGAACTCTATACGTTGTCTAACCATTTTTTCTAACCACATATGAATTTGTAACCAAAATATTCTTGCTTTTTTACAGGTCCACCACATGTGGTAGTAAGTGCCTGGTGTTTATTGACAACCATTTGTCTCCTGCTTGAGCAAAGGACTAGACCAGAAGACCTCCTAAGTCCCTTCTAACACTGTTATTCTGTAAGTAACACATTTTAAACATTGGGAGATGCTGAGGTGTTTCTTCTCTTTTTTTAAAAAAAAAAACTTTTATAAGCCGCAATGCACTTAAAACAGTCCTAAATTCTTTCAAGTATAAAGATTTCCTCTCTGACAGTTCCAGGGTTGGTTCTGTGATCATGCAATAGTGTGCCCTTTTTGGCAATTGCTTTTCTTAAAAAAAGATAAAATAGGCTGTTCATGACAAATTTCAGGTTCTAAAAGATCCCTCCTTCATTCTTCCAAGTTAGGAAAGATTGGTGGATTAGAAATTTCCCCTCAAAAAGCCAGTTGTAACAGGACTGATCTGCCCCATATTGGAAGTGGCATGCTTAGTATTTTACCCTCACTTTACCATTAAGTATGGAGGGGGAAGAATCAGGGTTGAGGGGGAATAAGGCATAATATGATTAATTTTCGCTTCATTTCAAGCTTCCTCTCACATCTTTTTAAAAGGAGTCTTCTGCTGATATTTTGTCAATATGCTCTTTTCTCTTTTTTTCTCATTAATTAATTGATTGCCTGGGGAAAGAAGTAGAGAATGAATCAGCTGAATGACTTCTAAAGATGGTGGATTTTACCTAGTAATCCAGCCAATGGTTAGAATTCATAAAGATACAGAAAATAAAGTTTCACAGACTAAAGCACTGTTTTTCAACCTTGGTAACTTGAAGAGGTTTCCAGAATTCCCTAGCCAACTTGGAGATGGTGGATATTGGAATTCCATCCAACCTCTCTATGGTTAGAGTTCAGTGGAGGGTTTCAAAAATTGTTCGAACCTACTCTGTGGGTGTGGCCTCCTTTGTGGGAGTGGCTTGCCACCCATGTGATCGGATGGGAGTGGCTTGCCCCCATGTGACTGGATATGAAGATGCCGACGACACTTGTCAGAACCACCTTAAATTACCTCTCACACAGCACTGGCATGCATAAGAATATGATGTAAACTTGTTTTTTAAAAGGCATCTTTGGTTTGCGTTAAAACAACTTCAACACACACAATGTTCTGATTGCACCACAAACGCAGTAGTCATCCTTACCTTTCAGAGGCATTGAGTTTTATAAATATGAGCATGATAGTGTGGAATAATCATATCCAAGGACCAGTGGTGGGTTTCAAAAAATTTTGGAACCTCTTCTGTAGGTATGGCCTGCTTTCCGGGTCCATTGGTGGAACCTCTTCTAACTGGTTCGGTAGATTTGATGAACCGGTTCTCCCGAATAGGTGCGAACTGGTAGGAACCCACCTCTGTTAGAGTTCCTGAAGATACCAAAGCAAAGTTTTACACACTAAGGCTGTGTTTTTCAATCTTGGCCACTTGAAGATGTGTGGACTTCAACTCCCAGAATTCCCCAGCCTACCTGGAGATGGTGGCTATTGGAACGCCACCCAACCTCTCTATGGTTAAGGGTTCCTGAAGATATAAATTACAATATCAAAGTTTTACACATTAAGGCCGTGTTTTTCAACCTTGGCAACTTGAAGCCAGCAAAAGGAATTCTGGGAGTTGAAGTCCACACATCTTCAAGCTGCCAAGGTTGAAAAACACTGCTGTGAAAGGGGGATGGGGGGTGGGATGAGTTCATCATTCCCAGGGCAGGCAATTTCGGGAAGTTATGAATTCATTTTAAACCACTTTGGGGGATGTTTCATGGCTTTGACAGCCCTCAAATATTTTAGCAGCTGTGTCAATAGGGACAGAGGGAGAGTAACATATATGATGTGTGGAGAAAGGAAGTGACAGGTGTGTGGCAACAGGCCATATGTGTATGTCTGTGTGTGTTGAGATTAGTAAGTAGATGTTTCTTTATGATGCCCCATCTCCATTTCTTCTTGGACTTCTGCCATAGCCAGTATACAGCCTCTGACTATACTATTGCTATTTTTCAAGGATTTCTCTTGCTGTCTATATGAGATGCTTAACTTGCCCACCCATCCTCATCATAGTTAAATATCTAACTATGATGGAGGCATCATCAGAACGTAAATGACATCTCCTAGTGGTTTCAAATGAGAAAGTTCCTGTTTGCATGCACTTCTTTTTCCATTCTCCTATCCCTTAATCTTAAATTCTAGACTCTTCCCAAGTCCTCCATACATGCTCAGTCATTTAAATCAGGGTTTCTCAGCCTCAGCAACTTTAAGATGGTTGGACTTCAACTCCCAGAATTCCCTAGTCAGCTGGCTGGGGAATTCTGGGAGTTGAAGTCCACCCATCTTAAAGTTGCTGAGGCTGAGAAACCCTGATTTAAATATTTTACCCTCCCTCCATGCTGGCCCTTGTACCCAAAACTTCTACCAATAGCTTACAGCACAGGTAGTCCTTGAGTTATGACCACAATTGCGACCAGAATTTCCACTGCCAAATTAGGAAGTTGACAAGTGAGACATCTGATTTTGCGACTCTTTATGCCATGGTTGCGAGGAATTGCAGTTGCACGCTGTCATTAAATGAATCTGGCTTACTACTTTGCTTGTTGGAAACCAGCTGGGAAGATCACAAAGGATCATCATGTGAATCTTGGATGCTGCAACCATTGGAAATACATTCCAATTGCCCAGGGCTTGAATTGTGATCATGTGACAGTGGGGATATTATGATGTAAGTGCGAGGATTAGTGGTACATCACTTTCTGCAGTGCCGTTGTAACTTCAAATGGTCTCTAAACAAACGTTTGTAAGGCAAGGACTACCTATATCCCATTTTTCTAAAAGTCTTTCCCTCTCACCCTTATTGTGACACATCCTGCACAAATATTCATTCTATGACTCTTTCCTTCCTTCTGTTGTTTGCTCTTATGGTGGACCCAGTGGTGGGTTCCTACTGGTTCGGACTGGTTTGGCCGAACTGGTAGTGGTTTGGCAGCCTGGGGCGCTGGAACCGGCAGCAACCCAGTCATGCCATGCCCCCCAAACCGGTTCTCTGGGTGGCGCCATAGACACCGCCATCTTGTTTTTTTGCTTCTGTGCATACACAGGGCCATTTTATTGCACTGCGCATGCGCACGCAGCATGCATCAAACACGTGTGGCATGCTCACGAGCGAACCGGCAGTAGTTCCTGGGTGGAACTCATCCTACAAGACCCATACTCTACCTTTCCCTTGTAGCAAGTTAGCACCTACCCCTCTCCTTGAAAAATAAAATATTTTAGGAAATATTAAAAGGGCAGAATATTTTCCTAAAAGGGGAGGCAGAAACTCACCCCGTCCCCTTTGTCAATGGGCCATTAAGGCCTGGACTAGTCTATTTCTACATAAGAAAGATCTACCTTCTTCAGGCAGAGCCATAGTAGGTATTGCCCAAAGCCCTTTCATTACATCATCACCCAGCAAGAGTCAACCAAGCTTGGGACTCAGGACAGCTTACAGCAGTGTTCCTCAACCTTGGCAACTTGAAGATGTCTGGACTTCAACTCCCAGAATGCTGGCTGGGGAATTCTTGCCTCTGCATGCCCCATGGGAGTCTGACAACCAATCAGAATACAAGCTCAAATTCAAAAGCAATAGCAATAGCAATAGCAGTAGACTTATATACCGCTTCATAGGGCTTTCAGTCCTCTCTAAGCGGTTTACAGAGAGTCAGCATATTGCCCCCAACAATCTGGGTCCTCATTTTACCCACCTCGGAAGGATGGAAGGCTGAGTCAACCCTGAGCCGGTGAGATTTGAACCGCTGAACTGCTGATCTAGCAGTAGCCTGCAGTGCTGCATTTAACCACTGCGCCACCTTGGCTCGAGAGAGGGCATAAAACTCTGGCACTTTCAGCATCTCCTCCCTTTTTTTCTTCACCCAAGATCTTCAAGGCATGTGATCCTGTCCACCATTAAAACCATCTTTCCAAGCAGCCACTATGTTTCCAGTGTCTTTCTCCCCACTTGGAACTGAACCCAGATGGACATTTCTTCCAACACTTTCTTTCCCACAACCTTTCTTCAAATCCTTCTTTCACACTTGCAACTTCTTATCATTGCATACAAAAAAAAATTGCACCTTCTGATTCCCGAAACAATCCCATCAAAACAAAGATCTTCCAACAGGTAACTCAGAATCTGTACGCACCAATGGCTCCATTTAGGAAAGAGAGAAAGGGAAGGGAAGGAGGAAAGTTGCAAAGGAAAAGAGAGAGGGCAGGTGAATTTAAAAAAAAGTGACATAATTTTTACTTAAGGGGATATTAAATATGTTCTTTTTAGGGCTCTTGATGGCTGCTACCATGTCTCCCTGAAAATAAGACAGGGTCTTACTTTCTTTTGACCCCCGAAATAAGCACTTGGCCTTACTTTTGGGGAGGTCTTATTATTTTTGAAGTGTAGGAGGTGGTGAACATGGTCACCTCATGGCTGCTTCTCTGTTGCAATATTTTTGGGGGAGGGCTTATTTTAGAGCATGCGCTCAAAAGCCCGACTGAGCTTATTATCCTGGGAGGTCTTATTTTCAGAGATAGAGGGTAGCAAAGAAAATATGAGTATAGAACAGTGTTTTTCAACCTCAGCAGCTTGAAGATGTGTGAACTTCCACTCCCAGAATTCTGGGAGTGGAAGTCCACATATCTTCAAACAGCCGAGGTTGAGAAACACTGGATAGAAATAAGATGGTCAGCCAGATTGTGTCCTCCTGAAAGAAGCAAGAATATTGATAACAAAATTTAAGCTGGCAAGGAAAGGAGTTAAATTGGAGTGAAAATGTGCGGACTTCAGAATTGGCAAAAAGAAGGGCATCTAGCCATTAAACACGCTGCGAGCTCCATTCTATTGCCCAGACTCTACCCCGCAAGGGATTATGGGGTGATGATGATGATGATGTGTGAACTTCAGAATGCTCAGCCAAAGCTATTGAGTGGGGAATGTTTGGAATCATAGAGCAAGCTCTATTCTACAGGTAGTCTTCAATTTACAACTGTTCATTTAGGTATGAAGTTACGGCACTGAAAAAACATGACTGTGGCAGGATCCCAAATGGTCACATGATCCAAATTTGGACAACTTGGCAACTGGCTCATATTTACGATGGTTGCAATGTCCCACGGTCATGTGATCACCTCTAATGACCTTCTGACAAGCAATAGGAAAGCCAGATTCCCTTTACCAGCACGTGACTAATTTAACAACTGCGGCGATTCACTTAACAACTGTGGCAGGAAAGCTTGTAAAATAAAACTTGCCATCTCGCTTAGCAACATAAATAAGTTGAGGATTAGCTGTGTTTAGGGAGACCTGGGCAAGGCAACAGAAAGGGGCTTCTACACCCCCCCCCCAGATAAATAGGACCAAACCCATTTAAGTTCCAAGGTAGGGAGATAATCCTCACTTAACGATTCATTTAGCGATCGTTCAAAGTTACAATGAATGGCTTATGACCGTCCTCGCACTTATAGCAATAGCAGTAGACTTATATACCGCTTCATAGAGCTTTCAGCCCTCTCTAAGCGGTTTACAGAGAGTCAGCATATTGCCCCCAACAATCCGGGTCCTCATTTTACCCACCTCGGAAGGATGGAAGGCTGAGTCAACCCTGAGCCGGTGAGATTTGAACCGCTGAACTGCTGATCTAGCAGTAGCCTGCAGTGCTGCATTTAACCACTGCGCCACCTCGGCTCTTATAATATAATCGCATTATATTATATAATTATATAATATATATAGTTATAATCAATGCAGTGTCCTCATGAGCACATGATCACGATTCAGGCCCTTGAGAAGCGTCGCATATTTATGATCTCACATCATCCAATGGTCACGTGATCACCATTTGCAACCTTCCTACCCAGCTTCTAACAAGTTAATAAGGAAGCTGGCAGCAGATCATTTAGTCACGATCCAGGGATGTTTTGCATAAGAAGCACAGGTGATTCACTTACGCATTGCAATGGGACTGCTGCCTCTACTATAAACAAGGCAGACATGGGCTGTTTTGCTTAATGACCGCTTTGCTTAGTGATAGAGTTTCCAGTCCCAATTAAAGTTGTTTAGAATAGAATAGATTAAATTAGAATAGAATAGAATAGAATAGAATAGAATAGAATAGAGGAACAGAATAAAATAGAACAGAATAGAACATAGAATAGAACATAGGAATAGAATAGGAATAGGAATAGGGTAGGGTAGCATAGAATAGAATTGAATAGAATTGAATAGAGAACAGTTAAGTTCAGTTCAGTTCAGTTTATTGTATTTATATGCTGCTCTTTTCCCCCGAAGGGGACTCAGGGCGGCTCACAACTCGAACCGGGGAAGGGGGATACAGACAAAAAATTTAAAAAACAACAAAACAGAACAGAACAGAACAGAACAGAATATAATTCTTTATTGGCCAAGTGTGATTGGACACACGAGGAATTTGTCTTTGGTGCATAGACTCTCAGTGTACATAAAGAAAAATAAAATAGAATACATTCATCAAGAATCATAAGATACAACACTTAATGATAGTCATAGGTTACTAATAAACAATCAAATCGTACTAGGAAACAAAAAACTGTAAAGATACAAGCAACATGGTTATAGTCATAAGTGGGAAGAGATAGGTACTAGGAAGGATGAGAAGAATAATAGTAATGCAGTCTTAGTAAACAATTTGACAGTGTTGAATTAGTTGTTTAGCAGAGTGATGGCATTCGGGGAAAAACTATCCTTGTGTCGTGTTGTTCTGGTGTGCAGTGCCCTATAGCATCGCTTTGAGAGTAGAAGTTGAAACAATTTAAGCAAGGACTATCTGTATTTTCTTAAAAGTCAGGAATGTGATGGATGCCAAGACAACCTTCCTGGGGTCCCTGGGTGCCATATTGGGGATCCTAACAGCCCTCCACTTTGGTTGGAAAGAACCTGATATTGCAGAAATAGATTGTCATATATACAGGCATCATCCTTTGTCGGTGTATTTGACAAGGCCGCGGTCTTAGAACTGAACTGATCCAATACACAATTGACTCTGGCATTTATATGTGTGCTTCCATGCACACGAAGATCTCTTCGTGTTGTACAGAGAAGTGAGGAAGCAGATTGAAGAAAAAAAAATTAAGGAGGATGTCCTATTGCAGTACACCACTACATTGGCCGGGGGTTTTCTTCTTTTGAAAGGCCACAGGACTAGCAACTTAAGACTGCTCCCGGATTTAAGCCGCACGCCGCTTCCTGGATTTTGGCCTCAGTTTAACGTCTCCCTTCTTTCCATCTCTGCCGAAAAGCAAAGCCTGACTCAAAATGAACGGGCTTGGCTTGATGCCATCTTGCAGCTGGTGTCTCGCATCTTAAGCCTGTCGTTTTTCAAATGTCAGCCAGCGAGAGAACCCAGGCGGAGGTTTGCGAGGGTGCCTCAGCCCTAGGATGGGGCGGAGAGGAGGGTGGGGGAGATGAAAAATCACACTTGAGGGAGGAAGAGGAGGGGGGCAGAGGAGGGAAATGGTGTGGTGAGGAAGGGGAGGGGGAGACTCCATGAGGCTGCAGCTGTTACCAGCAGAGGTGGCAAGGGGGGGGGGACGATGAAACGGTGGGGGTTGAGGGAAGTGCAGTGAGCAGCGAGGGCTCAGAGACCCCCCTCCATCTTCTTAGCACTTTTGTGGTCATTAAGCAAGGGTAGAACTGGAGATGGAAGAGCTAAACAGTTGCTTCTACGGTTCTTGTCCCCCTCACGCCCCTCCTCCGTAGTTCTGCAACCATGCTTGATCTCAGCCAGCACGTGTTCCAGCTGTCCCAATACAAGTGGGGCGGCCCCTTCTTTTGTGGAAATCGTCCCTGTTCAAACTCTGCCCTTATTTTCTTGAGGGCAATGCCTCTGAAAGCAACCACCACAACAAAAAGGCTCCGATGCATGCGAGGCGGCCTAACATTTGCATCTGCTCCTGCAAATCTCTAGCAGCTCAAAGGTGTGTTGGGTGCCAATCGGCCTCTTGTCTCTTGATGGAGCTGCGAAAAGAGTGCGGGCAAAAGTTTGGGGGGGGGGGGTTGCATTTCAAGGACAGGCTGCCCTCCAGAAGAATCAGGAGGGGCAAGAAAGCAGAAGAGGTTTAGATAAAGATTGTGGGTGTCCGGAAGGTTAGAAATGGGAGACGCTGTTCAGGGTTTCGAGTGCGAGTTTCAGGTCTAAGACGTAGCAAGAGAAAATGGAAAGTGGTCTAGGCCTGAGTTATAATTTTCCCTCAAGCAGAATAAAATGTAATACATATGCCAATTGCCAACAGAGGCAATTGAACTGATTCTGAGAGGATTGTGCTATTGGACAACCATTTAAATATCAGCCAGCAGTGTGCAGCAGCTGCCCAAAACAGCCAACACAGTTCTAGGCTGCATAAACAGAGGGATGGAATCAAGATCATGTGAAGGGTTAATACAACTTTACAATGCCTTGGTAAGGCCACACTTGGAATACTGCATCCAGTTTCGGTTGCCACGATGTAGAAAAGATGTTGAGACTCTAGAAAGAGTGCAGAGAAGAGCAACAAAGATGATTAGGGGACTGGAGACTAAAACACATGAAGAACGGTTGCAGGAACTGGGTATGTCTAGTTTAATGAAAAGAAGGACTAGGGGAGACAATGATAGCAGTGTTCCAATATCTCAGGGGTTGCCACAAAGAAGAGGGGGACAACCTATTCTCCAAGGCACCTGAGGGCAGGACAGGAAGCAATGGGTGGAAACGAATCAAGGAGAGAAGCAGCTTAGAACTAAGGAGAAATTTCCTGACAATTAGAACAATTCATCAGTGGAAGAACTTTCCTCCAGAAGTTGTGAATGCTGGAAGTTTTCAAGAAGATATTGGATAACCATTTGTCTGAAGTGGGGTGAGGTTTCTTGCCTAAGCAGGGGGTTGGACTAGAAGACCTCCAAGGTGCCTTCCAACTCTGTTATTCTATGCAATCTGGGTCTCAAGACTGGTGAAAGAGAATTTCCCTGAGAATGGGCTCCAGCATGGGTCTGAAAGCTCCAGGTTTAGAGGTTTAGAAGACTAAACCTCTGGTCCCGGTGACCAACCCAGATTGGATCCTGCAACATTATCCTGAGGAGACATGTATAGTTGCCTTCATCGAAGTGAACTGAAGCTGAGTCCATTAAGATGATCTACCAATTTTCTGTTTGAATTTGATAGATCCTGGGATACTTTACTTTTTAATGGGAATTTGAATACTAAATAGTCTTTTAGGAAAACATTCTGCTCTGTCTCCTTATACTTCCCTTGCTTCAGAAGCTGATGTTAAACAACAGGTGCCGAAACTCCAGCAGTGTCCCAGATCTCTAAGTCTGCCCCTATTTTTGTCCATGAAAATATTAAATGATATTTATACAATAAGTAAAGGAATGAAAGAGGAGGAAACTAGGCCTAAACAATAGCCAGTAAAATCAGCAGAATCCATCACTAGCGGTAGCTGAAAATTTAAAGAGAGAATTTCTCTCCTTCCCTTCCTTGTATAACTCCTCCTACTATTGCCCAAACTCCTCCTTTTCTGCTGGAATTATGTAAATTAGTTTGGAGATAGCCTGGAAGGAGGTTTGGAAAATGTGACTGTAGCCCAGAAAGAAGGCATGGGGTGAGGAAGAAACTCAAGGTTGTCTCATCTTGACTCTCTTTCGTATAAAAGGGAAGGAGGGAGAGATAGAGAGAGAAAGCAAGAACTTTCTCAGGCTTTCAAAATATTGAATATATATTCTGTATGGGTAAACCAGGGGTGGGCTGCTACGGCTTCACCCAGGTTTGGGAGAACCTG
This sequence comes from Thamnophis elegans, assembly GCF_009769535.1. NCBI lineage: Eukaryota > Metazoa > Chordata > Lepidosauria > Squamata > Natricidae > Thamnophis > Thamnophis elegans. The sequence continues at coordinate 170,037,606 of NC_045541.1, forward strand.
TAGCTAACGTTATGGTCGGTTCAGAGAACCTCCAAATCCCAACCTTGAGTGGCCCCTCCCATGCCACCACGCCCCTCCCACTCCACCCCTCCCCTCCCAGGAGTCTCCACGCAACCCCTTTTGGATGCAAGATGTAAGTGCAGGCCTGCGTGGAAGCTTGGGGGGGGGGGGGGGCCTTCCAGAAGTTCCGGAAGGCTGGAAACGGGCCAGTTTCCGGCCTCAAGAGGGCCTCTGGAGAGCCTCCGGAGCCCAGGGGAAGGTAGGTTTTGCCCTCCCAGAAGCTCAAGGAAAGCCTCCGGAACCTGGGGAAGGCAAAAACGCCCCCCCCCCCTGCTGTGGCGCAGGAGGCCGACTAGGTCATACCCGCCATGGACATGCCCATCCAGCAACTGAGCAGAAAACCCGTTGCTGAAATTTTTGAAGTCCACCCCTGGAGTAATCGTTAATTTATGACCCCAATTAGCATTAGAATTGCCATTGCTAAGCAAGGTAGTTGTTAACTACCAATCATACTTGGTTTTACAGCCCTTTTTGCCACATTTGTTAAGTGAATTACTGCAGCCGTTAAGTGAATCAACAGTCTTTAAACAAATCTGGGTTCCCCTATTGACTTTGGAGGCTGGGAAAGTCACAAATGGCAATCACATGACCATATGTGAGTTGTAAATACAGGCTGATTGCCAAGTGCCTGAATTTTGATCACGTGGCCACAGGGATGCTGCAATAGTCATAAGTGCGAGGACACTCTCTACTTTTTTCAGTATTATTGAACTTTGAACAGTCAGTAAATGAATGGTTGTAAGTCACGGACTACCTGTATCAGTATTTCTAAATTTTAAGCTCCCTAATTTTCAGATAGACGGACTTCAACTCTAGTCATATAATTTGGGGAACTGGAGACCTCGTATCTCAAAGTTTCCAAGGTCAAGAAAAACTGCCCTAGGATAATAAAGCTCCAGATGTTCATGTGGCATCTGTTTTCTGACCTGGCCTGTCTGAAAGGGCTGACAAACGTCTTCTGTGTCTACTGAGATCTCTCCCCAAACCTTTCCCCATGCCTCCTCCGTGGGCTAAACATACCAGTTCCTTTAACGTTCCTTTTAGGTAAGGGTGAGTAACTACTGCAACTTTACGGCCTGTAGACCAGAGGTGGTATTCAACAGGTTCTGAGCGGTTCTGGAGAACCGGTAGCGGAAACTTTGAGTAGTTCGGAGAACCAGTAAATACCACCTCTGGCTGGCCCCGCCCCCATCTATTCTGTGCCTTCCGAACCCCAGCTGAGTGGGGAGGGAATGGAGATTTTACAGTATCCTTCCCCTGCCACGCCCATCAAACCACATCCACCAAGCCATGTCACGCCCACCAAGCCACGCCCACAGAATTGGTAGTAAAAAAAAATGAATCCCACCACTGCTGTGGACTTCAGCTCCCAGAATTCCTGAGCTGGCATGGAATTCTGGGAATTGAAGCCCACAGGCAGTAAAGTTGCAGTAGTTGGCAATTCCTGTTTCCAGGCTTGGTTTTCAGGCTTCGCATCAAGCTGGTAACCCCGGCCTGCATTTACTCATCTTCCCATTTCATTCCTGAGGGCAGAGAGAGAGAGAGAGTCTGCTCTCAACCAAGGAACTTCATCATGGGACAATTCAACAATTCAATCTGATTATTTAAAATCATTAAAACATGATTTTACGTTTTGTCATTCACATTTCATTTTGCCCCCCCCCTTTGCATACTTTGTTTAATGATTCTATTCCACCATTCCCTCCCCCCCCCAAAAAAAAATTAGTATACCTCTTGTCCTGCAGAGAGTTGTCCCACGGCAAGTTGGCCATTGCAAGTTGTCCTGTGATGAGTTGGCTGCAGCAAATTAGCCATGATGACTTGTCCTAGATCTGCCCTGGTCTCCAACTGTTGTGGTCCAGCAGCGGCTTCCAGAACTGGCAGAAGAGTTGGACAGTGAGGAAGTTGGGGAAGAACATGGGCCAGTCCTGGAGTCTAGGGAAGGCTTGGATGAGGGCTCTGTGTCAGAGGCAGAGTGGGAGCCAGGGCCATCTGAGAGTTATGTAGTGCTTCCAGAGCCTCAAGAGTCTGACATCAGCGAGGCAGAAGAACAGGGGGAGCCTGTTCCCAGTGTGTGCATGCGCAGAGCTGCCAGAAGGCAAGAACAGTTAAGACAAAAGACTTGGGAGTAAGACTTGGAGATGATTGGCCCCTCCCATAAACGGATGTGAGCTTTTGCAGGAAGCAACTTTGTTCGTTCTGGTCGGTTTAAACTCTGAAGCTCAGTTTTGATTCTGTGCTCCATTTGGCCTTGCAAAACTAATTGGTAATTAGGTCTTTGGCAGCGTTTCAAGGGAGATAAAGGTGGGTGCTTATAAGCCTTATCCCAAAAGACTGTGGCAGACTTCTGTCGGACTCTTCACAAACTTTTTGTGACTCAATATGGGCTTGGAAAGAACATAACTCACAGCTGTTGAAATAAAAAGAGGGTTTTTGGGACGAAGCGTGTGGTTTTTACTATCTCAAGAAGCCTAGGTCAGAACACCAACTGCAGCTACAGAAGAAAGTCGCAGCTGATGTCCCTTGTGCAGGATGATAGTCCTGATGAAGATGACTTGTCTATTTAAAATGGGTGAAATGACACATTCCTCAGTAGCCAAAAAAGCTATTGGAGAAGAGCTGGAATGGATCTGTGTATAGAGCAGAAACAGCATTCGAACTGTGGATGAAAACATTTTGCAGCCCCGCAACGAATGAATCGGTCATTATTCTGAGGCAGATTATTCTCTCATTCTTTTGCAGATCAATCCCAGGTAGGCATGATTTCTTTCTCATGAGGCTTAATTTCAGCATTTGGTTCAGACAGCACTTGATCACTGACATGTGATATTCTTCAGTGTAGCAATTAACAGGAACATGCAGTGACACACAACAACAGTCTCTGGTATTAGCATTACAGAAACAAGAATAAAAATACGTTAAAAATCATCACTCTGAACAATCAAACCCCCTTACAAAAGGCACTATAAAGCAAAGGAGCTCCCACATTTGTCAGTTTCCAGGACAAGCGACCAAGACACATTGTCGCATTTTAACAAAGGCTTTTAAAATAAATATGAAATGACCTGTACAGATTTCAAAGCTGAGATTTCACCTTTCCTTTCCGGGGAGAACTATTCCGTTAGTGACCGTTCCAAGTTACGACCCCACTGAAAAAATTGACGATGCTAGATCTGAAGGAGCGGTGGGAGTCAGAGGGGCATGGAGAGTGCTGAGTGTCCAAGGGTTGGACGCAACTGAATGGATGACAGTAATGAAGACCAGTAATGTTTTCCTCTTATCTTTCGCTACCGGTTTGGAACTGGGAGTGCGCGCATGTGTGCGCTTGCTTCACTCGTGCGTGACGCTTCTGCACATCTGGGTGGGTCGGCGGCAGTGGTGGGTTTCAAAAATTGTTCGAACTTACTCTGTGGGTGTAGCCTCCTTTGTGGGAATGGCTTGCCACCCATGTGACCGGATGGGAATGGCTTGCCGCCCATGTGACTGGATATGAAGATGCCGACGACACTTGTCAGAACCACCTTAAATTACCTACACACAGCACTGGCATGCATCAGAATATGATGTAAACTTGTTTTTTAAAAGGCATATTTGGTTTGCGTTAAAACAACGTCAACACACGCAATGTTCTGATTGCACCACAAATGCAGTAGTCATCCTTACCTTTCAGAGGCACTGAGTTTTATAAATATGAGCATGATAGTGTAGAATAATCATATCCAAGGACCAGTGGTGGGTTTCAAAAAATTTTGGAACCTCTTCTGTAGGTGTGGCCTGCTTTCTGGGTCCACTGGTGGAACCTCTTCTAACCGGTTTGGTAGATTTGACGAACGGTTCTACCGAATAGGTGCGAACTGGTAGGAACCCACCTCTGGTCGGCGGAGCCTCCCACCGCCGCCACTACTGGTTCACCTGAACCGGGGCGAACTGACAGAATACCATCTCTGACGATGACCTCTTAGACCAACCCTTGCAAACAATGACACTGCTGGGTTATTTTTATTTGGCGTGAACCAAATGTGTATCTTCTCTTCTGACTCTGATGCAAGAATTTATGCTTTGGGGTCTTTACTTGCCTCCCCCCATCCCAATATCTGTGTTAGGTTACTACAGCAGCAAGGAACTAAGAGAAAGCACTCCAACATCTATTAGCTTTAACCCTAATTGATTGATTCTGTGCCATCAAGTTTTTTTAAATCAATTCCTATGGAGCACACATAGAGGTACTACTCGACTTACCACCATCCATTTAGTTACCATTCAAAAACACTGGAAAAAGTGACTTACAATCAGTCCTCATGTTTACAACCATCGCAGCTCCCCGAGGTCACATGACCAAAATTTGGACTCTTGGCAACTGGCCTGTATTTATGATGGTTGCATCTCCCTGGGGTTACGTGTGATCCTCATTTGCAACTTTCCCAGCTGGCTTCCAACAAGCCAAGTCAATGGGTGAAGCTAGACTCGCTTAACAATTTCGCGATTCGCTTAACAAGTAAGGCAAAAAGGTTATAAAAATTGGGCACAGTTCACTTAACCGCCACCTTGCTTAGCAACCAGGAGTTCTGGCTCCAATTGTGGTTGTAAATCAAGGACTACCTGCATTTCTAAGAGCTGGGGTGGCGCAGTGGTTAGAGGGCAGTACTGCAGGCTATTTCTGCTGACTGCCTGCTGCCTGCAATTTGGCAGTTCGACTCTCACCAGGTCTCAAGGTTGACTCAGCCTTCTATCCTTCTGGGGTGGGCAAAATGAGGACCCAGATTGTTGGGGGAAAGAGGCTGACTCTGTAAACCGCTTAGAGAGGGCTGTAAAAGCACTGTGAAGTGGTATATAAACCTAAGTGCTATTGCTATTGCTAATTGTTTCAATTCAGATTCAACACCCAATTGGTGAACAAGAGAAGGAGGAAGATGTAGCCCTTTTCTCCAGCAACATCCTGACCTGCTTCTTCTTTCTTTTCGGGTGAAAAAGAACCTACTGCAAAACGGGTTAGCCACACCTAAATTTAGAGGTAGCCCTGTGCCGTTGGTCCCTTCACCCACCTCCCATTGATACCACACTCCCCATTCCCTGAAACAGCAGAGAAGCGAAACAGATCGGGTTGGGGGGAGGTGGTAGAAGTTGTCTTTGCCACCTGCAAAGGGCTGTGGGATTTCTAATTACAGCTGGCCCATCTTTGCCCACAAGGAGAATGTTGTTTCCATTCTGGGCTAACCACAACGTTACCTCTCCGCTCCGAGTGTGAGTTCTCCTACCGCCACCCCATTCTTTGATGACACAAAGCCGGCAAGCTTGCAACTCTTGTGTTCCAAGGCCAAAAAGTGCCTACATTGGGCTTGGGGGAGGAGGAGAAGTTACATTTTGAACGATTTATCTTTGGCAAAAAATGGGAAGGAAGGAAGGAATATTGGAGGTCTTCTAGTCCAACCCCCTGCTCAAGCAGGAGACCCTATACCAGTGATGGTGAAACTTTTTCGCCTCGGGTGCCAAAAGCATTCGCACACGTGCCCATCCCCATAATTTAATGCCTCCTATGCCGTGCTCCCTGCACATGTGCATGTAACACCCTCCCCCCCGCCTCGTGCATGCATGCACTGCTTTCTTGGAGTCTGGGGAGGCCCCTCTCTGAGGGCCTCCAGAGGCTGGAAATGGCCCATTTTCTGATATCCATTTTTCACCCTCCCCAAGCTCCAGAGGCTTTCTAGGAACCTGGGGAAGGCAAAAAATGGCCCAACACACAACGAACTTCCGGGTTGCCAGTTGGGCCGTTTTTCTCCTTCCGGAGGGTTACCTAGAGCCTCAGGAGGGCGAAAAACAGCCCAACGTGCAAACTGGAAGTCTGTTCCCAAACTTCCAGTTTGCATATTCGGCAGTTTTTCGCCCTCTGGAGGGTGAAAAACGGCCCAAAAATCAAGGCCAAAAATCAGCTGGCCTCCCATGCCCCCAAAAATGGCACCATATGCCACCTGTGGCATGCATGCCATAGGTTCACCATCACGGACCTATACCATTTTGGACATAATGGTTATCCAATCTCTTCTTTAAAACCTCCAGTGTTGGAACACTCACAACTACTGGAGGCAAGGAGGGAGGGAGGGAGGGAGGGAGGGAAAAAATCATTCTGGAAGTCAACAGGGACTCAAAAAATGTCTTCCTCTCAAGCATATTTGCAGGCCACTTTCCCCTCTGCCAAAACTACAGGTCCAGAATTAGGCATCTGGGCTTGGGCAGATTTCCAAAACCTTTGACTATTAGTCACAGCTGCCACTGTGCAGGGCAGCATTCCCTGGTGATCAGTGCAAATTTGTGTCAGATTCAAATGGGTCATCCTTGGCCAAGGGGATTAGAAAAATAGGGGCATTGCCAGGGCTGGACATTCTACCAACTATTTCATCCTGGCTTTCTAGCAGGACGTAGAAAGGATGAATTGGCCACATCATAAAAAGAGAATCTTTATAAAATGTTCTACAGGTGGTATCTCCCCCTGGCAAGGTTGGCTAGAATGTTTACTAACACATCCCAAAATGTTGGAAATGTAAACAATCACCAGGCACATACTGCCACGTGATGGACCCAAAGGTGGGTTGCTATCGGTTTGTACCAGTTCGGGTGAACTGTTAGTGAAAATTGGGACTGAGTTGCCGAACCAATAGGGATGGCAGGCTGGCCACGCCCCTGAACTGGTTCCCCGGTTGCCGCTGCCGGCTTGTCATTTTTTCATGTTCTGCACATGCGCAGAACAATTTACACTCAACTGCGCACGCACACGTAGCGGGCGCACGAGCGAACCGGCAGCAACACCAGGAGCAACCCACTCCTGGGCAGACCTGTAAAAAAGCAAGGAGACTATTATCTATGTATTATACAATACAATAGCAGAGTTGAAAGGGACCTTGGAGGTCTTCTAGTCCAACTCCCTGCCTAGGCAGGAAAGCCTATACCGTTTCAGACAAATGGCTATCCAACATCTTCTTAAAGACTTCTAGTGTTTTAAAGACTCCTTAAAGACTTCCAGTGTATTAGAATGAATACATTGGTCAAAAATAATTGTATAAAACTAGCACTATATAAGTAGTATATATGTTATTTGTCTTTCACTTTGATTTCTATAGCGGATGGAACGCCAGGACAGTCACACTGTGTTCGATACATGTAAATAGTAAAAAATAAAAAATAAAGAAAGGATGAATTTGCTTTGGTGGATGTCCTCTCACAAATCCATCAATGTCAAGAACAGTGAGATTTGGGTATCAATCTTCACATAGCTGTGTGCAGGGAATTTGGGATTAGTATAGTCCAAGGATGTCAAACTCAAGGCCCACGGGCCAGATCCAGCCCGCAGTGGCCACAGGGCCGTTCTGGAAACAGCGAAGGATCAGCTCGCAGTGTCTCTGCCAGTAAAAACAGACTCTCAATCTCCATTTTCAGCTGGGATGGCCTCTTGCCGAAAATGGAGCTCAGGAGGGCCACGCACGCACCCTCACTGGCAGAGGATTGCAGGAGGCCATCCCAGCTGGGTGATTGGGAGCCCATTTTTACTGGCAGAAAATTCGGGGCACCACAGGCGCCCCTGACACAAGTGACATCAAGCTGGCCACACCCAGCTTGGCCACTCCTACTCTGGCCCCCGAGGTCAAACACAACCCTGATGTGGCCCTCAATGAAATCGAGTTTGACACCCTTGCTATAGTCTTTTTCAGCTCAACCAACCTTGTTTGTTAGAGAGGAAGGTCCCTACTTCTAAACTGCTTTGATCTCTCAGAGATTTTGATTAATTTAACTATGTGTTTATTTATTTAATTTATTTGCCAACCAGCTAATATCCAACGACTCTGTACAACAGCTCTACAAAAGAGATGGTATGCATCCATCAAAGAAAAGGACTGAGTTAGTTAGCATTAAATTCAGAGATTTTTCTGGAGAAACATTTAAACTAAACAATGGAGACAGAGAATTAATTAATACAGAACATTCCTGTCCCCAGCAATCTAAACCTAATAGGATTGTCAGTGCTTGTAACATACAGTAGATGTTTTTGCGGATGAGAATATCAACCTTGCTGTCAAGGAAAATCAAGCTTTTGATAGTGTTTGCCACACCATATGCCCTAATCAAACAGGTGGTAAGGAAGTCAGGGAACTCACGATACAAACGAGATTATGTAAAAAGCAAAATATAGGTTCAGCCAAAAAGGACTCAAATGTCTATACATGAGCGGATAAAGAATGACTATGGGTGGCATTCAATCCAAAAATATTAAAAACATTTTTTGAAAAACATCCATTATAAAGCAACAGATAAAATATCAACAATCATAAGAGACAAGATGGTAGAGAAGGGAACTGGATGTGGGGGAGGGAGGGGGGAAAGTGGCACTGAACTTAATTAGCCAACCACCTACAGAATGAAGCTCCCCGGTTGGGTCCCCAAGTCTTAAAATTGCTAAGGTTGGAGACCCCTGTTCTAGAGGACAGGGGCCACAGCAGAGCCCAAGTTTCTAGTATGAGCAGGAGGCATCTGGGGAAGTGGTGGGTTGCCAATTTTTTCACTACCGGTTCGGGCGCGTTCCCGCGTTCGTGTGCAACACTTCTGTGCATGCGCAGAAGTGCCCAGGCAGGTGGGCGGAGCCTACCACCACCACTACTACCGGTTTGGCCGAACAGGGCCAAACCGGAAGCAACCCACCACTGATCTAGGATACCTTTTTTCATGCCCAACTGTAGCTAGGGTCCTGTGTCCTCTTACATATCACTTAGGAACAGCTTTGTCCAGCATGGTGCTCTCCAAATGGATTGCTCTCAACCCATTAGTATATTAGATCAGTGTTTCCCAATCTTGGGAACTTTAACAAGTATGGACTTCAATTCCCAGAATTCCCAAACCAGCATGTATTCTGGCGAAATTGTGGGAGTTGAAGTCCACACATCTTAAAACTCACAAGATTAGGAAACATTAGATTAGACTAAAATGAAGTTGGGTTGTATGTAGCCCAAAGAATGTGCTATGAGAATCAAGCCACCAAACTGAGTAATAATATGGTTCTTTCCTTAGAGCATAACATGATATAACAAGGATTCTTGGGGGAAGGTTTTCAGTGAAAATTCAACATATTGAGCTGGAGGAACCGTTGAACCAAGTAAACCAACTTCCTGCTAAGGAAAGGAACCCAGAAAAACAGCATCCTTAATAGGTGGCTGTCAAGCCTTTGTATGGATATATCCAGCAAACAAAACCTTTCCATAGAACAGTGTTTCGCAAGTTCAGCAACTTTTAAGATGTCCCCAGCACATTGCCTGGGGAATTCTGGGAGTTGAAGATGGTGGATTTGAGAAACATTGCCCGAGAGACTGGGTTCCTCTTACTGAGTTACCACCAATATCCAGAATTCTTTTTTTTGCCCTAACTTTAATTGCGATGTGTGTTTGTATGTATACATATATGTTACTAGTTGGTCTGGAACAAGCTATTGCCAAATAGTCTTCAGAGTAACAGACATTCCATTTGGAATTCTAATGCATTAAACAGTAGCTACTGGTACAAAGGAAGTTCAAAGTTCTTCTAGCAATTTGGGGAGATTTTGCACACACAGATTTCCCCCCCAAAAAAATGCTTTTGTATATATGTAAATTTGGGGGCTCTCCCCTCTTCTTGTGGGCAGGTGGTGCCATGTTCCCATCCTGTACAATTAATGTCACCAGCTAAACATTAGAATGAGAAGAAATGAACTTATTTCACCTTGTGGTTATATAACACCCTTGTGGGTGACTTTAGTCAGCCATTCTCTCTCAGCCCAACTCACCTCACAGGGTTGTTATTTTGGTGGAAATAGGAGGAGGGAGGAATATTAGAAATGTTTTCCACCTGTATAAAAACCGGTATATAAGCAAATAATAATAAACATTTGGTTTGTACAACTCACCAGCCATCATGTAGTGCATTATATGAAACTCACTCCAAGGGTGTGAGGCAGGGGTGGGTTCTGTTCGGCTTTACTGCTGGTGCGCATATATGCACAGTTCAATTAAAACTGTTCTGCAGATGTGCCAAACTAAAAATCAAGATGACAGCGGCAGTGGGGAGGGGACCAATTTGGGGGCGTGGCAGCCCTGGGTTGCTGCTGGTTCCAGCAACCCAGGCCACCATACCACTGCTGGTTCGGCCGAACCGGTAGGAATCCACCACTGGTGTGAGGGATGTGGAATTGTAGTTAGCCATGTGAAATTTTGCAATACACATAGCCCTCGAGTTACAACTGGTGGCTTAACGACTGTGTGAAGTTAATAATGGACTTACCTGGAGAATAATGCCTAGATTTCAGATTTCAACGGTTGGGCAGCCCCCTGTGGTCATATTGGCAGCATCTCATAGTCACGTGACTATTTTTGACGGTGGTTTTGCCAAAAACCAATATTTACTTCCGGTTTTCAGCAAAACTGTCCCCATAGTGAGCTCACTGGTTTCCTTAACAACTATGGCATTTGACTGCCACAAAAAAGGTTGTAAAATCGGTTCAGTCACAGGACTGATCCATTTTTGCAACCTTCACAGCTGACAACTGTGATGGGCAGGCGGCACCATTATCATTGTAAGTAACCTGTACACATTTGTGCATCAATCCAAAGATCATAGAATAGAATAGAATAGAATAGAATAGAATAGAATAGAATAACAGGGTTGGAAGGGACCTTGGAGGTCTTCTAGTCCACCCCCCTGCTTAGGCAGGAAACCCTACACCACTTCAGACAAATGGTTATCCAACATCTTCTTAAAGACTTCCAGTGTTGGGAGCATTCACAACTTCCGGAGGCAAGCTGTTCCACTGGTTAATTGTTCTACCTGCCAGTAAATTTCTCCTAAGTTGCTTCTCTCCTTGATTAGTTTCCATCCATTGCTTCTTGCCCTGCCCTCAGGTGCTTTGGAGAATAGGTTGACTCCCTCTTTTGGGGGGAAGCTTGGTGGCATATTATGGGGGAGGGGGGAGGTACGCCCATCACTACAGGACCAAGCTCAGATCCATCACAATGCTTGTGAAGTTAAAGAGGAAAGGGGGGGGGGGGGTTTGGAAAAGCAGGCAACCGAGCCAAGTCTCCTGGCGAGGCCCAGTTCGAAAGGGGAGGGCCCAGAGCCCTTTTCTGTTGTGTGATAACAATCTTGGGAGTTTCTCTCGTTGTGTGTTTTTTTTTTTTAATTTTCCATTGAGAGGGCAATCCCCCACTCATTGCGATCATACAGCGAAGTACAAAAGGTTTCCTGAGTCTGTAGGCGGATGCTATATTCAGCCTCCCAGCAGAAAGGGGAGAGCCACCTGAAACTAACAGCAAAGAGTTCCCTTCCCTCTTCTTTCAAAGAGAGAGAAACTTTCCAACCAGACAAGGTGAGGCTTCCCCATTTCCTCCAATCACCGTCGATGTTTTCTACGCTCACCCTTGAGCTTCTCGGAACTTGAAAAGTACCAAAAGAAGTACCAAAATGCAGTGCTTTCAAAGGGAAAGGTAATTTTGGAGGAAGGTTTGGGGGAAATATACTGTCAGATCTGGAAGCCATCTTTTTACATGGGGCCTTCAGGCCTGCCACATTTTCTACTGTGGGAAAATGGGAGGGGGGGTTATATAGAGCCGTGATGGCGAGCCTATGGCACGCATGCCATAGGTGGCACACGGAGCCCTCTCTGTGGGCACACGAGCCCTCACCCCAGCTCAGCTCTTCCGTGCATGTGCGTGCCTCCTGCCGCCAGCTGATTTTCAGGTCTCTGCCGTGCATACATAAGACGTGCACGCATGCGTGTGGAAGTGGGCACCAGCACGCAGGAGTGGGCACGCATGTACAGGGGCAGGGGGAGCATGGGGTGGGGTTGCTGCGCCCCCGCCCCAGCCCATTTTTGGTCTCAGGAGGCTTCAAGGAGGCCTTCTAGGCCCAAAGCAGGGCACGGGGGGGGGGGGTCGCACACACATGTGCAAAGTGGGGTGGGGAGAGTACAACCCAATTCCCACGTGTTCTTCACATGTTTTAGCCTCCAGCCCCCTAATCATCTTTGTTGCTCTTCTCTGCACTCTTTCCAGAGTCTCCACATCTTTTTTTATAGTGTGGCGACCAAAATCGGATGCAGTACTCCAAGTGTAATCATACCAAGATATTATAAAGGGGTACTCACACTTCTCGTGATCTTAGATACAGATACAGGTTAACCAGTGGTGGGTTGCTAATTTTTTTTACTACCAGTTTGGGCACGCTCCCCTGCGCGCTCGTGCAACGGGTGATGCTTCTGCACATGTGCAAAATTGTCCAGGCGGGTGGGCGGAGCCTCCCGCCACCGCTACGACCGGTTTGCCCAAGCCGAGCTGAACCGGCACTAACCCACCTCTGATTAACAGAGTTGGAAAGGACCTTGTTGGTCATCTAGTTCAATTCCACGCTCAAGCAAATACTACATTATGTCTGACAGATGGCAGTCTTGAAAGCCTCCAGTTATGAAACTCCCACAACTTCCAAAGGCAACTTCTGTTCCATGGGTTGATGGCTCTCACTGTCATAAAATTTCTCCTTATTTCCAGGTAGAATCTCTCCTTGATCAGTTTCCATCCATTATTCTTTGTCTGGCCTTCAGGTGCTTTGGAAAATAGCTTGACCCCCTCCTCTCTGTGGCAGCCCCTCAAATATTGGAAGACTGCTGTCACATCTCCCTGAGACTCCAGAGGAGAAATATGAAATTATTGCCATCCACATTTCTTTGTGCATTTATTCCCAGTTAACTAGTCTTGTCTCCATTGTGCTGACAGGCACATTTTATACGGCCTGTTGTGCTGTATACATAATTGCGGTACAAATAGCCCTTGACTTACTTTGCTTCAAATAACTGGGAACTGGGTTTAAGTGTCAGGGTTCTCCTTCAATCAAGAGGTCTTAGTTAAATTCTGTTGCATTTTGAGCTACAGGAGAATTTTTTTTGTAACAAGAGATGGAAAAAAGCTCTGACTGAGATGGCAGAAAGCAGCTGCCATCCAAACGAATAACGCAGGATAACTGTCGGGTTCATTTAAGAGCCTTTTTTTTCTACAGTTGGAACAGGCTTTGTCAACATTTGATGTTAATATCAATTTGGATTCTGATCCAGAATAAAAAAATACAAGAGAAAGTCACTCTCAGTACAGAATGCGGCCGCGCGAGTGATCGTGGGCGCACCTCGGTTCGCCCACATAACACCCATCCTCCGCGAGCTGCGCTGGCTACCTGTTGATCTCCGGGTGCGCTTCAAGGTCTTACTTACCACCCATAAAGCCCTTCATGGCAGTGGATCTGCGTACTTGAGAGACCGCCTCCTGCCAATTACCTCCCTGCGACCTATTCGATCGCACAGATTAGGCCTCCTCTGATTTCCATCTGCCAGTCAGTGCCGACTGGCAACTACGCGGAGGAGAGCCTTTTCAGTAGTAGCTCCGACCCTCTGGAACGATCTCCCCGTGGAGATTCGTACCCTCACCACCCTCCAGACCTTCCGCACAGCCCTCAAGACCTGGCTATCCCGTCAGGCCTGGGGATAAAGATCGTAACCTGCCCCCACCCGAATGATGAATGTTGTGTTTTATTTTTACTTGCACTGTTTTCATGTTTATTGTTTTATTGTCTTGTACCCCCCCTTCCCTATAAATTGTAAGCCGCCCTGAGTCCCCTCAGGGAAAAGGGCGGCCTATAAATAATAAACTCATAAACTCATAACTCATAAACTCTTGGCTGATCTTGACAAGCTAAGCAGGATTAGATCTAGCTAGTACTTGGGAAATGTTCAGGAAATCCAGGGCTGTAAAATTAGATTGGATTTACAGGGGTGTCAAACTCAAGGCCCGTGGGGCAGGGGTGAAATCCAGCAGGTTCTGGAGAACCGGTAGCGGAAATTTTGAGTAGTTTGGAGAACTGGCAAATACCACCTCTGGCTGGCCCCCCGAGTGAGATGGTAATGGGGATGTTGCAGAATCCTTCCCCTAGGAGAGGGGAGGGAATGGGGATTTTGCAGTATTCTTCCCCTGGCACGACCACCAAGCCACGCCCACAAGATCAGTAGTAAAAAAAATGAATTTAACCACTGCTGTGGGGTGCTTAGATCTGACCCATGGGGCCACCCTGGATACAGCAAAGGACCAGCCCACGGTGCCTCTTCCAGCGAAAATGGTGCTCGGGAGGGCTCCGTTTTTACTGGCAGAGCATTTGGGCCACCACAGGTGCCCCCAACACAAGTGACGTTGAGCTGGCCACGCCCCCCCCAGCCACCCCCTTCATGAAATCGAGTTTGACACCCCAGGATTGGAAAGTCAAAAATAATCACAAAGACTTCTCAGTTTATCCAAGAAAACTACAGGTTATCCTCGACTTACAACAGTTCTTTTAGTGACCATTTGAAGTTATGATGACACTGAAAAAAACATGATCACATGACCTCGGGCCACTGCAACAGTCATAAGTATGAACCAAATGCCAAACTTGGCAACTTTAAGACTTGCAGACTGATAATAATAAAAAACCACCCTACTTGGAACAGCTTATATCCTCCAACGTTACCTTAACAGTTCCTAGGTCCTTGGTTAGGACTCGAGCTGCTGAGTTACCAACCAGCCCCAAAAGCTGTGAATCTCACCAAAGATTAATCACATTATTATTATTATTATTATACAATTGTATCACAGTGGCCAGTTGTTTTGCCGGATTTGGCATTGGTCGGGCCTCACCCAGGTGCTTAGGATGTCGTAACGTATTTTCGTAATATGCATGCAGATCCAAGCAGTGCGGCTTTTTGCATTTGGCTGATGGTAATTTTGTCAATTTTTAACTGTTTTAAATGTAATTCCAGTGCTTTTGGAATAGCACCCAGTGTGTCAATTACCACTGGAATTACCACTGCTGGTTTGTGCCATAGTCGTTGAATTTCAATTTTTAAGTCCTGGTATTTTGCTATTTTTTCATGTTCCTTCTCAGCGACCCTGCTATCACCTGGTATTGCGATGGCTGGGGGATTCTGGGAGTTGAAGTCCACCAGGTTTACAGTTGCCAAGGTTGGAGACCCCTGTTCTAGATGAAGGCAGAGGCTGAGGACTTTCTTGAACATCATCTCCCATTTCTCTGCCCCCTCTCCAATTCTTCCCTTCTTTTTCTCTTTCCCTCCTATGTCATTTTCTCGGATCTCTGTGTCTCTCTTCCCCACTGGGAGCCTGTCATATTTTAAAATCTATAATCTGATGTCAGTTGGATATTGCGTGTTTATGCAAACAGAACAATTGACATTTTTATTCACCTGGCTTTAGAGCTTAGTATATGCTGTGAACTGAACAGCTTCTCTGCTCTTTCTTTCTGCACCCATTTAAGAGACATGAGTCCCTCCCTCCCCTTCCTTCCTCTTCTCCTTCTCTTCTCCTTCCCTCCCTCCTTCCTCTTCTCCTTTCTTCCCTCCCTCCTTCTTCCTTCCCTCCCTCCCTCCTTTCTCCTCCCATGCTCCTTCCTTCCTCCTTCCTCTTCTCCTTCCTTCTCCCACGCTTCTTCCTTCCTCCTTCCTTCCCTCCCTCCTTCCTCTTTTCCTTCCCTCCCTCCCTCCCTCCTTCTCTTCTCTTTCCCCTCCCTCTTTCCTTCATTTCCTCCTTCCTCTTCTCCTTCCTCCTCCCACGTTCCTTCCTTCTTCCCCTCCCTCCTTTCTCTTCTCTTTCCCTTCTTCCTTCCTTCCCTCCCTCCTCCCTCTTCTCCTTCCTCCTCCCACGATCCTTCCTTCTTCCTCCTTCCTTCTTTCCCTCCCTCCCTTTCCTCCATCCTTCCTTCCCTCCTTCCTCTTCTCCTTTTCCTTCTGTCTCCCTCTTTCTTTCTTTCTTTCTTTCCTTCACTCCCTCTCTCCCTCCTTCCTTCTCCTTCTCTTCTCCTTCCCCTTCCCTCTCCCTCTCCTTTTCCTTGTGAGGCTGTAGTTGAAAGGAAGCCAATCAAGAGAAAGAAACTCTGCTGATTTGTAGTCAAAGGTACAGGAAACTCTTGTGATTGGCTGAAGGTCACTCAGCCAGCTTTCATGCCTAAGGCAGGACTGGAATTCACAGTCTGCTGGTGATTTGTCCAAAGTCACCAACCTGCTTTCACGCCTAAGGAGAGACTAGAACTCACAGTCTCCTGGCTTTTTGTAACCTGGCTCCTTCACCACTAGACTAAACTGGCTTATTTAATGAACATCTCCAGTTACGGCTAAAACCCAAGGGAAGCTATATTGCCAGAAGGAATAAGCTCATTGTTTAGCATTGGCCGCTACACCTCATTGGCTTCTATGCCTAGTCTAATTCCAGCATGCCAAATTTAAGGGGGGGAAATTGAAAGGACCATGGGAAGAAAGGCAGTAGCGATGTACCCACGCTACGCTTAACCGGTTTAGCTAAAAACCTAGCAACTGACTAACGTTTTTGGACGGAGTTTGGTGTGGGTGTGTGATATGAACCCAGCCTGTTTTGCCAGTTAGCTTAAAGTCCTCCAGGGGATTTATCTGGCTGAGGGGGAGTGGAACATGGGTCTCCTTGCTCCTAGTCGAGGCTGGTACATCTAGTCTAGTGATAAGAAGGCGTAGAGGTGACATGATAGCAGCCTTCCAGTATTTGAGGGGCTGCCACAAAGACGAGGGAATCAACTTATTTTCCAAAGCACCAAAAGGCAAAAAAAGAAAAAGAAACAATGAATGGAAACTACAAAAGGAGAGAACCAAACTAGAAATAAAACAACATTTCCTAACCGTGAGAACCATTAATCAGTGAAAGGGCTTGCCTTCAGAAGTTGTAGGTGTTCCATCACTCGAGGCTTTTAGAAGAAATAGGACAATCATTTGTCTGAAATGGTATAGGTTCTCCTGCTGGAGCAGGGGGTTGGGCTAGAAAACCTCCAAGGTCCCCCCTTCCAGCTCTGTTATTCTGAGTGGGAGGCCCTGGCTCAAAATCTCCCTGGAAGCTTTCTTAGCTGAGAAGGACTCAAATCTGCCTGTCCCCACTGCTAATCATTTTTTTTTACCACTGCAGATAGTTCTTGACTTAAAGCCATCTGTTTAGTGACTGTTTCAAGTTACAATCCCTGGTGGGTGGGATTCAATTTTTTTTACTACCGTTTCTGTGCGTGTGGCTTGGTGAACGTGGCTTGGTGGGGATGGCATAGGGAGGACATTGTAATAGCAATAGCAATAGCAGTTAGACTTATATACCGCTTCATAGGGCTTTCAGCCCTCTCTAAGCGGTTTAAAGAGTCAGCATATTGCCCCCAACAATCCAGGTCCTCATTTTACCCGCCTCGGAAGGATGGAAGGCTGAGTCAACCTTGAGCCGGTGAGATTTGAACAGCCGAACTGCAGAACTGCAGTCAGCTGAAGTAGCCTGCAGTGCTGCATTTATCCACTGCGCCACCTCGGCTCTATATTGTAAAATCTCCATTCCCACCCCACTCCAGGGGAAGGATAATATAAAATCTCCATTCCCTTACGATCAGCTGGGACTCTGGAGGCAGAGAATAGATGCGGGCGGGGCCAGCCAGAGGTGGTATTTACCGGTTCTCCAAACTACTCAAAATTTCCGCTACTGGTTCTCCAGAACTGCTCAGAACCTGCTGAATACCACCTCTGGTTACAATGGTACTAAAAAGAGTTACTTATGACCAGCCCCCACAGTTATGACCATCATAGCCTCCCTATAGTCACGTGATCAAAATTTGGGGGTTGGCAACTGGCCTGTATTTACAATGGCTGCAGCATCTTGGAGACATGGGGTCCCCATTTCCAACCTTCCAAACTGGTTTCCAACTTCCAAGAAAGTCAATGAAGGAAATTGGATTCATTTAAGGATTGTGTGGTTTGTGAGCTGTATAGGGATTAGAATGCAGTATTGCCGGCAGTTCGATCTTGACCGGCTCAATGTTTTCATCCTTCCGAGGTGGGTAAAATGAGGACCCAGATTGTTGGGGCAACGTGGTAACTCTGTAAACTGCTTAGAGAGGGCTCTAAAGGACTACAGGTAGTCTTCGACTTACAACAGTTCACTTAGTGACCGTTCAAAGTTACAACAGCAATGAAAAAAGTGGCTTATGACCATTTTTCATGTTTATGACCTTCAGATGCTTGACAACTGACTCGCTTGAATAGAATAGAATAGAATAGAATAGAATAGAATAGCAGAGTTGGAAGGGACCTTGGAGGTCTTCTAGTCCAACACCCTGCCTAGACAGGAAACCCTATACCACTTCAGACAAATGGTTATCTAATCTCTTCTTAAAAACTTCCACTGTTGGAGCATCCACAACTTCTGGAGGCAAGCTGTTCCACTGATGAATTGTTCTACCTGTCAGGAAATTTCTCCTCAGTTCTAAGTTGCTTCTCTCCTTGATTAGTTTCCACCCATTGCTTCTTGTTCTACCCTCAGGTGCTTTGGAGAATAGCTTGACTCCCTCTTCTTTGTGGCAGCCCCTGAGATATTGGAAGACTGCTATCATGTCTCCCCTGGTCCTTCTTTTCATTAAACTAGACATACCCAGTTCCTGCAACTGTTCTTCATATGTTTTAGCCTCCAGCCCCCTAATCATCATTTTTGCTCTTCTCTGCACTCTTTCTAAAGTTTCCATATCTTTTCTACATCGTGGCAACCGAAACTGGATGCAGTATTCCAAGTGTGGCCGTGTCTTGGGGTCACGACTTAATCTGCCTTTTGCGACCTTCTGACAAGCAAAGTCAATGTTTGTCACTAGGCAGGGGGTTGGACTAGAAGACCTCCAAGGTCTCTTCCAACTCTGCTATTGTATTGTATTGTATTGTATTGTATTGTAATGTGGAAACCAGATTCATTTAACAACAGAATTACTAATTTAACAACTGCAGGGATTCACCAAACAAATGTGGCAAGAACTGTCGTAAAAGGGGGCAAAACTCGCTTAACAAAATTTTTCACTTTGCAACATAAAGTTTGGGCTCAATTGTGGTCATAAGTCGAGGTCTATCTGTATGAAGCGGAATATAAGTCTAAGTGCTATTGCTATTCATTTAAGTGCTGCAGTGATTAGCTTAATAATCATGACAAAAAATGTTGTAAAAATCAGGCATGATTTCATTCACTCACTGAACACCCGCCTTGCTTTTATCAATGAAAATTCTGGTCATAACTGTTCTGACCTAGGCTTCCCCAAAAAGCACGCAGCAGATTCCTGTTCCCGACAAAACCCCTTTTATTAAACGAATGTGAATTCCTCTCATTCACATTCAGCAAGGCCTGGCAAACAGTCTTTTAAAGGCATATCTATAACTACAGACCTTATCTATCTTAAAAAGTTGCCATGTAAATATTTCCCAAACGCAGTGCTGTGCAAGGAAAAGACTGGGCACAGAGTCTCTGAGATTCACGGACAGACCTTCACACTACTGAAACGAATCTAATGAATGAACAAACGAATTGTGTCCTGCAAAAGCCCTTTTGCTCCTCTTTTATTTCCTATGGGAGGGGCCATTCACTGTCCACCTGTCATTTTACTCCCAAGTCTACCCTGATTTGAGTTGTTATTTTCTTCTGGTAGCTCTGCGTATGCGCACATTGGGAGACAGGCTCCAGCTGCTCCTCTGCCTCACTGATGTCTAGCTCTGTAGGCACCTGATCACTGCCAGACGGCTGTGGACCCATCTCTGCCTCTGACGCAGAGCCCTCGTCCGAGCCTTCCCCAGCCTCCAGGACGGGCCCATGTTCCTACCCAACCTCCTCACTATCCGACTCTGCTGCCAGCTCCCCTGGTTGTTGGTGGGCCACAACAATAACTTGAGGACTACCTGTACACCATTTGAGACCTCATGTATACTGGTTATGAAGAGCGGTGTATCCAGGAAGCCCCCTCCTCCAGATTGCAGGCCTGCAAATGCCATCCTTTCAGGAACTTTTTCCACCAGCCCCGGCTCTAGCCCGGTGGACCCCCTGGAATCACTCTGACATCTCTCTTAAAATCACTTTATAACCTCTCACTTTCGATTGCAAGGGCCATCATTCTGCCAGTTTCTCTTTCCAAAGGATCATTAATTTTGCTGGGTGGATGTTTCCTTTGGGGGCTATTCATTATCAACGACAGAAGCTGACAGGCTCTGGGAACATTTGGAAGCAGCCTCGGCATGATTATAATTCTATCAGCTGAATTATGACAGTAAATATCTCCCCGAGGGGGAAAGGAGAGGATGGGGGAAACCGCAGCTATTGATCCAAACAGAGTCCGGTTGTGCTTGGCTCTGCCGGGATGTGTGTCAAAGAACGATCGCCAGCATCGTTCTTGAAAAATTAAGATGTGTGCTGCCTGCCAGCAGAGCAATCAAAATGGGAAGAGGCTCTCCGGAAGCTGGTGGAGGATGGAGGCTAGAAAAGAGAGAGGTTGAGAGGTATGTAGGTGCCAAAGAAGGACCTACAGCAGTGGTGAGTTCCGGGTGGTACGGCTCAGTACGGCCGTACCGGTAGTAGACGTGAACAGCAGCCACCGTACCGGTACAGTGGCTCATTTGGCCCACTTGCCCGCCAGCGTTCCTTATCTGTTTTTGAAGCAACCGGGCCAATTGCGCACACAAGCATAGCGTGCAGGGCCT